>NC_092336.1:70535000-71135000 GCF_046630445.1 Rutidosis leptorrhynchoides | reverse complement strand
AAACTTAAGTTAGTAGTCTCAAAATATACTTATAACTCATTGTTATTAGTACACAATGAGATGTTAAAACATTCTTAGATCATGTTAAATATATAAAAATACATATATATACACAAACGTATAATTATCGTATGTTATATAGTTCGTGATATCATCGGTCAAATTGGAAGGTCAAACGTTGTGTAAAACTCTTTTCAAAAACATAAGTCTCAACAATTTAGATTGCTTATCATGTTGGTAAGGTTTAATTTATGTAAATATTAATCTTATAAGTGTAAAACGATCAGAAAAATCCGGGTCGTTACATATACAGACTTATAATTTGACGTATTTATATATAACCACATACGCTTGATTGGGTACGGTGGGCGGGATATCTATAAATACCAATAATTGTTCATTTTACCGGACACGGAACTGGATTAATAGTTAATAGACTTGTTGAAACAGGGGTGGATTAAATTCAAGGGTAATTGGTGTAATTGTTAACAAAGTAGTAAAACTTTGGACTACACGCAGTCGATAACCTGGTGTATTCATTAAACAAAGTATTAAGACCTTGTTACAATTCGAATCCCCAATTAGTTGGAATATTTGACTTCGAGAATAAGAATAATTTGACGAAGACTCTCGCACTTTATGATTATGACTGATGGACTATTATGGACAAATCCGTATGGACATATCGAATAATCCAGGACAAAGGACAATTAACCCATGGTACTAAACTAAAAACAACACGTCGAACATCATGATTACGGAAGTTTAAATAAGCATAATTTTTATATTTTATATTTGATTGCACTTTTAATTATCGCACTTTTATTTACTGTCATTGTATTTAATTGCACTTTTAATTATCGTACTTTCTAATTATCGCACTTTATTTATTGTCATTTTATTTATAGCAATTCCATTATCATTATTTACTTTACGCTTTAAATTAAGTTGTATTTATTTTTAATATTTTACATTAGGTTTTAACTGCGACTTAAGTTTTAAAATCGACAAACCGGTCATTAAACGGTAAAAACCCCCTTTTATTATAATAATACTACTTATATATATTTGTATTTTTTATATAGCGTTAAACTTGGCTAAGTCTCCCTGTGGAATGAACCGGACTTACTAAAAACTACACTACTGTACGATTAGGTACACTGCCTATAAGTGTTGTAGCAAGGTTTAGGTATATCCACTCTATAAATAAATAAATAACTTGTGTAAAATTGTATCGTATTTAATAGTTTTTCTTAGTAAAATATAACTATTTTGTATACACCTCTACGCACATCAAGTATTTTTGGCGCCGCTACCGGGGACGACATAAACGCCGAAAGCGCAACGCTAATAGGATATTTAGTGAATGCACCGAGCAAAACGTTCACCACCTTTTGTACGTTCACCACCTGTAACTCGATCAAGACATCTAGCCAATATTGTCGCCGTTGATTTTTCTTTAGAATCGTCATCTAGTCAACCAAGTACTCCAATTCAAATTTTCGATAATCCATTTTTTGAACCCGACCTTACAATTGAGAATCTGGAGGATATTCAGGGACAATTCAGAGATCCTGAACCACTAATCTTTCCTCCGGAACCACCAATCATTCAAACATAGATTGTTGAGGAACCTACCATTAAATCGGAATCCTCTAGTGATTCAGATTCAACAAATTCAATCATGGAAAATCTGGAACCTCTAAGTATGGAAGATTGAATGAGAGCTAAATGCACTGGCCAAGGTCACGCAATTACTCAACCAGAAATTAATGCGCCAGATTATGAAATCAAAGGATAAATTCTACACATGGTAACTAATCAATGCCAATTTAGTGGTGTGCCGAAGGAAGATCCAAATGAACATCTTCGTACCTTTAATAGGATCTGTACACTATTTAAAATAAGAGAAGTGGAGGATGAGCAGATATATCTCATGTTATTTCCCTGGACTTTAAAGGGAGAAGCCAAAGATTGGTTAGAATCGTTACCTGAAGGGGCGATTGATACATGGGATGTTTTAGTTGAAAATTTTCTTAAATAATTCTTTCCGGCATCTAAAGCCGTGAGACTTCAAGCAGAAATTGTTACGTTCACGCAAAAGCCAAATGAAACTCTATATGAGGCGTGGACCAGATTTGGAAAGTTATTGATAGGATGTCCGCAACATGGTTTAGACACTTGTCAAATAGTACAAATATTCTACCAAGGATGCGACATCACTACAAGGAAAGACATAGATATAGCAGCTAGTGGTTCCATTATGAAGAAAACCGCAACTAACGCTTACAAAATTATTGATAACACTGCTTCCCACTCACATGAGTGGCATCAAAAAAAGATATCGTTAGATCATCTAAAGCAGCTAGAGCAGATTCTAGCCATGACTTTGATTCCATTTCCGCAAAGATAGATGCTGTCGAGAGACGAATTGAAAAGATGACTAAAGATATTCATTCAATACGAATTAGTTGTGAGCAGTGTGGAGGACCACATTTAACAAAAGATTGTCTCAGTATTGAACTAACAATGGAACAAAGAGAGAATGTTTCATACAACAACCAACAAGGTCCTAGCAATCAACAAGTATCCAATAATACTTACAACCAGCAAAGACCTATTTTTCAAAATAAACCACCACAAACCGATGATAAAAAGCCAAATTTAGAAGATATGATGTCGAAGCTAGTTGAATCTCAAACGCAGTTTTTCACATCTCAGAGACAAACCAATGAACAAAATGCTCAAGCATTTAGAAATCAACAAGCTTCTATTCAAAATCTGGAACAAGAAGTAAGTAACCTAGCAAGGTTAATAGGTGAAAGAAAACCGGGAAGTTTACCTAGTGATACAAATGCTAACCCCCGGAATGAAACAGCTAAAGCCATTACCACAAGAAGTGGTATTACACTTAAACCACCTGAAATGCCTGTAATTTCTGATGACTCTATTCCTACTCCACAAGAACCACAACCTAAACAAGATAAGGAAACAGAACCGGTAGTTGAAAAGGTTAATGAAGATAACACAGTTAAGGCTAAACCTTATGTTAAACCATACCAACCACCACTTCCTTACCCGAGTAAAATGAGAAAAGAGAGACTTGACGCCGAACAATCCAAATTTTTGGATATGTTTAAACAAATAAATGTCAATCTTCCTTTCATTGATGTGATTTCAGGAATGCCTAGATATGCTAAATTTCTGAAAGATCTAATCACAAATAGAAAGAAAATGGAAGAACTCTCGGCTGTTACTATGAATGCTAATTGTTCTGCAGTGCTGTTGAATAAGATACCAGAAAAATTATCAGATCCAGGAAGTTTCACAATTCCATATTTTCTGGGTAGTCTTAGTTCAATAGAAGCATTGGCAGACTTAGGTGCTAGTATAAATTTAATTCTGTATTCACTATACGCTAAACTAGACCTTGAAGAATTGAAACCAACACGAATAAGCATACAATTAGCCGATCGATCAGTAAAATATCCTAGAGGGATAATGGAAAACATGCTAGTTAAAGTTGGTACTTTAGTATTTCCAGTAGATTTTGTTATTTTGGACATGGAAGAAGATTCTCGAGTTCCTCTCATATTAGGAAGACCATTCTTAAACACGGCTAAAGCAATAATAGACGTGTTCGGTAAGAAACTGACCCTAAGTATAGAGGACGAGAGTGTTACCTTTTCTGTTGATAGAGCCATGCAACAACCGCAATCTGCAGATGATACATGTTATTATATTCAAACCATAGATTCACATGCAGAATTGTTAGAAGAATTTCCAGAATTACAAGGAACAGGAGAATGTTCTTTAGGAGAAGGAACTGAACCAATTGATGAAACTGAAATGTTAGCTACACTTATGGCTAATGGATATGAACCAACAATAGAAGAAATTCAAATGCTAAAAGAAGAAGACAGATATCGATATAAATCATCGATACAAGAACCACCGACATTAGAATTAAAGCCACTTCCAAACCATTTGGAATATGCTTATTTACATGGTGAATCTGAATTACCTGTAATAATATTGTCTTCTCTTACTGAAAATGAAAAATCTCAACTTATTTCTGTGCTAAAAGCTCATAAACCAGCTATTGCATAGAAAATTCATGATATTAAAGGAATAAGTCCTCCGTATTACACACATAAAATCCTTATGGAAGAAGGTCATAAAACGTATGTGCAACGCCAACGAAGACTAAATCCTAATATGCAAGATGTTGTTAAGAAAGAAATTATTAAACTGCTTAATCCAGGATTAATTTATCCAATCTCTGATAGTCTATGGGTAAGCCCAGTTATAGAAAATTAAATGACACCACCAGAAAAGATCACTTTCCCTTACCTTTCATTGATCAAATGTTGAAAAGATTAGCCGGAACTAGTTACTATTGTTTTCTTGATGGTTTTTCTGGATATTTTCAAATTCCAATAGCACCCGAGGACCAAGAGAAAACCACATTCACGTGCCCTTATGGTACTTTTGCTTATAAACGCATGCCATTTGGACTTTGCAACGCCCCTGCAACCTTTCAAAGGTGCATGATGGCGATTTTTCACGACATGATAGAAGAATGCATGGAAGTTTTCATGGATGACTTTTCAGTCTTCGGTGATACATTTGAATCATGTCTAGTTAATCTTGAACGAATGCTTATTAGATGCGAACAATCAAATCTAGTTCTTAATTGGGAGAAATGCCATTTCATGGTTAAAGAAGGCATCGTTCTTGGTCATAAAATTTCAAAGGAAGGAATTGAAGTGGATAGAGCTAAAGTAGATGTAATTGCTAAGCTTCCACATCCCACCAATGTTAGAGGAGTTAGGAGTTTTCTAGGACATGCCGGTTTTTACCGACGTTTCATAAAAGATTTTTCTAAAATTGTCACTCCTATGAATAAACTCCTAGAAAAGGATGCTCCATTCATCTTTTCAGATGAATGCATCAAATCTTTTAATATTCTTAAAGAAAAACTCACTAATGCGCCGATCATGATAACTCCAAATTAGAATCTACCATTTGAACTAATGTGCGATGCAAGTGATTTTGCAATGGGAGCCGTTTTAGGACAAAGAATTGAAAAACGATTTCAACCTATTTATTATGCTAGTAAGACGTTGTAATGACCCGGAATTTTTCGACCAAATTATACTTATGAGATTAATATTTACATAAATTAAACCATACCAACATGATAAGCAATCCAAATTGTTGAGACTTGTGTTTTTGAAAAGAGTTTTACACAACGTTTGATCGTCCAATATGACCGATGATATCACGAACTATATAACATACGATAATTATACGTTTGTGTATATATATGTATTTATATATATTTAACATGATCTAAGGATGGTTTAACATCTCATTGTGTACTAATGACAATGAGTTATAAGTATATTTTGAAACTACTAACTTAAGTTTTCAAAACGATAACTATACGTAACATTCTTTGATATATATACTTATAATATATAATGCTTATACACGTATCGTATATATAATGTATTTAATCACTTTTTAAGGACTTAAATACATAAAACAATATAAGTATATTCACAAAAGATAGCTATATTTGAATTCTCGTTCCGTTTCCTCAAGATTTCTATACGTATATCTAGGGTATATGTACCCGTATCATACCCAGCTTCTGTACGTATATACTATTGGTATATACACATCAAATCAATATCATAATCAACATTATTACTGCCCTAGATATGAGGTAACTAAAATTTGTCAAGTAGTATGAATTATTAGTAAGAAAACAAAATTAAGAATCCTTTTCTTTCTTTATAAACAAAAAACGTTTTTATAAATGAACACCATTTCTTCACTCCATTTTCTCATACCTACACCCTCATTTCTCTCTCAAAATACTGCTAATTTCATACTTGATCATCTCCAAGCATTTTCCCCATCATTTAGCTTCAATTACAAGCCTTAAACACCATAAGAAAACTCTTTCAAGAACATATCAAAATAACCACCCAATTGAAGAAGTTTACTTCCAACCTTTTGATCTAACTCCACCACTCTTTGATTCCAAGATTATTTCTTATCTTTTGTAGTAACTTTGTCCAAGTAACTTAAGGTAGTAACCTTGTTCATAATCTTATTCAATTCATATTCATATAGCTATCTTATTTTGTGGTATAAAATTTTAACAACAAGAACATAGTTTGAATGATTTCAAACTTGTTCGCAAACTAAATAGATCCTTCTAACTTGACTTTTAAAACACTTCAAGACCTATAATATATCATAATGATATGCTAACCTAACAAGATATAACTTGGTTTTACAAAGAACATCTTAAAAACTGAATCTACGTCGTCGGAGTGCAACCGGGGGCTGTTTTGGGTTGGATAATTAAAAACCATCTTGAACTTTGAATTGGAAGTTCATGTTCTGGAAAAATGATATTTCTTATGAATATTTTAACACATAAAATTTTCATGGTTTAACTCAAAGTGTAAGTATTTTTAGAAAAATGATCATTAAATGTTGTTTTTATGATGGAAAATGATCACTTTCATAAGTTTCACCAAAGTTTGACCTATAACCTATGATTTCAAATACAAACTAAGGTATTTTCAGTTCATATTCTTAAAATTTGACTCGATCCAAGGAAATGGCAAGTTGAACCAACAAAAACAGAGTTGTAATGAAGAAACTACGACTAAAACAAGATTGGGTATCCGAAGCTAGTTTAGCTACGAAAATATTTGGAGAAAAAGTAAATTAATCATATCTTTTCTAATTAATATGATATTTTATATATAATTACTTATGATTTGATTTTATATATTTCAGGACCACCCGTAAACAACACGAGAAGATTAATCATAAGACCTCATGATTGTACGCAACACGTCATTTTACAACACGGTACTTTATGTACGCAACACGTCATTTGACAACATGGTACCATGGGTCGAGATTAATTCTGATCAATACGAATACGATGGGGTCTTTATTTATTTTATTTAAGCAACTAATTATGGACCACTAACATCGGACTGCTAACTACGGACTAAGAAAATATTAAAAGTATTAAAAGTATATATATATGTAACGATTACTTAAAAAAGAAAATATGTTGATATATTATATATATGGTTATGTTCGTGATATCTATCGGAGACCAAGTCGAATTAAATACCTTCAAGGCAAAAGTGAGTTTCATTTGCTCCCTTTTATATATATTTTTGGGACTGAGAATACATGCGCTGTTTTTATAAATGTTTTACGAAATAGGCACAAGTACTAAAACTAATTCTACGTGGGTTTAAACCAGAAATATACCCTTAGCTTGGTAACATTAAACTACTTGTCTATGTAAGGTAGGCGCGAATCCTAAAGATAGATCTATTGGGCCTGACAAACCCCATCCTGACTATGGGATGCTTTAGTACTTCGAGGTTATTTTAAACACACCTGATCTGGTGTACTTCAGAGGGTAAAACATGAACGTTAAGGCTTGTTACCGGGTGCCTACAACTTATAGAATACTTTTATACACTTGCGAGTGTACATATATTTATAAACGGAAATCTTGTGGTCTATTAATATATTGAAATGATTGTTATGATAAACCTATGAACTCACCAACCTTTTGGTGACACTTTAAAGCATGTTTATTCTCAGGTATTAAAGAAATCTTCCTCTGTGCATTAGCTCATTTTAGGGATATTACTTGGAGTCATTCATGGCATATTTTGAAAGACGTTGCATTCGAGTCATTGAGTTCATCAAGATTATTATTAAGTCAATTATAGTTGGATATATTATGAAATGGTGTGCATACCGTCAATTTTCGTTGTAAATAAAGTTTGTCTTTTAAAAACGAATGCAATGTTTGTAAAATGTATCATATAGAGGTCAAATACCTCGCGATGTAATCAACTATTGTGAATCATTTATAATGTATATGAACGGGTCCTTTCAGTTGGTATCAGAGCGGTGGTCGTAGCGAACCAGGTCTTGCATTAGTGTGTCTAACTAGTAGTTGTTAGGATGCATTAATGAGTCTGGACTTTGACCGTGTCTACATGTCAAAAGTTTTGCTTATCATATCTAGTCGGAAATCATCTGCTTATCATCCTTAGGAAATTACCTGCTTATCATTCATAAGTCTAGACACGTTTTACTACATTTACTGCATTGATAGTGTATAGACGAATTCTTATCTTAGCATATCTGTTATTGAGAACTTTGACTGATATCTTTTCAAAGATTCTCCGTAATTTACGGGATTTTGGTATTATATATACATATGTAAATTATGTATTGAAGAGTACCAAATCTAACTCCTATAATCTATTCCATACCAAAAATTCATTTTCCCCATTATACAAGATGGATTCCGCATCTAGTTCGAATTCTTCAGATTCCGACAGTTATGCCGATATGGATTTCCATTCGGGCTCCGAAAGCAGCGTCACCGGAATGGATCAACCAATTTCCTATCATCTATTCTGGATGAATTGGGGATGGGTTCGTAATATACTAAATCACTGGAGACAAGAAGGAGGTGATCCATTCCATCCACCAAATTGCCCTCTTGGCGATGAACCTGAAGCACTTACCGGCGAACCTATTCGAAACACCATTTTCTCTCTCATTTCTAGAGTATCTCATCACGATTATATACTATCCCATATTACAAATGTGATGACCCGAAATTTTTTAACTTATTTAAACCAATTCTCTATACGATTTATTATTTTAACACGCTAAACAAAGTCTGTTAGATTGAGTCTCAAAATTTTAGAACTGTTACATATATACAATTACCTTTGACTACTCTCGACGATTCATGAACAATTATATGTATGTATATATATATGTACAAGTAAAAACGACTTTCCTACAGTAAAACCCTATTTGCTACAGTAAAAATTACTTTGCTACAGTAAAACACAATTTGCTACAGTAAAATCGTATTTTGCTACAGTGCTACAGTGAAACACTATTTGCTACAGTAAAACACTATTTGCTACAGTAAACACTATTTGCTACAGTAACACTATTTGATGTCGACAAACTAGCAAACAAAAACAGAAAAGGCGGCCATGCGATCGCATGGCAAAAACACTGAAAACTCATGCGATCGCATGAGCTACAGTAAATCGAAAAGTACTATAAAATGTCAGTTTTGCTCGACGAAATTCTTCATAATTATTTATGTACGTAAATTTTAATTTATAATTATAATTATAATTTTAATTTAAGTTAATAATAATAAAGTATATTCGAGGGTGTTTTAATTCGGGTTTCAAACCGCTTTAAGCTAAGGAAATATTGGGTATTGTTTGGGGTATTGTTCTTGAATCCAAGGCCAACCAGACAGTCGTCTACCGTCATTACGTCTACGCAATTTGCCTACAATATTGAGTCTCAATATTGAACTGTGAGTTTATAGTCTCCCTTTTTAAATACTTTAAATATTTTTGGGCTGAGAATACATGCAATTTATTTTAAACGCAATAAGACACAAGTACATACAAAATTCTACACTGAGTTAAACCGAAAATCCCTTAGCTTTGGTAACTAGTAGCTGCCAGTACATAGGATATGGACTGGTGGGCGTGAATAATTGTATATGGATCCATAGGGCTTGACATCCCCGTCCGAGCTAGAGCGCTAGCCTTTTAACGGACGTATGTTATTTGAGTTTAAGACACGTTGGTTTGCGTGTATTAAAACGAATGGGGTAATTATCACTATAGAGTTAAGTTTAGTTACCAGGGTGCTCTGTTACGTAGAATCTATTGATAAACTTTTGATGAAATCTTGTGGTCTATCTTTATATATGTTTATGACTCGAGCAATTAAACCTATAACTCACCAACATTCGTGTTGACTTTTTAGCATGTTTTATTCTCAGGTCCTTAGAATGCTTCCGCTGTGATGTGATTGTTGCCTGCATGGAGTCTCTCATGCTTTGTACAAAGTTTATTGCATTCAAAATAAAACTGCGTTGTGTAATAAATAATTGGACTGTGATGTCAACCTGTAAATTAAAGACTTATGTATTTCGGGGTTTTGCTTATACCTAAGCACTCGCCCACATGTTTATAACTTTCTATGTTTAGAAAGTCACTTATTTTAATGAATGCAATATTTTATCAAAACGTATCATATAGAGGTCAAAACCTCACTGTGGAATCAATGATTAACGTGCCGCGTCAATAGCGATTTTGACGGGTCGTTACAGTTGGTATCCGAGCTTGAGGTCATAGGGAACCAGAAATTACATTATTGTGTTTAACTGATATTTGTTAGGATGCATTAGTGAGTCTGGACTATGACCATATCTGTTTTTACTGATTTTTGCTTATTATTTGGTCAAAAACATTATATGTGATATATTTATATGCTAACGTAATTGTTGTTTCAATTATGTGATAGATGACTTCTTCTAATCCTATCATTTTGTACGACTCGGAATCGGACACTGAATCTATTCTATCCACAACTGAAAAGGGCGTTCCAATACCTATTAAAGAAGAAATTGTGTTAGCCGGGGAATCTCAACTCCCGGTAAACCCAGAGGAGGTTCCAGCTCCACCCAGCTTTAGTTTTCCGGAGCCACAGTATCGTTGGCATGGACGCATGATCCCTGGAGTAAAAGAGGATCGTCCATTTCTAAACAAATATGGACATTGGTCCAGATATACCGCCGACGGGCGGGTTGTGCCGATTACGCCTGGCAGATTTCGGTTCATGACCACCGGTACATATTCTTGCAGTTCGTCATCATATTCTCCTACACATGACTCAGACAGTTTGTCATCAGACGAGATCAGTAAGGAGGAGGATTTCGCTAATGAAATAAAAGAGATCACTAAGGAGAAATTCCAACTTGCTATAGATAATAAAAACAACCACAATAATAAAATGTCCTTAATTATTAAAAAAGAACAGGACCATTCGATCCGTAACCACCCTTATTGTATTAAAACCACTGAGGTAACGGGTACCTCAAAACCCCAACTAAAAATAAAATACACTGCCAGAATGTCTGTCGGACCATGTGCACACAAACAATTGGCAGAGAGAACCAAATGGGAAGAAGTTTCTGATAGTTCTGAATGAACGACCTCGCAACCATAAATCTTCCATGCGCTATTTTATTGCTTATGTGTGCTACTCTATCTTGTTATGTAAAATAAGCATATGTAAAATATCAGTATTGTATGGTATTGTATTATTTTGGTTTATTAATAATAAATGCATGGAATGATTATTTGTATTATTACTACTTATTATTATTATTACATAATAATGTAGTAACTCGCTATAATTTTTTATAGTGGAATATTATTAGGATTTTAGTAGTTAATTCCTTGTACTAGCTATTATGTATGAACTTAACGGGTAGGTAATACCCTAGAAATAATTATAAAATGCTAATAAGAAGAAAAGGCTTTTATAATAATTGGTTCATATTATTAATATGCTACGATTAACTATTGACAACTCATTTTACCTATAATATTCTATATGATTAAATTATATCTGTTGTGTTTATTGAAGAAACATGTCTCAAATGTCGGATGCTGAGTTTGAGCAACTAGTCGAGAAACGTGTGAATGAAAGAATTGCTGCAACCGAAGCAGCAAAAGCAACAGCCGAAGCAGCAGCCAAAGCAGCAGCCGTAAACACAAACTCACGAAACGGATGCTCATACAAAACTTTTCAAGGATGCAAACCACAGACGTTTAGTGGAACCGAGGGACCAGTCGGTCTAACCCGATGGTTTGAAAAGATGGAGTCCGTTTTCAAAATCAGTAATTGTGCGAACGGAGACAAGTCAAAGTATGCTTCGTGCACGTTGCAAGATGGTGCACTTACTTGGTGGAACAATTATGCTAAAGTAGAAGGAATAGATACGGCATATGATATCTCTTGGGAAGAACTGAAAAAGATGCTAATCGAGGAGTACTGTCCTCGAAACGAGATCAGAAAAATGGAATCTGAGTTACGTAATCTGAAGGTTATCGGCGCGAATCTCAATAACTATGAAAAGCATTTCATGGAACTAGCCTTGTTGTGTCCCGAATTGGTGCCAAACGAGAAACGAAAGATAGAAATGTATATTGACGGTTTATCGATCAATATCAAAGGAAATGTTACATCGTCCAAACCAAATACGATGCAGGAAGCCATGACAATGGCACACCAACTCATGGACCAGATCACAGAGAGTTCGATTAAGGCACCAATTACCGAAGTCAAGATAACTGAAGGAAAGAGGAAATGGGAAGACTATAAGGGCAAAAGTACTCACCTGAAGAAACAAGAAACTTTTAAAGGTAAACAAGATGGGGCAACTGCAAGTCCAAACTATAAGGGACCCCATCCGTTCTGCAAAAGATGTTACACACATCATGCAGGTTATTGTCAAGTGGTCTGTGATAAGTGCAACAAGAAAGGACATGTGGCGAAAGATTGTTATGCCACCGTTTCTGAAGTAAAGACAAAACTGACCAATGTCAAGAAATGTTTTAGATGCGGGAAATCTGGTCACTTTATAAATCAATGCCCTGATAAGGAGAAGAACAAAGAACCCGCACGTGGGAGGGCATTTAATGTTAGTTCCAGTAAAGCACGTGAGGATCCTAATCTTGTCACGGGTACGTTTACCGTTAATAATCAACTAGCTTCTATTATGTTTGATACGGGTGCTGATAGAAGTTATATGTGTAAAGACTTTAGTTTTAAACTAAAATGTGCATCATTACCTCTAGACGATAAATATACTATTGAATTAGCTAATGGTAAACTGATAAAAGCCGATAAAATTTGCCATGGTTGCGAAATGAATCTCGCTGGTGAAACCTTCAAAATCGATTTGATACCCGTAGAATTAGGAAGTTTTGACGTAATTGTTGGCATGGACTGGATGTCCAAAACAAGAGCGGAAGTTGTTTGCGCTGAGAAAGCAATTCGCATCCCTCGTAAGGATGAAACGTCATTAATGATTTATGGGGAGAAGAGCAACTCAAAGCTGAACTTTATCAGCTGTATGAAGGCCCAGAAACTTATAAGAAAAGGTTGTTATGCTATTTTGGCACATGTAAAGAAGATCGATACAGAAGAAAGAAGCATTAATGACATGCCGGTTGTAAGAGAATATCCCGGAGTATTTCCAGAAGAATTACCGGGGCTACCTCCACACAGATGTGTAGAATTCCAGATTGATCTCATACCAGGAGCTGCACCTGTAGCCCGATCTCCATATAGACTTGCACCTTCAGAAATGCAAGAATTACAAGACCAGTTGCAAGAATTATCGGACCGTGGATTTATTCGTCCTAGTTTTTCACCTTGGGGTGCTCCTATTCTGTTCGTCAAGAAGAAGGATGGATCTATGAGAATGTGCATAGATTACCGAGAATTAAACAAATTAACGATCAAGAATCGGTACCCATTACCGAGGATTGATGATTTGTTTGATCAATTGCAAGGATCAAGTGTTTATTCCAAGATTGATCTACGCTCCGGATATCATCAGCTGAGAGTGAAGGAAGAAGATGTTCCTAAAACCGCGTTCAGAACCCGTTACGGTCACTATGAATTTCTAGTCATGCCTTTTGGATTGACTAATGCTCCAGCAGTATTCATGGATCTAATGAATCACATCTGTAGACCGTATTTAGATAAATTTGTCATTGTTTTTATCGACGACATATTGATTTACTCGAAGAACAAGGAAGAACATGAGCAACACTTAAGACTGGTACTAGAGATACTCAAGAAAGAAGAATTGTACGCAAAATTTTCGAAGTGTGATTTCTGGTTACAAGAAGTACAATTTTTGGGACATGTTGTCAGTAAACATGGAATTAAAGTTGACCCTGCCAAGATCGAAGCCATTAGTAAATGGGAAACCCCGAAGACTCCAACACAAATTCGCCAATTCTTAGGTCTTGCTGGTTACTACCGAAGATTCATTCAAGATTTCTCTAGAATCGCCAAACCCTTAACTGCATTGACTCAAAAGGGAAAGAAGTATGATTGGTCCACGGAACAGGAATCCTCATTCCAGTTATTAAAGAAGAAGTTAACGTCTGCACCCATTTTGTCATTACCGGAAGGAAATGATGATTTCGTGATCTATTGTGACGCTTCGCGCCAAGGTTTAGGATGTGTATTAATGTAACGCACAAAAGTCATCGCATATGCCTCACGACAACTAAAAATTCATGAAAAGAACTATACGACGCACGATTTAGAACTTGGAGCAGTAGTTTTTGCACTCAAAATATGGAGACACTATCTATATGGCACCAAGTGTACAGTGTACACCGACCATAAGAGTCTTCAGCATATTTTTGATCAAAAACAACTCAATATGAGGCAACGTCGCTGGGTAGAGTTGTTAAACGATTACGATTGTGAAATCCGTTACCACCCCGGAAAGGCTAATGTTGTAGCTGATGCCCTAAGTCGAAAAGAAAGAGTAAAACCTCTTAGGGTCCGAGCTTTGAATATTACAATTCGTACTGATCTCACAAAGCAAATTCAAGCAGCACAGTTAGAGGCTTTAAAAGAAGAAAACGAAAAAGGCGAAATAAGCAAAGGGTTAGAAAAACAACTTGAAGAAAAAGCCGATGGAACCCTGTATTTTGCTGGTAGGATATGGGTACCAAAACATGGTAACCTAAGGCAACTAGTACTGGATGAAGCACACAAAACGAGGTACTCAATTCACCCAGGAAATGGGAAAATGTACCACGATCTCAAGAAGTTTTATTGGTGGCCAAATATGAAGACAGAAATTGCTACTTATGTAAGCAAATGTTTAACGTGTGCAAAGGTCAAAGCTGAGCACCAAAAGCCGTCAGGATTACTGCAACAACCGGAAATTCCGCAGTGGAAATGGGAAAGAATAACCATGGATTTCATTACGAAATTGCCAAGGACTGCAAGTAGTCATGATACTATTTGGGTGATAGTTGATCGTCTAAATAAATCAGCTCACTTTCTACCAATAAAGGAGACAGACAGTATGGAGAAATTAGCACGCCTATATTTGAAGGAAGTAGTTTCCAGGCATGGTGTACCCATCACTATCATATCTGATCGCGACACCCGATTCACATCACGTTTCTGGCAGTCATTACAAAAAGCATTGGGAACTCGATTAGATATGAGCACCGCTTATCACCCACAGACAGATGGTCAAAGTGAAAGAACAATACAAACATTGGAAGACATGTTACGGGCATGCGTGATTGACTTTGGAACCAGTTGGGATGGACACTTACCGTTGGCAGAATTTTCATACAATAACAGCTATCATACGAGCATCAACGCAGCGCCATTTGAAGCACTTTACGGTAGAAAGTGCAGATCTCCTATCTGTTGGAGTGAAGTAGGAGAAAGACAACTTACTGGACCAGAAATTATTCATGAAACCACCGAAAAGATCATTCAAATACAACAGCGATTGAAAACGGCCATGAGTCGCCAAAAGAGTTATGCTGATGTAAGAAGAAAACCGCTAGAATTTCAAGTGGGCGACAAAGTCATGTTGAAAGTGTCACCCTGGAAAGGCGTTGTACGATTCGGTAAACGAGGAAAGCTAAGTCCTAGGTACGTAGGACCCTTTGAAATCACCGAAAGAATTGGAACAGTTGCTTATCGATTAAAGCTACCGCAAGAACTTAGTAGTGTTCACAACACATTTCATGTGTCAAATTTAAAGAAATGTTTAGCTGAAGAGGATGTCATAATTCCTCTTGACGAAATACGAATCAATGATAAACTCCATTTTATCGAAGAACCTGTTGAAATCATGGACCGTGAGGTCAAACAACTAAAACAAAGCAAAATACCGATAGTTAGGGTTCGTTGGAACGCAAGACGAGGACCCGAGTTTACTTGGGAACGTGAAGATCAGATGAAGCAAAAGTATCCACATTTGTTCACTGATATCGCTCATGAAACAGGTACTACTCAAAATTTCGGGACGAAATTTTCTTTAAGGGGGAGGTACTGTGATGACCCGAAATTTTTTGACTTATTTAAACCAATTCTCTATACGATTTATTATTTTAACACGCTAAACAAAGTCTGTTAGATTGAGTCTCAAAATTTTAGAACTGTTACATATATACAATTACCTTTGACTACTCTCGACGATTCATGAACAATTATATGTATGTATATATATATGTACAAGTAAAAACGACTTTCCTACAGTAAAACCCTATTTGCTACAGTAAAAATTACTTTGCTACAGTAAAACACAATTTGCTACAGTAAAACACTATTTGCTACAGTAAAATCGTATTTTGCTACAGTGCTACAGTGAAACACTATTTGCTACAGTGAAACACTATTTGCTACAGTAAACACTATTTGCTACAGTACACTATTTGATGTCGACAAACTAGCAAACAAAAACAGAAAAGGCGGCCATGCGATCGCATGGCAAAAACACTGAAAACTCATGCGATCGCATGAGCTACAGTAAATCGAAAAGTACTATAAAATGTCAGTTTTGCTCGACGAAATTCTTCATAATTATTTATGTACGTAAATTTTAATTTATAATTATAATTATAATTTTAATTTAAGTTAATAATAATAAAGTATATTCGAGGGTGTTTTAATTCGGGTTTCAAACCGCTTTAAGCTAAGGAAATATTGGGTATTGTTTGGGGTATTGTTCTTGAATCCAAGGCCAACCAGACAGTCGTCTACCGTCATTACGTCTACGCAATTTGCCTACAATATTGAGTCTCAATATTGAACTGTGAGTTTATAGTCTCCCTTTTTAAATACTTTAAATATTTTTGGGCTGAGAATACATGCAATTTATTTTAAACGCAATAAGACACAAGTACATACAAAATTCTACACTGAGTTAAACCGAAAATCCCTTAGCTTTGGTAACTAGTAGCTGCCAGTACATAGGATATGGACTGGTGGGCGCGAATAATTGTATATGGATCCATAGGGCTTGACATCCCCGTCCGAGCTAGAGCGCTAGCCTTTTAACGGACGTATGTTATTTGAGTTTAAGACACGTTGGTTTGCGTGTATTAAAACGAATGGGGTAATTATCACTATAGAGTTAAGTTTAGTTACCAGGGTGCTCTGTTACGTAGAATCTATTGATAAACTTTTGATGAAATCTTGTGGTCTATCTTTATATATGTTTATGACTCGAGCAATTAAACCTATAACTCACCAACATTCGTGTTGACTTTTTAGCATGTTTTATTCTCAGGTCCTTAGAATGCTTCCGCTGTGATGTGCTTGTTGCCTGCATGGAGTCTCTCATGCTTTGTACAAAGTTTATTGCATTCAAAATAAAACTGTGTTGTGTAATAAATAATTGGACTGTGATGTCAACCTGTAAATTAAAGACTTATGTATTTCGGGGTTTTGCTTATACCTAAGCACTCGCCCACATGTTTATAACTTTCTATGTTTAGAAAGTCACTTATTTTAATGAATGCAATATTTTATCAAAACGTATCATATAGAGGTCAAAACCTCACTGTGGAATCAATGATTAACGTGCCGCGTCAATAGCGATTTTGACGGGTCGTTACAACAAATCTTGTTCATTCGCTCGCTCCAACCGCCAATCATCCCGGTGTACTAGCAGAAGTTAACGAACTTCGCGCTCGCGTGACGGCTTTGGAGAACATGGTGCGAAGGTTGCAAACACCAGCAGCAGCACCAGTAGCATAATCAGCACCACCATCAATAACATCAACAATACCATTATCACCACTAACAAACAACATCCGCATCACATGTCTCGACATCATAATCTGTCCCACAAACATCAACATCATACACACCATAGATACCAAGGAGTACCAACAATAATGAACGATGAAGTATTAATCCATAACTTCATTGATATTCTGCGAAGAATATGTGGTTTCAAAAAGTTTTAGATATTTCTTATTCTAGCTCAAACCGAAAAGCAAATGAGATTAATATCATATTAACTCATTAAATTCATGATTTCATCTGAAGAAAATATATATGTATATATATTTTCATAAAGATTGTAATTAAAAGTTCTTTTGTACAAAACATTAATGGTGAAATTTTTTTTAACAGGTAGGTAATACCCGAGGAATAATTAGATTTCATCTTAATAAGTTACATTGTACATTCGTCGAAGCTGATTCAACAGTCATTTACTATCCTACTTACAACCACCGATATACGTATCCGTTCATCGCAGAATAACCATTTTCATTCAATTTCATATTTGGATTTTGACTTCCCAGAATCCAACAAGTGGTATATGAAGAAAACATATGACAAAATAAAATCTGTTAGAAACAAACAAATTAACTATGAAAATTTTTGTTAAGAATCCACGCTAACTGTTCCAGCTAACTGTTCCTAGCTAACTGATTACATTTTATTTATCGCAGTTTATTTATCGCAATTTAATTATCGCACTTTTATTTATCGTCATTTAATTTCTGTAATTATTTTACGCACTTTAAATATCTGGACACGTATACAATGTTTTGACATATCATATCGACGCATCTATATATATTATTTGGAATCACCATAGACACTCTATATGCAATAATGATCGAGTTCTCTATACAGCGTTGAGGTTGATTCTACAATAATATATATAGTTTGAGTTGTGATCGAGTCTGAGACGTATACGGGTCATGACACGTATTAATTAATTCGTATATTATATATTAAACTATATATGAATTATTGGACTGTTACTGTGGACTAATGACATTGGACAATTAAAATGAATTAAAATATTGATTATAACATATGAAACTAAACATTTCTTCAAGATTGCCACTTGATTTCATCTTAAACCACATTGTATCTCGACGATTACAATCAGCGTTCAAATCTATCATGATTCTTTAAAACACCTCAATCGAGAGGATAAACCAACCGCACTTCATCTACGGAAGAAAAGATTGATGCATATAGTTATGCACCTGAAAAACCCTCGAAAACTGAGTAAACGTTTGACACGTATCTGTTCTAGTTCCTTTGACATTGTTATTACCGAAGATCATTTTGCAATCCCTTTCCAAAGTAGCTAATTTTGTCACAGCTCCAGCAAGTCAACTCCGACTTTTCATCCGAAACAACTTTATTATAACCGCGATATATATGTGTACTCTTTATTGTTACTGGGGAACCTTTTATATTCCACAATATTACCATCAGCGATTAATCATTCTAAAAACACAATTCTCCTGAAACTACCTCGGTTTGATAACCGATGACCCAGATCAGTTAACTTTGAAAATGCTGACGAAGCAGCATGTTGTAGATGATCTTAATGGCCAAAAGTTTGATGATAAAGAAAGGAGTGTTAGGAACGCTCGATAGAAAATTTAGTACCGAAAAGCGGATTATGCGAAACTATGAAGAAAGTCGTGGACAAATCATAAAGAATAAGTTTGCCATCAAAGAATCCAAATGATTCTGTGCCTGCTGAAATCGTTAGCAAACATCTTATTTCTCATTCTAAACCTTCACAGACAAATCTTCTTCATCATCCATTGATATTAGAAATTCTAAGATATTCTCGTATGTTCTATTATAAATATCCTCCATATTTCTGGCGATATTTTCACAACTATTCTTATCTGAGATCATTTATCTCTCCGTAATATCTGCAACATAAAAGAAACTATGTTAGTTTCGAAATTCTGAAACCTTCGAGTTTAAAATATGAATGTTTTGAAGTAGTGTTGGGAACTGAAGCATGGATAGTATAATATAATGACACTTGATCAACGTCATTATATTACAGTAAGTCATGCTGAGTTTCTAATGAAGCATGATGATTCACAGTACCGTCATCATGTGCCATTTACACGACTCTTACATTCTATCTAATCTCTAAACATATCAAGAGAATATTTTTCTGGATGACTCGGTCTTCTCCAGGGTATTCTGGTAATTTAACAAATCAAAATCATTCTATTACCATTTTCTTTTTAGAGCATTAGCTATGTTCATTCTGAATTTCATATCTACGAATTCCGGACCATTACTCGCTTGACTCGAAGTCGGGAAGAGAAAACGAAAGCATGAAGCTCCGAAAAATAATGAAGAATATAAACTTCGATAATAACCCCGAAATTACAAACCGTATATATCGATGCAGATAGCAATATAGAGACACGGGAGAATTAGAAACACTATAAACACAAGAGTATAGTAGAAGAAAATAGATTCTTCTGGTGGTAGATTAAAAAGAAGAATGACAGATATAAAAGTTAGGAGTATATCAAGAATCAGGACTGGATGGAGCATATTGATGAATGCTTTAAAGTAAGAATCAAGGGAGAAAGAATAGAAGGTGTGAGTCGTGGAAAATAAGGAAACGAAGGGGTGAATTTATAGTGAAATATCCGACAGGGCAATCGAAACAGATTATTGCATATAATCAAAGAAGATCCTGATTTCCTTAATCACCAAAGAACCAAATCTGGTTACGTAAGATTCTCTTTAAATCCCTTAAATCCCAGAAATCAATCATAACTACGCCATCGGTTAAGACGAATATATTTTACTCATCTCACTCTTTTACGATAGTCTCATTTATATTCTTCGCATAATCGAATCGTTTTATCTACATTACTCAATGATGATAAAACTCCATTATCACCTTATATTTTTCATGAAAACCTTCTTATTGTTATCCATAACAACCTCTATCAAATTTCGGGGACGAAATTTCTTTAACTGGTAGGTACTGTAATGACCCGGAATTTTTCGACCAAATTATACTTATGAGATTAATATTTACATAAATTAAACCATACCAACATGATAAGCAATCCAAATTTTTGAGACTTGTGTTTTTGAAAAGAGTTTTACACAACGTTTGACCGTCCAATATGACTGATAATGCTAAAAACGAACATATATTTCATAGCATTATTTCTCAAGAAAGACAAGCTTTTAGTTGCAATTGTTCTATTTACAAGTCATATTCGTTTAAATAATAAAAGGTGAAGACAAAAGACAGATTCGACGATTTGAAGACGCAAACGACCAAAAAGCTCAAAAGAACAAAAGACAATCAAAGAGGTTCCAATTATTGATAAGAAACGTCTCGAAATCACAAGAGTACAAAATTCAAAACGCAAAGTACAAGATATTAAATTGTACGCGAGGACGTTCGAAAATCCGGAACCGGGACCAGAGTCAACTCTTAACGCTCGACGCAACGGACTAAAAATTACAAGTTAACTATGTATATAAATATAATATAATATATAATTAATTATATTAATTATATATATATTATATATATATAATAAAAACCGTCGGCAGAGAAAACTCCAAGGACTGAGCTGTAATTTCTATCTCCGCGACTCGCGGAGTTTGAAGGGCATTTTGCCGCGAGTCGCGGAGCCCCAAAAATCAAGTCTGGCTATAAAGCAAACCGAATTCTGATCAAATTTCATATTCTATTTCTCTATCTCTCTCAATATATACGATATATACAGAGGCGTAGCTATGTAGAGTCCAGGGTGGGCACGGGACACCACTGAAATACGCGATGTAGTGGAAAATTTTTTGGGTTTTTAACTTGCGACACCAATGGATAGTGTAAATTTTTTTTAGTGACACCACTGAAATAAGACATCTAGTAGAAATTTTTTTGAGTTTTAACCGGTGACACCACTGACCACCAATCCTGGCTCCGCCCCTGGATATATATATATATAATTTACATTTTAATTTTAATTTTAATTTTAAATCCTAATAATAAGGGTATGTTAGCGAATGTTGTAAGGGTGTAAGTCGAAATTCTGTCCGTGTAACGCTACGCTATTTTTAATCATTGTAAGTTATGTTCAACCTTTTTATATTAATGTCTCGTAGCTAAGTTATTATTATGCTTATTTAAAACGAAGTAATCATGATGTTGGGCTAATTACTAAAATTGGGTAATTGGGCTTTGTATCATAATTGGGGTTTGGACAAAAGAACGACACTTGTGGAAACTAGACTATGGGCTATTAATGGGCTTTATATTTGTTTAACTAAATGAAAGTTTGTTAATGTTAATATAAAGATTTACAATTGGGCGTCCCTATAAATTACCATATACACTCGATCGGACACGATGGGCGGGGTATTTATATGTACGAATAATCGTTCATTTAACCGGACACGGGAATGGATTAATAGCCACTAGAATAATTAAAACAGGGGTGAAATTACATTAAAGGGTAATTGGTGTAATTGTTAACAAAGTAGTAAAACCTTGGTTTACACGCAGTCGATAACCTGGTGTATTCATTAAACAAAGTATTAAAACCTTGTTACAATTCGAATCCCCAATTAGTTGGAATATTTAACTTCGGGTATAATAATAATTTGACGAGGACACTTGCAATTTATATTTATGACTGATGGACTGTTATGGACAAAAACCAGACGGACATATTAAATAATCCAGGACAAAGGACAATTAACCCATGGGCATAAAACTAAAATCAACACGTCAAACATCATGATTACGGAAGTTTAAATAAGCATAATTCTTTTATTTCATATTTAATTTCCTTTATTTTATATTTAATTGCACTTCTAATTATCGCACTTTTATTTATTTTATTTTATCGCACTTTTAATTATCGTACTTTTTAATTATCGCAATTTTATTTTATCGCATTTTTATTCGCAATTTCATTATCGTTATTTACTTTACGCTTTAATTTAAGTCTTGTATTTATTTTATATTTTACATTAGGTTTTAACTGCGACTAAAGTTTTAAAATCGACAAACCGGTCATTAAACGGTAAAAACCCCCCTTTATAATAATAATATTACTTATATATATATTTGTATTTTTATAAAAGTAAACTAATATAGCGTTGAGCTTTGTTTAAAGATTTCCCTGTGGAACGAACCGGACTTACTAAAAACTACACTACTGTACGATTAGGTACACTGCCTATAAGTGTTGTAGCAAGGTTTAAGTATATCCATTCTATAAATAAATAAATATCTTGTGTAAAATTGTATCGTATTTAATAGTATTTCCTGCTAAAATTTAATAGTATTTTATACCCCTCTGCTTTGACATCAAGTATTTTTGGCGCCGCTGCCGGGGAAACACTCTTAAAAGCCGGAAGCGCAACGCTAATATATAAAAAAAAAAAAAAAAATTTAGTTACTTTTATTAAAAGTCGTTTTTGTAAAAATACGTTTTAAATATTCGAAAATATAAAAAGAAAAACAAAAATATAAGCATTTTTAAGATTTTGTTAAATATTTAAGTTTTATAAGTTTCTTTATTTCTATTTTAGTTTATAAAAATATAAGTTTTATTTTAAAATCGTTTATTTAAATTAAAAACAGAAAATAAAAAAAAATAAAAATAAAAATAAAGAAAACGCGTAAAAATTATCAGCTGTCAACAGAATTTCTGAACCCCGCGACTCGCGGGGTTTTCTTCTTTAATTGCCGCGACTCGCGGAGCTACTCTGACACGCGCACAGGAAGCCCTATTCGAGCATTAATTACGGTAATTATTAATTATTATTATTTTAAACCTAATTATTATTATTATTATTATTAGTTTTAGTTTTATTTTTACTTTTTATTTAATTTATGTATTTTGTTTAATTAGTTTTATTAAAATTGTAAAATTAATAGTTTAATAAAATAAATAATATAAAAATAATATTTTTATAAAAATTGTACTTTTTACAACTTTTTGTATATTTTTATATTTTGTACCTTTTTAATCGTTGTAGCATAACTTTTGTATTTTTAGCTCATAATTAATTTTAAACTTAGTTTTTGCTATAGTTATTTTTACTCCTAGATTTTTAGGCTTTGCCGTAGAATTCCTTAAGTGCTTTTTCTTTAGACTAAGATTTAGGTGCTTTAGAATTTTGCGACGCCTTTTTAAGTTTTAGTTTTTTTTTAAGTTATTTCCATTTGGGATTTAGTTTTTCCTTGTAAGCTTTAATATTTTTAGACCTTTTACTATGTATCAATTATCATTCCAATTAGTAATTTCAATTTGCGATTATAATTTTAAGTTAGTTGTAGTAATAAGGTTAGGTTAGTCAAGTATTTTTAAGTTTTTATAAGTTTCTTTTATTTTTCCGTCACCTTTTATTTTTTAAACCATTTTTTCTTTTTCAACCTTTTTCGACGAACTCTTTTTCTCTCTTATTTCTCGCCATTCTAGTTTTTAGGACTTAGAATTTTTTCTACTTCTTATCTAAATTTCTTAAAATTACGAAAATTTATTTTAAGTGGTTAAATTAATAGACATCAAAATTTTCTGGTTCGTAGTAATAGTTGGATTTGTACGTGGACCGGGTTATTGGAGCCAAACAGTCCTCAATTATATTGAGACCAAACGAATCCTGCCCCTCTGCTGCATCTTTTGGCTATTCGAAACGTGGGCAAAATCAGAAAAGTCTATTGATTGGATAACTTATTATAATTTTTCTTTCCTTTTAAAAACTAATAGGATATTCAGTGAATGCACTGAGCAAGACGTTCATCACCTTTTGTACGTTCACCACCTGTAACTAGATCAAGACATCGTTTAACAAATATAACCGCCGTTGATTTTTCTTTAGAATCGTCATCCAGTCGACCAAGTACTTCAGTTCAAATTACCGATAATCCATTTTTTGAACCCGACCTCACAATTGAGAATCCAGAAAATATTCAGGAACGGTTCATAGATCCTGAACCATTAAACTTTCCTCCGGAACCACCAATCATTCAAACAGAGATTGTTGAGGAACGAACCATTAAATCAGAATCATCTAGTGATACCGATTCAACAAATTCAATTATGGAGAATCTGGAACCTTTAAGTATGGAAGACCGAATGAGAGCTAAACGCACTGGCCAAGGTCACGCAATTACTCATCCAGACATTAATGCGCCAGATTATGAAATCAAAGGACAAATTCTACACATGGTGACTAATCAATGCCAATTTAGTGGTGCGCCGAAGGAAGATCCAAATGAACATCTACGTACCTTTAATAGGATCTGCACACTATTTAAAATACGAGAAGTGGAGGATGAACAGATATATCTCATGTTATTTCCCTGGACTTTAAAGGGAGAAGCCAAAGATTGGTTGGAATCGTTACCTGAAGGGGCGATTGATACATGGGATGTTTTAATTGACAAATTTCTTAAACAATTCTTTCCTGCATCTAAAGCAGTAAGACTTCAAGCAGAAATTGTTACGTTCACACAGAAGCCAAATGAAACTCTATATGAGGCGTGGACAAGATATGGAAAGTTATTAAGAGGATGTCCGCAACATGGTTTAGACACCTGTCAAATAGTACAAATATTCTACCAAGGATGCGACATCACTACAAGAAAAGACATAGATATAGCAGCTGGTGGTTCTATTATGAAGAAAACCGAAACTGATGCTTACAAAATTATTGATAATACTGCTTCCCACTCACATGAGTGGCACCAAGAAAAAGATATCATTAGATCATCTAAAGCAGCTAGAGCCGATTCTAGCCATGACTTAGATTCCATTTCCGCAAAGATAGATGCTTTCGAGAGACGAATGGAAAAGATGACTAAGGATATTCACTCAATACGAATTAGTTGTGAGCAGTGTGGAGGACCACATTTGACAAAAGATTGTCTCAGTATTGAATTAACAATGGAACAAAGAGAGAATATTTCATACATAAACCAAAGGCCTGGAAATAATTATCAGAATAATTATCAACCGCCAAGACCGATTTACAATCAAAACCAGAATTATAACCGAAATATTCCATACAACAACCAACAAGGTCCTAGCAATCAACAAGTATCCAATAATACTTACAATCAGCAAAGACCGAATTTTCAAAACAAACCACCACAACAAACCGATGATAAAAAGCCGAATTTAGAAGATATGATGACAAAGCTAGTTGAAACTCAAACACAGTTTTTCACATCTCAGAAACAAACCAATGAACAAAATGCTCAAGCATTTAGAAATCAACAAGCTTCTATTCAAAATCTGGAACAAGAAGTAAGTAACCTAGCAAGGTTAATAGGTGAAAGAAAACCGGGAAGTCTACCTAGTGATACAAATGCTAACCCCCGGAATGAAACAGTTAAAGCTATTACCACAAGAAGTGGTACAACACTTAAACCACCTGAAATACCTGTAACTTCTGATGAAACTATTCCTACTCCACAAGAACCACAACCTGATCAAGATAAGGAAAAAGAACCGGTAGTTGAAAAGGTTAATGAAGATAACACAGTTAAGGCTAAACCTTATGTTAAACCATACCAACCACCACTTCCTTACCCGAGTAAAATGAAGAAAGAAAAACTTGAAGCCGAGCAATCCAAATTCTTGGATATGTTTAAACAGATAAATGTAAATCTTCCTTTCATTGATGTGATTTCAGGAATGCCAAGATATGCTAAATTCTTGAAAGATCTAATCTCAAATAGAAAGAAAATGGAAGAACTCTCGGCTGTTACTATGAATGCTAATTGTTCAGCAGTGCTGTTGAATAAGATACCAGAAAAACTATCTGATCCAGGAAGTTTCACAATTCCATGTTTTCTGGGTAGTCTTAGTTCAATAGAAGCATTGGCAGACTTAGGTGCTAGTATAAATCTAATGCCGTATTCACTATACGCTAAACTAGACCTTGGAGAATTGAAACCAACCAGAATAAGCATACAACTAGCCGATAGATCAATAAAATATCCTAGAGGGATAATGGAGAACATGCTAGTTAAAGTTGGTACTTTAGTATTTCCAGTAGATTTTGTTGTTTTGGACATGGAAGAAGATTCTCAAGTTCCTCTCATATTAGGAAGACCATTCTTAAACACGGCTAAAGCAATGATAGACGTGTTCGGTAAGAAACTGACCCTAAGTATAGAGGATGAGAGTGTTACCTTTTCAGTTGATAGAGCAATGCAACAACCACAATCTGCAGATGATACATGTTATTATATTCAAACTATAGATGCACATGCAGAATTATTAGAAGAATTTCCAGAATTACAAGGAACAGGAGAATGTTCTTTAGGAGAAGGAAATGAACCAATTGATGAAGCTGAAATGTTAGCTACACTTATAGCTAATGGATATGAACCAACAACAGAAGAAATTCAAATGCTAAAAGAAGAAGACAGATATCGATATAAATCATCGATAGAAGAACCTCCGAAATTAGAGTTAAAGCCACTTCCAAACCATTTGGAATACGCTTATTTACATGGTGAATCTGAATTACCTGTAATAATATCGTCTTCTCTTACTGAAAATGAGAAATCACAACTCATTTCTGTGTTGAAAGCTCATAAACCAGCCATTGCATGGAAGATTCATGATATTAAAGGAATAAGTCCTTCTTATTGCACACATAAAATCCTTATGGAAGAAGGTCATAAAACGTATGTGCAACGCCAACGAAGACTAAATCCTAATATGCAAGATGTAGTTAAGAAAGAGATTATTAAGCTGCTAGATGCAGGTTTGATATATCCAATTTCTGATAGTCCATGGGTAAGCCCAGTTCAATGCGTACCTAAGAAGGGTGGCATGACTGTCATTACAAATGAGAAAAATGAGCTTATTCCTACTAGGACTGTAACAGGATGGCGTGTATGTATTGATTATAGAAAATTAAATGACGCCACCAGAAAAGATCACTTTCCCTTACCTTTCATAGATCAAATGTTGGAAAGATTAGCCGGAAATAGTTACTATTGTTTTCTAGATGGATTTTCCGGATATTTTCAAATTCCAATAGCACCCGAAGATCAAGAGAAAACCACATTCACGTGCCCTTATGGTACTTTTGCTTACAAACGCATGCCATTTGGACTTTGTAACGCCCCTGCAACCTTTTAAAGGTGCATGATGGCGATTTTTCACGACATGATAGAAGAATGCATGGAAGTATTCATGGATGACTTTTCAGTCTTCGGTGATACATTTAAATCATGTCTAGTTAATCTGGAACGAATGCTAATTAGATGCGAAAAATCAAATCTAGTACTTAATTGGGAGAAATGCCATTTCATGGTTAAAGAAGGCATCGTTCTTGGACATAAAATTTCAAAAGAAGGAATTGAAGTGGATAGAGCTAAAGTAGATGTAATTGCTAAACTTCCACATCCCACCAATGTTAGAGGAGTTAGGAGTTTTCTAGGGCATGCCGGTTTTTACCGACGTTTCATAAAAGATTTTTCTAAAATTGCCACTCCTATGAATAAACTCCTAGAAAAGGATGCGCCATTCATCTTTTCAGATGAGTGTATCAAATCTTTTAATATTCTTAAAGAAAAACTCACTAATGCACCGATCATGATAACACCAAATTGGAATCTACCATTTGAACTAATGTGCGATGCAAGTGATTTTGCAATGGGAGCCGTTTTAGGACAAAGGATTGAAAAACGATTTCAACCTATATATTATGCTAGTAAGACGTTACAAGGAGCACAAACAAACTATACAACTACTGAAAAAGAACTCCTTGCTATTGTCTTTGCTTTTGACAAATTTCGATCATATCTCGTTCTAGCAAAAACGGTGGTCTATACAGACCATTCTGCTCTTAGATACCTATTTTCAAAACAAGATGCTAAACCAAGATTAATCTGTTGGATCTTACTCTTACAAGAGTTTGATATTGAAATCCGAGATAAAAGAGGAGCAGAAAATCTCGCCGCTGATCATCTTTCTCGTCTTGAAAATCCCGAATTAGAAGTTCTAAATGAATCAGCCATACAAGACAACTTTCCTGATGAATATCTATTGAAGATAGATTATAAAGAAATCCCATGGTTTGCAGACTATGCAAACTACTTAGTTTGTGGATTCCTTGAAAAAGGATTATCGTACCAAAAACGAAAGAAATTCTTCAGTGATATAAAACACTATTTCTGGGAAGATCCACATCTGTTTAAAAGTTGTCCCGATGGAATAATACGCCGATGTGTATTTGGAGATGAAGCTAGTAAAATTTTAAACCATTGTCACACAGGACCAACAGGAGGGCATTATGGGCCCCAACTAACAGCAAGAAAAGTTTATGAAGCTGGATTCTATTGGCCTACAATTTACAAAGACGCACACCTTCTTTGCAAATCCTGTGATGCATGTCAAAGGGCCGGAAAAATAAGTCAACGTGATGAAATGCCACAAAATGTCATCCAAGTATGTGAAGTATTTGACATTTGGGGTATTGACTTTATGGGTCCATTTCCAAAATCTCATAATAATTTATATATACTCGTAGCCATTGATTATGTATCTAAATGGGAGGAAGCACAAGCTCTCCCAACTAACGATGCACGAGTTGTAGTCAACTTTTTAAAACGTCTTTTTGCAAGGTTTGGAACACCGAAAGCTTTAATAAGTGATCGGGGTACTCATTTCTGTAATAATCAACTTGAGAAAATTCTTAAAAGATATGGAGTAACTCATAAAATCTCCACCGCATATCATCCACAAACAAGTGGACAAGTTGAAAATACCAACCGAGCTTTAAAACGTATTCTAGAGAAAACCGTAGGATCAAATCTGAAGGAATGGTCCATTAAATTGGAGGATGCACTCTGGGCTTTTAGAACAGCCTACAAAACTCCAATTGGAACCACACCTTTTAGACTTGTTTATGGAAAAGCATGTCATCTTCCAGTAGAAATTGAACACAAAGCATTTTGGGCTTTGAAAACATGTAATCTTGATTTACATGAAGCCGGACGTCTACGATTAAGTCAACTAAACGAATTAGAAGAATTAAGACATGAAGCATACGAAAATTCATTAATCTATAAAGAAAGAACGAAGAAATGGCATGATAAAAGAATCAGAAGTTCAAAAGAATTTAAAGAAGGAGACAGAGTTCTTCTTTTCAATTCACGATTCAAGCTATTTCCTGGAAAATTGAAATCAAGATGGTCTGGACCATTCATAGTCAAAAGAGTTTTCCCATACGGAACGATAGAATTAATAAATTCAAATGGGATTGAATTTAAAGTTAATGGTCACAGAGTTAAACATTACATACATGGTCCGATGGAAGTCGACAACGAAGTTAATCACAATTTCGACACCACAGCTAACTAAGTGTGGGGAGAATCAAGTCTTTAAAGGATAATATGTATTTCTGTTAGAGTTAGATTGTCTGTTTTCGTGTAGTTCTCGAAAATGGAACACGTATGGTCTTTCCCTAGCAGACCCTAAAGAACTAGTCTTCTCCCCCCATTCTGAATTTTTATTTTTTTAGGTTTTTACGAAATGAAGACTGCCTGTGAACTAAACCATGGTCTAATGCTACACGCTTTGATCACTAAAAGAAATAATGATATACTACCAAGTGAATTAGTATCAGTAATCAGAGAAAGAATGGACGGAGTTAGAAAAGGATCCAGATGCGAAGATAATAAGTTACAATTTGGTAAAGGAAAATCAAAATCCGCAGCGAAAAGAAGAGCACGACACCTAGAACGATGTCACAAATGCGGAAAATGGTCACATGGAGGTAAATGTTCAAATAATCAAACCTATTCAAATACCGAATTTGTTACTTTATGCAGAGACGGACCGTTCATATGTTTAGAAGAAAAGACAATGAATGCTCGAGGTTACGCCTATGCAGCCATGGAAAACCAATTAAACCGACTATCTTATGAATATAATAGATCATATAACTAAGAAATCTATTTCACAGGTATGTCTGTACAGTTTTTATTTTTATTTATTTTTAACCTTTTGATAATAAACGCTAATTTGTTCGCTAAAAAGTATTAAATTGGTATTAAATAAAATTAGGTTTGGCGACCGAAATTATTGATATCATTCAAAAATTTATTACATCACTGCGAAATTTAACGTTTATTCTTAAGGTATAAATATCTTTAATCAATCAACCCAAAATATTTCAAAAATTCGTCATGAGTTAAATTAGGTCTTTGAACCGAAATTACTTTACCGAAAAGAGGGGCGCATATTTTTGATAATATTTGACTGATTAAAGTGGGATAAAAAGACAAAAAGATTTTTAATTTTATTTTTACCATGTTTTTAATATTAATATTTAAATCTTAAATTAATATTGTAAATTTTGTAAAAACAATATATTTAAAATTGTAAATATTTGAAAAATTAATATAAGTTTGGTATGAATTTATAATATGAATTTTTAAATTAAGTTTGGTGTGAATTTTTAATTTTTAAAATATGAATTTTTAATTTTATGCATTTCAAATTTTAAGTTTGGTGTGATTATTTTTTTATTAATTTTGAATTTTATATTTAAGTTGTGTGAATTTAAAAACAAAAATTTACTTTATCTCATTAAGTTAAGAATATGATTTTTAAAATTCGTCGTAAGTTGAAGACTAGGTCTTTGAACCGAAATTGCTTTACCCAAGGGAGGGACGAGAACTTTTATTATCATTATTTTTAATCTTATTAATTTAAAGTATGCCAAAAACATTTAAAAAACCCAAAAATCTTAGCTTTTAAAACAATCGCTACAAAAAGACAAATTTTAAAATTTTGTCGAAGGACGGACTAGGACATCGATCCGAAACGACCTCGTCCTAAATAACAAGGGAAACAAAATTTTAAAATTAATTTCTTAATTGTTTTATAAGTTAAAGATTATAAAAAAAAAAAAAAAAAAAAAGAGTAAACTCCGCGACTCGCGGAGTTTGCAGTGCAAAACCTCCGCGACTCGCGGAGGGACCAAAATCCAGAAAAAAAAATAAAAAGAGCTGAACGATCAGTACACACAAAACACAAAAACACTGCGAAAAATAGCTGCGAAATACTGCCGAAAAAACCCGAAAATCACCCCCAAAAATCTCAATTTTTAACCGTTAATCACCAAATTTTTTGCTAAAATCATGTTGAGAAGGATGATATCTAAGAATTACTCAAGAAAAACGGTAAATTTCTACACCTAAACACCATTTAATTCGAATTTTAGTGTTCTTGAGCTATTTTTTCCCCAATTTGATTTTGATGCTTTTTAGTGTAATTAGACTTAAATTGTTTATGTATTATGCTTGTATAACCTAGATTGATGTTGTTTAACATGATTAGAAGCCTTAAACTTCAAATTTTGAATAATCTAGGGTTTGTGTTCTTGAGCAATTTGGGGCTTTTTGATATAAACAGGTTATGGCCGATTTTTGTCATGAATTGTTGCTAAATTGAGTAGTGTAACATGTCTAGGTAGTTAAATGATCCAAACTTTGAGCCTAAACATGATTTTGAGAATTAAAGTGGACTTTTTCAAGTCTAAAATTCATGAACTTGATTTTTGAAAGATAATGCCATTTGAGACTTGTTTAATTGCTAGTAATGATTATTTTGACATGTTATTTGAGTTGAATGATTATGAACTTGGCGAACATTTTCGTATATGCTTATTTGAAAAAGTGTAGATTTGATAAAAATGTGAAAATAAGCTTAAGTTTGATATAAATTGATAATGTCATTGTAATTATTTTGATTGATGATTTTGCTGACACTAATGCATATTTGGATGCACAAAATTTGTGTTTGATGTGTTTTGCAGAATGAAAGGGGTGAATCTTCATCCCAAGCCTGCCATGCTCCTGCTGAGAATTTGGAACAACAGGAGGTAGATAACTACTACAAGCAGGATGTACCTCATCCAGTCATGACCTTTTCAGATATGCACTTGGAACAGTTGCACCCGAACCTGAGATTTGACAGACTTTGGATAGATTATCCAAAATATCAACGGGGTTTGCATACTCTTCACTCTAAGGTTGTTGAGGTACCGAGGGTCATAGAATGGGGACCCTTAGAAGCTGTAGAATTGGCCGGGCCAATTAGGGAATTACTTGTACAAAGGTATGGTAATTCTTCTTTTAATGACTGGATATGTTTATTCACCATACGCAGACCTGTATATAAAGTATGGTGTGAAGAGTTGTTATGTAGTATAGAGTTGAATGATCGGGTAGCTAGTTTAACCGATCGTTCTTTTATTAGATTTTTGTTAGGCGGTTCGATGCGCCACATGTCTTTACTGGACATGGCTCAGGCTTTACGTATATATACGCCTGAGGAGTTAGCGTCTGCCGATTGTAGAGGATTGATACTAAACGGTAGAAAGATAGATGAGAATTTTGATACACACGGTGTGTGGAGTCAAATGACAAGCCATCACCGTTTCAAAGGGGGAAACTACTCTTATTTGGATATAGATAGAGCCGAATTAAGAGTAATACATAGGTTTTTAGCTAATTCGATTACACAAAGGGGTAAAAACAAAGAAAAGGTAAATGAACAAGATTTGTTTTACCATATGTGTATTCGAGACCCACAGAGCGCTGTAAGTATACCATATTGTGTGGGTTATTATTTATCAGCTATGGTTCGGGGGATGCGACCACATAGCATAATAGGAGGTGGTATTTTTATTACTTTGATTGGTGAATATCTCGGTGTGGATATAAGTCGGGGGGGATTATTACTAGAAGAGCCGGAACCCCGCGACACTATAGGTTTAAATGTATACCATGGTGCGAAAGTTTTGAAGCGGCGAAATAACGCCGCAGTACGATACCATGGTAGACATCCACAGGTGGAGAGAAACCAGGAGCAAGGTAATGTAGGAGGGGGGAATGAGATGCAAGAAATGCATAGGTTTATAGCTTCTCAGGAATACGAAAATGCTAGACAGAGAGCATTTGAAGATTGGCAAGTTCATCAGAACCAGATCATAGCGCATTGCCAACATATAGGTAGAAACTATATTCCTACACCGAAACCCGTCTTCCCTCCTTGGTCGATAGAGATGCAGCCACCATATCCTACGTATGACCCTGCCGAAGCATTCTATAGCACTTATGGTTATGCCTGGAACCCCTATTGGTACCAATATCATCCTTAGTATACTTTTTATTTTTTTTATTTTGTAATTTGTAATTATTGATACATTTAATATTTTTGTTAATATTGTAATCATTTTTATAATTTCTAACTTTTATTCTTAGATTTTAATAATTTTTGAATGTGGGGTAATATACCAAACTTCAAAAATATGTATATATGTTGCAGTTTATCTTATGTACACAACAGGGTAAAACAACGCATTTTCAAAGACTGGCATTAAGTTCAGCAAAAGCAACTAATTTTGAGGACAAGATGCAAAATATATGTGAAATAACAACAAGACGGAATGAACAAATGATGTGCACCATTTATCATTCAGCAAACAAACGCCAATATATTTGGAAACTTTGGTAAAAATTTAATCATTTTCACACAAATCACCCTCAATAATTTAAATTGTTACTGATTTCTTGCAAATGAGGGCATTGCAAGATCTTAAGTGTGGGAAGGGGTTAAATTCTTTCGGATTTTAAAATTTTTTACTTTATACATTTGGTTACCATTAAAAATACTAGTAAAGCAGTAGTTGTATTAGAATCTAGTGCTCTCTGATAAAAAAGAACAGCCCTAGTCTTATATACTGACTACCCAATTCTAGTAAAAATTTTCAATTAAATGAATTCAAATCATGTTTATACATATTTATGAACGATAAAACTAGGTTTTAACACCGAAATTATTGTTACCTCGGAAAGGACATAAATTGAGAAACAAACTAAAATGTTAAAATTCATTTAAAATGGAATAGAGGACGATAAAAAGGAAAATAAAAGCCAAGTGTGGGAAAATTTACCAAATTATTTTAAACATATGTCACATATATCTGTAACAAATAACTGAAAATACTTTTGCTTTGGACTAAACTAAACTGTTTTACCCAATGAAAGAAAAGAAGAGATGGATCTACACGATGAATCAATTCCATCATTAAAAGGAAGTAAAGTCTTCCGAAAAAGACACGCGCTTCTTGATTTAGGTCATGAAGTTGTCGTCCAGACCAGCTGTAGGTTGACGAAAAATCTAGAAAAGTCATCACTAAAATCAGCAGGAAATCCACGGACCTCAGCATTAAACAGGGTCGCCAAGTGGTCAGATTTATCCTAACCATGAGAAGGATTTATCTCGTACAATGGGGGGCACCATGCAAATTAGCTGGATAAGACTAATGAATCAGATCCCCAGAAAGGATAATCTCCTTAAAGATTAAAAATCAGCTTTTAAGACTGATATTACTCAATCCTAGAGATTGACCTTAAAGATTGAGAATTCAAACTCATGGAATTCGATGATATCTAAACTCGAGCTTAAACGAGAAAATATTTTGATCAAAAAAATTACAAACCGATTTGTTTTCTGAAAACCCTATTTTCAATGCGTTCATTACCATTGAACGTAAAATCCTAGGAATTCACCTGGAATTCATTAGGTCACCTGAACTAAATCGGGTGTCAACCGTAAGAACGGTGGTTGCATAGTGGTCAAAGACATGACCTTGTGCCAGACCGAAAAAATTATAAGGGTGAGCTTTACTATTGCTCCTACCAAGGATAGTAATTGCGTCCGACACGTTATAGACCATAATCAAAAGCATGTCACGGGACATTGCCTTAACAGTTGCTTGTTCAACGCTTTCCTTTACAACCGGACGGTAGTTTGCCGAAAGGTAATATACGGAACAAGTAAACTGGACGTGTTGCTTTCCAAATACAAGGTTAGCAAGTGGGTGACACAAAACCGCAAGTTTTGAGCTAAAATTTTCAAATCTGAAACCCACCAAACCCACAAAAATATTTTGCAAACACCGGTAAAGGGTTATTCCGGAAAACTTATCTAGGGTAAAAACTAGATTTAATTTTCAAAAGATCAAATGTTTTCATAAAGATCCAATTTCCTTAATGGATCTAAATTTTTATAGTCATGTGGGACTGTAAACCATATCGTTACTACCATTGTTTATACCGCCGTATAGAAATCACTGATGTACAAAGTGTGAAGAATAAAGAAGTGATTCTAGTATTTCAAGACGATATTGCTTGAGGACAAGCAACGCTCAAGTGTGGGAATATTTGATAATGCTAAAAACGAACATATATTTCATAGCATTATTCCTCAAGAAAGACAAGCTTTTAGTTGCAATTGTTCTATTTACAAGTGATATTCGTTTAAATAATAAAAGGTGAAGACAAAAGACAGATTCGACGATTTGAAGACGCAAACGACCAAAAAGCTCAAAAGAACAAAAGACAATCAAAGAGGTTCCAATTATTGATAAGAAACGTCTCGAAATCACAAGAGTACAAAATTCAAAACGCAAAGTACAAGATATTAAATTGTACGCGAGGACGTTCGAAAATCCGGAACCGGGACCAGAGTCAACTCTTAACGCTCGACGCAACGGACTAAAAATTACAAGTTAACTATGTATATAAATATAATATAATATATAATTAATTATATTAATTATATATATATTATATATATATATAATAAAAACCGTCGGCAGAGAAAACTCCAAGGACTGAGCTGTAATTTCTATCTCCGCGACTCGCGGAGTTTGAAGGGCATTTTGCCGCGAGTCGCGGAGCCCCAAAAATCAAGTCTGGCTATAAAGCAAACCGAATTCTGATCAAATTTCATATTCTATTTCTCTATCTCTCTCAATATATACGATATATATATATATAATTTATATTTTAATTTTAATTTTAATTTTAAATCCTAATAATAAGGGTATGTTAGCGAATGTTGTAAGGGTGTAAGTCGAAATTCTGTCCGTGTAACGCTACGCTATTTTTAATCATTGTAAGTTATGTTCAACCTTTTTATATTAATGTCTCGTAGCTAAGTTATTATTATGCTTATTTAAAACGAAGTAATCATGATGTTGGGCTAATTACTAAAATTGGGTAATTGGGCTTTGTATCATAATTGGGGTTTGGACAAAAGAACGACACTTGTGGAAACTAGACTATGGGCTATTAATGGGCTTTATATTTGTTTAACTAAATGAAAGTTTGTTAATGTTAATATAAAGATTTACAATTGGGCGTCCCTATAAATTACCATATACACTCGATCGGACACGATGGGCGGGGTATTTATATGTACGAATAATCGTTCATTTAACCGGACACGGGAATGGATTAATAGCCACTAGAATAATTAAAACAGGGGTGAAATTACATTCAAGGGTAATTGGTGTAATTGTTAACAAAGTAGTAAAACCTTGGTTTACACGCAGTCGATAACCTGGTGTATTCATTAAACAAAGTATTAAAACCTTGTTACAATTCGAATCCCCAATTAGTTGGAATATTTAACTTCGGGTATAATAATAATTTGACGAGGACACTTGCAATTTATATTTATGACTGATGGACTGTTATGGACAAAAACCAGACGGACATATTAAATAATCCAGGACAAAGGACAATTAACCCATGGGCATAAAACTAAAATCAACACGTCAAACATCATGATTACGGAAGTTTAAATAAGCATAATTCTTTTATTTCATATTTAATTTCCTTTATTTTATATTTAATTGCACTTCTAATTATCGCACTTTTATTTATTTTATTTTATCGCACTTTTAATTATCGTACTTTTTAATTATCGCAATTTTATTTTATCGCATTTTTATTCGCAATTTCATTATCGTTATTTACTTTACGCTTTAATTTAAGTCTTGTATTTATTTTATATTTTACATTAGGTTTTAACTGCGACTAAAGTTTTAAAATCGACAAACCGGTCATTAAACGGTAAAAACCCCCCTTTATAATAATAATATTACTTATATATATATTTGTATTTTTATAAAAGTAAACTAATATAGCGTTGAGCTTTGTTTAAAGATTTCCCTGTGGAACGAACCGGACTTACTAAAAACTACACTACTGTACGATTAGGTACACTGCCTATAAGTGTTGTAGCAAGGTTTAAGTATATCCATTCTATAAATAAATAAATATCTTGTGTAAAATTGTATCGTATTTAATAGTATTTCCTGCTAAAATTTAATAGTATTTTATACCCCTCTGCTTTGACATCAATGACCGATGATATCACGAACTATATAACATACGATAATTATACGTTTGTGTATATATATGTATTTATATATATTTAACATGATCTAAGGATGGTTTAACATCTCATTGGGTACTAATGACAATGAGTTATAAGTATATTTTGAAACTACTAACTTAAGTTTTCAAAACGATAACTATACGTAACATTCTTTGATATATATACTTATAATATATAATGCTTATACACGTATCGTATATATAATGTATTTAATCACTTTTTAAGGACTTAAATACATAAAACAATATAAGTATATTCACAAAAGATAGCTATATTTGAATTCTCGTTCCGTTTCCTCAAGATTTCTATGCGTATATCTAGGGTATATGTACCCGTATCATACCCAGCTTCTGTACGTATATACTATTGGTATATACACATCAAATCAACATCATAATCAACATTATTACTACCCTAGATATGAGGTAACTAAAATTTATCAAGTAGTATGAATTATTAGTAAGAAAACAAAATTAAGAATCCTTTTCTTTCTTTATAAACAAAAAACGTTTTTATAAATGAACACCATTTCTTCACTCCATTTTCTCATACCTACACCCTCATTTCTCTCTCAAAATACTCCTAACTTCATACTTGATCATCTCCAAGCATTTTCCCCATCATTTAGCTTCAATTACAAGCCTTAAACACCATAAGAAAACTCTTTCAAGAACATATCAAAATAACCACCCATTTGAAGAAGTTTACTTCCAACCTTTTGATCTAACTCCACCACTCTTTGATTCCAAGATTATTTCTTATCTTTTGCAGTAACTTTGTCCAAGTAACTTAAGGTAGTAACCTTGTTCATAATCTTATTCAATTCATATTCATATAGCTATCTTATTTTGTGGTATAAAATTTTAACAACAAGAACATAGTTTGAATGATTTCAAACTTGTTCGCAAACTAAATAGATCCTTCTAACTTGACTTTTAAAACACTTCAAGACCTATAATATATCATAATGATATGCTAACCTAACAAGATATAACTTGGTTTTACAAAGAACATCTTAAAAACTGAATCTACGTCGTCGGAGTGCAACCGGGGGCTGTTTTGGGTTGGATAATTAAAAACCATCTTGAAATTTGAATTGGAAGTTCATGTTCTGGAAAAATGATATTTATTATGAATATTTTAACACATAAAATTTTCATGGTTTAACTCAAAGTGTAAGTATTTTTAGAAAAATGATCATTAAATGTTGTTTTTATGATGGAAAATGATCACTTTCATAAGTTTCACCAAAGTTTGACCTATAACCTATGATTTCGAATACAAACTAAGGTATTTTCAGTTCATATTCTTAAAATTTGACTCGATCCAAGGAAATGGCAAGTTGAACCAACAAAAACGGAGTTGTAATGAAGAAACTACGACTAAAACAAGATTGGGTATCCGAAGCTAGTTTAGCTACGAAAATATTTGGAGAAAAAGTAAATTAATCATATCTTTTCTAATTAATATGATATTTTATATATAATTACTTATGATTTGATTTTATATATTTCAGGACCACCCGTAAACAACACGAGAAGATTAATCATAAGACCTCATGATTGTACGCAACACGTCATTTGACAACACGGTACTTTATGTACGCAACACGTCATTTGACAACATGGTACCATGGGTCGAGATTAATTCTGATCAATACGAATACGATGGGGTCTTTATTTATTTTATTTAAGCAACTAATTATGGACCACTAACATCGGACTGCTAACTACGGACTAAGAAAATATTAAAAGTATTAAAAGTATATATATATGTAACGATTACTTAAAAAAGAAAATATGTTGATATATTACATATATGGTTAGGTTCGTGATATCTATCGGAGACCAAGTTGAATTAAATACCTTCAAGGTAAAAGTGAGTTTCATTTGCTCCCTTTTATATATATTTTTGGGACTGAGAATAAATGCGCTGTTTTTATAAATGTTTTACGAAATAGGCACAAGTACTAAAACAAATTCTACGTGGGTTTAAACTAGAAATATACCCTTAGCTTGGTAACATTAAACTACTTGTCTATGTACGGTAGGCGCGAATCCTAAAGATAGATCTATTGGGCCTGACAAACCCCATCCTGACTATGGGATGCTTTAGTACTTCGAGGTTATTTTAAACACACCTGATCTGGTGTACTTCAGAGGGTAAAACATGAACGTTAAGGCTTGTTACCGGGTGCCTACAACTTATAGAATACTTTTATACACTTGCGAGTGTACATATATTTATAAACGGAAATCTTGTGGTCTATTAATATATTGAAATGATTGTTATGATAAACCCATGAACTCACCAACCTTTTGATTGACACTTTAAAGCATGTTTATTCTCAGGTATTAAAGAAATCTTCCTCTGTGCATTAGCTCATTTTAAGGATATTACTTGGAGTCATTCATGGCATATTTTGAAAGACGTTGCATTCGAGTCATCGAGTTCATCAAGATTATTATTAAGTCAATTATAGTTGGATATATTATGAAATGGTGTGCATACCGTCAATTTTCGTTGTAAAGAAAGTTTGTCTTTTAAAAACGAATGCAATGTTTGTAAAATGTATCATATAGAGGTCAAATACCTCGCGATGTAATCAACTATTGTGAATCGTTTATAATGTATATGAACGGGTCCTTTCAGACGTTACAAGGAGCACAAACGAATTACACAACTACTGAAAAAGAACTCCTTGCTATTGTCTTTGCTTTTGACAAATTTCGTTCATATCTCGTTCTAGCTAAAACGGTGGTCTATACTGACCATTATGCTCTTAGATACCTATTTTCAAAACAAGATGCTAGACCAAGATTAATTCGTTGGATCTTACTCTTACAAGAGTTGGATATTGAAATCCGAGATAAAAAGGGAGCAGAAAATCTCGAAGCTGATCATCTTTCTCGTCTTGAAAATCCCGAATTAGAAGTTCTAAATGAATCGGCCATACAAGACAACTTCCCTGATGAATATCTATTGAAGATAGATTATAATGAAATTCCATGGTTTGCAGACTATGCAAACTATTTAGTATGTGGATTCCTTGAAAAAGGATTATCGTACCAAAAATGAAAGAAATTCGTTAGTGATATAAAACACTATTTCTGGGAAGATCCACATTTGTTTAAAAGTTGTCCCGATGGAATAATACGCCGATGTGTATTCGGAGATGAAGCCAGTCAAATCTTAAACCATTGTCACACAGGACCAACAGGAGGGCATTATGGGCCTCAGCTCACAGCAAGAAAAGTTTACGATGCTGGATTCTATTGGCCTACAATTTTCAAAGACGCACACCTTCTTTGCAAATCCTGTGATGCTTGTCAAAGGGCCGAAAAAATAAGTCAACGTGATGAAATGCCACAAAATTTCATTCAAGTATGTGAAGTATTTGACGTTTGGGGTATTGACTTTATGGGTCCATTTCTAAAATCTCATAATAATCTCTACATTCTCGTTGCCATTGATTATGTATCTAAATGGGCGGAAGCACAAGCTCTCCCAACTAACGATGCACGAGTTGTAGTCAACTTTTTAAAACGTCTTTTTGCTAGGTTTGGAACACCGAAAGCTTTAATAAGTGATCGAGGTACTCATTTTTGTAACAGTCAACTTGAGAAAGTTCTAAAAAGATATGGAATAACTCATAAAATCTCCACTGCTTATCATCCACAGACAAGTGGACAAGTTGAAAATACCAACCGAGCTTTAAAACGTATTCTAGAGAAAACCGTAGGATCAAATCCGAAGGAATGGTCCATAAAATTGGAGGATGCACTCTGGGCTTTTAGAACAGCCTACAAAACTCCAATTGGAACCACACCTTTCAAACTCGTTTACGGAAAAGCATGTCATCTTCCAGTAGAAATTGAACACAAAACATTTTGGGCTTTGAAGACATGTAATCTTGATTTACATGAATCCGGACATCTACGGTTAAGTCAATTAAACGAATTAGAAGAATTAAGACATGAAGCATATGAAAATTCGTTAATCTATAAAGAAAGAACGAAGAAATGGCATGATAAAAGAATCAGAAGTTCAAATGAATTTAAGGAAGGAGACAAAGTTCTTCTTTTCAATTCACGATTCAAGCTATTTTCTGGAAAATTGAAATCAAGATGGTCTGGACCATTTATAGTCAAAAGAGTTTTCCCGTACGGAACATTAGAGTTAATAAATTCAAATGGAATTGAATTTAAAGTTAATGGTCACAGAGTTAAACATTACATACATGGTCCGATGGAAGTTGACAATGAAGTTAATCATAATTTTGACACCACAGCTAACTAAGTGTGGGGAGATTCGAATCTTTTTAGGGTAATATGTATTTTTGTTAGAGTTAGATATTCTGTTTTCGTGTAGTTCTCGAGAATGGAATCCTAATGGTCTTTCCCTAGCAGACCCTAAAGAACTAGTCTTCTCCCCCCATTCTGAATTTTTATTTTTTTAGGTATTACGAGATGAAGAATTCCTTTGATCTGAACCATGGTCTAATGCTACACGCTTTGATCACTAAACATAATAATGACACACTCCTGAGTGACCTGGTATCAGTAATAAGAGCCAAATTAGACGGAGTAAGAAAAGAACTCAGGAACGATCATAATAAGTTACATTTTGGTAAAGGAAAATCAAAATCCGCAGCAAAAAAAAGAGCACGACACCTTGAAAGATGTTATAAATGCGGAAAATGGTCACACGAAGGAAAATACTCGACGGATCAGACAAATTCCAATACCGAGTTTGTTACTTTATGCAGAGAAGGACCGTTCATATGTTTCGAAGAAAAATCGTTGAATGCTCGAGGTTATGCCTATGTAGCTATGGAAAACCAATTAGTCCGACTATCTTATGAGTGGGCTAAAGCAGGTCACTGATAATTCTATCTCACAGGTAAGTATGTACAGTTTTTATTTTTATTTTATTGCTTTTAACCTTTTGATAATAAACGCTAAATCGTTCGCTATAAAGTATTAAATTGATACTCAATAAAATTAGGTTTTGCGACCGAAATTATTGATATCATGCAAAAATTTATTACATCACTGCGAAATTTACCGTTTATTCTTAAGGTATAAATATCTTTAATCAATCAACCCAAAATATTTCAGAAATTCGTCAGGAGTAAAACTAGGTAAAATAGCCGAAATTACTTTACCGAAAAGAGGGGCGTATATTTTTGATAATATTTGATTGATTAAAGTGGGATAAAAGACCAAAAAGATTTTTAATTTTATTTTTACTTTGTTTTAAAAATTAATATTAAATTATTATTGTAAACTTTTTAAAATTAATATATTTAAGTTTGTAAATATTTAAAAAATTAATATTTTTAATATAAGTTTGTATGTATAAAAACAAAAATATAATATAAATTTGGTGTGAATTTTTAATATGAATTTTTAATTTTATGCATTTTGGTGTGAATTTAAAAACAAAAATTTACTTTATTTCATTAAGTTAAAAATGTGATTTCTTAAAATTCGTCGTAAGTTGAACCGAAATTGCTTTACCCGAGGGAGGGACGAGAAATTTTATTATCATTATTTTTAATCTTATTGAATTAAAGTATGTCAAAAATAAAAAAATATAAAAAAACCAAAAATCTTTGCTTTTAAAACAAACGCCAATATGTTTGGAAACTTTGGTAAAATTTAATCCTTTTTCTACGCTAATCACCCTCAATAATTTAAATTGTACTGATTTCTTGCAAATGAGGGCATTGCAAGATCTTAAGTGTGGGAAGGGGTTAAATTCTTTCGGATTTTTAAAAAATTTTTTACTTATACACTTGGTTACCATTAAAAATACTAGTAACGCAGTAGTTGTATTAGAATCTAGTGCTCTCTGATAATAAAGAACAGCCCTAGTCTTATATACTGACTACCCAATTCTAGTAAAATTTTTCAAAATTTTCAATTAAATGAATTCAAAATCATGTTTATACATATTTATGAGCGATAAAACAAGGTATTAACACCGAAATTATTGTTACCTCAGAAAGGACATAAATTGAGAAACAACCTAAAATGTTAGAATTCATTTAAAATGGAATAGAGGACAATAAAAAGGCAAAGAAAGGAAAATAAAAGCCAAGAGTGGGAAAAATTTACCAAGTTATTTTGAACATATATCACATATTTCTGTAACAAATAATTGAAGATACTTTTGCTTTGGACTAAACTAATCAGTTTTACCCGATTTACTATAATATATTTGAAAGAAAGATGGATCTACACGATGAATCAATTCCATCATTAAAAGGAAGTAAAGTCTTCCGAAAAAGAAACGCGCTTCTTGATTTAGGTCATGAAGTTAACGTCCAGACCAGTTGTAGAGTCTACAAAAAACCTTGAAAAGTTTTCTCGAAAATCAGCTGGAAATCCACGGACCTCAGCATCAAACAGGGTCACCAAGTGGTCAGACTTATCCTAACCATGAGAGGATCTGTCTCGTAAAATGGGGAGGGCGCCGTGCAAATTAGCTTGATAAGACTAATGAATCAGACCCCCAGAAAGGATAATCACCTTAAAGATTAAAAATCAGCCTTTAAGCCTAATATTACTCAATCCTTGAGATTGACCTTAAAGATTGAGAATTACAAACTCATAGAATTCAATGATATCTAAACTCGAGCTTGAACGAGAAAATATTTTGATCAAAATACAAACCGATTTGTTTTCTGAAAACCTATTTTCAATGCGTTCATTACCATTGAACGTAAAATCCTAGGAATTCACCTGAAATTCATTAGGTCACCTGAACCAAATCGGGTGTCAACCGTAAGAACGGTGGTTGCATAGCATGGTCGAAGACAGGACCTTGTGCCAGACCGAAAAACTATAGGGTGAGCTTTACTATTGCTCCTACAAAGGATAGTAATTGCATCCGACACGTTATAGACCATAAATAAAAGCATGTCATGGGACATTGCCTTAACAGTTGTTTGTTCAGCGCTTTCCTTTATAACCGGACGGTAGTTTACCGAAAGGTAATATACGGAGCAAGTATACTGGATGTGTTGCTTTCCCAATACAAGGTTAGCAAGTGGGTGACACAAAACCGCAAGTTTTGAGCTAAAATTTTCAAATCTGAAACCCACCAAACCCACAAAAACAATTTCGCAAACACCGGTGAAGGGTTATTTCGGAAAACTTATCTAGGGTAAAAGCTAGATTGAATTTTCAAAAGATCAAATGTTTTCATAAAGATCCAATTTCCTTAAGGATCTAATTTTTTATAGTCATATGGGACTGTAAACCATAGCGTTACTACCATTGTTCATACCGCCATATAGAAATCACTGATGTACAAAGTGTGAAGAATAAAGAAGTGATTCTAATATTTTTATTTCAAGACTATATTACTTGAGGACAAGCAACGCTTAAGTGTGGGAATATTTGATAATGCTAAAAACGAACATATATTTCATAGCATTATCCCACAAGAAAGACAAGCTTTTAGTTGCAATTGTTCTATTTACAAGTGATATTCGTTTAAATAATAAAAGGTGAAGACAAAAGACAGATTCGACGAATTGAAGACACAAACGACCAAAAAGCTCAAAAGTACAAAGTACAATCAAAGTGGTTCAAATTATTGATGAGAAACGTCTCGAAATTACAAAAGTACAAGTTTCAAAACGCAAAATACAAGATATTAAATTGTACGCAAGGACGTTCGAAAATCCGGAACCGGGACCAGAGTCAACTCTCAATGCTCGACGCAACGGACTAAAAATTACGAGTCAACTATGCACATAAATATAATATAATATTTAAATAATTTTTAAAATTATTTATATATTATATATATTTATATAAACCGTCGGCAGAATGCAAACAAACTCTTGTGAGCTGGAAAAAGGGGCCATGCGATCGCATGGCCTGGAGGCTATAACTCCATGCGATTGCATGGTGAACAGGTCAGGTCCTATAAAGTTCGCGAGTTTTGGACGAATCTTTTCCATCTTTTTCTTCTTCATTCACTCAACGATATATATATATATATATATATATATATATATATATATATATATATATTATAATTTTAATTTTAATTTTAAATTCTAATAATAAGGGTATGTTAGCGAATATTGTAAGGGTGTAAGTCGAAATTCTGTCCGTGTAACGCTACGCTATTACTAATCATTGTAAGTTATGTTCAACCTTTTTAAATTAATGTCTCATAGCTAAGTTATTATTATGCTTATTTAATCCGAAGTAATCATGATGTTGGGCTAAAATATTAAGACGGGGTAATTGGGCTTTGTACCATAATTGGGGTTTGGACAAAAGAACGACACTTGTGGAAATTAGACTATGAGCTATTAATGGGCTTTATATTAACTAAATGATACCTCGTTGATTTAATATATAGACTTATAATTTGACGTATTTATATATAACCACATACGCTTTACTGGGTACGGTGGGCGGGATATCTATAAATACCAATAATTGTTCATTTTACCGGACACGAAATTGGATTAATAGTTAATAGACTTGTTGAAACAGGGGTGGATTACATTCAAGGGTAATTGGTGTAATTGTTAATAAAGTAGTAAAACCTTGGACTACACGCAGTCGATAACCTGGTGTATTCATTAAACAAAGTATTAAGACCTTGTTACAATTCGAATCCCCAATTAGTTGGAATATTTGACTTCGGGAATAAGAATAATTTGACGAAGACTCTCGCACTTTGTGATTATGACTGATGGACTATTATGGACAAATCCGTATGGACATATCGAATAATCCAGGATAAAGGACAATTAACCCACGGTACTAAACTAAAAACAACACGTCGAACATCATGATTACGGAAGTTTAAATAAGCATAATTTATATATTTCATATTTAATTGCACTTTTAATTATTGCACTTTTATTTACTATCATTGTATTTAATTGCACTTTTAATTATCGTACTTTCTAATTATCGCACTTTATTTATTGTCATTTTATTTATCGCAATTCCATTATCATTATTTACTTTACGCTTTAAATTAAGTTGTATTTATTTTTAATATTTTACATTAGGTTTTAACTGCGACTTAAGTTTTAAAATTGACAAACCGGTCATTAAACGGTAAAAACCCCCTTTTATTATAATAATACTACTTATATATATATTTGTATTTTTTATATAGCGTTAAACTTGGCTAAGTCTCCCTGTGGAACGAACCGGACTTACTAAAAACTACACTACCGTACGATTAGGTACACTGCCTATAATTGTTGTAGCAAGGTTTAGGTATAACTACTCTATAAATAAATAAATAACTTGTGTAAAATTGTATCGTATTTAATAGTTTTTCGTAGTAAAAATATAACTATTTTGTATACACCTCTACGCACATCATTATACTTAAACTATAGCTCACCAACATTCGTGTTGACATTTTTAAGCATGTCTTTCTCAGGTGCTTAGAGGTTTGATTGCTTCCACTGTAGTTGTCTTGCTGTAGACTCCCGCTACTTCTGTTAGAGATGTCCCGCATGAAACATTTATTTTGCATTCAAACTATGTTACTTTTGAAACAATGAATTTGTAACGACCAATGGGTCACGTACTATTATTATTGCCTTCTATTCGTAGAAGCACACTATCGTATGTTAAACATTCGACATTGGTTATGACGTCACCTTTTATTATGAATGCAAACTTATTTTAAAACAGCATATAGTGTTTGACCTTGTAATGATCATGTTGTTAATGATCCGTACACGTTAATTTTGTACGGAGCGTCACATTTGGTATCAGAGCATTGGTTGTAGGGAATTAGGTTACATTAGCGAGTCTAGACCGGATTGAGTAGGATTCACTAATAGGACTAATCTACAACTTGCTAGTTTACTTGTTTCTGCGGAACTTGCTGCATGCTGCTGCTTACTTTTACTGCTATATGCCGTATACTGCTACTTGTTTTCACTACTGCATGCTAATATCTGTTTTCGATTGCATGATACTTGTTATTATTGCCATATTTACTGCTATAGATGATCTAGACTGTCGTAGTTACTTTGCCTAATACATGCTTGCTATATAACTTACTGACATGGAAAAAGTTATTTTTCCTTGTTCAGATGTCGGATATCCCGCCCATCATCATTGACTTGGACAGCGACTCAGATTCATCTGCCACCTCGCCTACTACTGATGCTGACTCACAGATCCCGTCATCGCTACCCTCCAGTGACTCGGGACAGTAGCCACGCACCTGACCTGATGATCATCTCCGACGGAGACGAGAACCCAGCGGAGATTCCAGCTCCACCTAGCCCAGGACTCCCGGAGCCACAGCACCATTCCGGTGGTGCTGTGATTCCTGGAGAAAATGGGGACGGTCCTTTCCGTAATGAGCATGGACATTGGGCTACACGCCTTCCTGATGGACGTGTCGTGCCGATCCCGCCCGGCAGATATCGACTGATGACCACCGGTCGAGCAGATCCACCCTCAGATGATTCAGACGACTCATCATCCGATGACTTCAGCGAGGAGGATTCCGACGAGGACCCTGAGGATACGCCCGTACAGCCGCCCTCTACCCCGCCGAAGAAGCTATATCGTTTTGATGGTACTGTTATTCCAGGGGTTAACGGAGGTAGACCGTTCGTGGACGCACGCGGACAGTTGGTTAGGGTTACCACCCGTAAGCAGGTTGTGCCTTACCTTGCTGATCCATTCGTGCGTAAGGCTTCCCGTTACGCACCATCTACTTCTGGTGATGGACCGTCTGCACCACCAGCTCCACCAGTATCATCTGCACCACCAGCTCCACCTGTACCATCTGCACCGCCTACCCTACCAGCATCCCCCGTCGTCGAGGAACTGACGAGGGAAGTGCATATCCTCCGTGCTCGGGTAACTGAGCTTGAGGATCAGGTGTCCCACATGATGGACATCCTTTACCCACCGCCACCATAGGGCTATTGTATTAGATTTCATTATGTAATCTCGTTTGTAGTTTCATGTTTTACTCATGTATTGTACGAACCATATGCGGATGTATGTCACTTTCTTATTTAATGAATGGAACTTGGTGTTGTTTAATTTTTGTACGGTGTTCTATTTACGTTACTATATGATGATTTTGTGGTATCTGTATCTAGTTGCATTACTTAATTAGCATGTGTTGTGTTGATTCCATGCTGGTTACCTTATACTGTATTATTATTTATTGAATGCAGGATTTTGACTTAAGTCGAAATTTCTGTTTCGAAGATCAATGGCAAACGGAAGATCAACGCCCACAGCAGCACAGATTGAGGAAATGATAACTGAATGAGTAGCCGCAGCAATTGCGAATGTCAACCCCCAAGCTCCACCTGTTAACCAGCACAATCATAACGGGTGTACCTATAAGGAATTTCAAAGCTGCAAGCCCCACAATTTCAGTGGTACTGAGGGGCCAGTTGTACTGACGAGATGGTTTGAGAAATTGGAAGTTGTGTTCCGTGTGAGCAACTGCTCAGAAATGAACAAGACTAAGTATGCCTCCTGTACACTGTCGAACGACGCTTTAACCTGGTGGAACACACTTGCTCAGGCTAAGGGTATTAACGAGGCTTATGCTACACCGTGGGAGGAATTTAAGGGGGCTATGATCGAGGAGTACTGCCCCGGAACAGAGATTCAGAAAATGGAAGCTGAGTTTTGGGAGTTGAAGGTTGTGGGAACCGATCTTGACGGTTATAACTGAAGGTACTTGGAACTAGCTTTAATGTGTCCCACGATGGTTACCCCGGAATTTAAGCGAGTGAAACGATATTTGTGGAGACTTCCCAAGTCCATCCAAGGAAATGTCACCTCTTCAAAACCAGCTGATGTCCCGGAAGCTATGCGCATGGCGCACACCCTGATGAACCAAATTACCAGCAAAGAACCAGAAAAGGTAAAATCCGAATCGGGAGCTAGTAATGAGAAACGTAAGTGGGATAACAACAAGGGAAGGATCTTCGATCAAAATCCAGCTAAGAGGCATGAAAGTTTCAAGGGAAACAACAACGAAAGGAACCCCAACCCGAACCCTAGCTTAAACCCTAACTATAAGGGTAGTCTCCCACAGTGCAAGAGATGCTACAAGCATCATACCGGTACTACAACGTGGTCTGTGAAAAGTGTAAAAGGACTGGACATATTGGCAAAGACTGCAAGATTACCACCACAACTGTGAAGATAAACCCTACTGGACCAAGAAAATGCTATGAGTGTGGACAACAGGGCCACTTCAGGAATGAATGTCCCAACAAGAGAAAGGATGGCGGGCCAGCGCGTGGAAGAGCTTTCAACATAAACGCAAGGGATGCCCGTGAGAACCCCGACTTGGTTACAGGTATATTCACTATCAACAATCTATTAGCTTCTGTCCTGTTTGATACTGGTGCCGATAGGAGTTATGTATGTAGACACTTTTGCTCTAAGATAAATTGGTCGTTAGTTCCTTTAAAGGAGAGTATGCTTGTCGAGGTAGCCAATGGAAAACTTGAGAAAGTTGACCAAATTAGCCGAGGAGATATTATCAACATAGCTGGTGTGAATTTCGAGATTGACTTGATACCCATCAAATTGGAAAGTTTTGATGTGATTGTCGATATGGACTGGTTGACCAAGGTAAGGGCCGACATTATCTGTGGAGATAAAGCTATTCGTATACCACACGGAGATGGTGAGCCACTGATTATTTACGGAGAGAGGTGTAACTCGAAGCTGAACCTCATTAGTTGCATGAAAGCACAAAAGATCATGAAAAAAGGACGTCTTGCTGTTCTAGCACATGTAAAAACATTAGAAACCGAGGTGAAAAGCGTGGATGATGTACGAATTGTGAACAAGTTTCCCAATGTCCTCCCAGAAGAATTGCCTGGATTACCGCCAGCAAGGGCAGTGGAGTTTCAGATCGATTTAGTGCCAGGAGCTGCACCTGTAGCTCGCGCACCTTATCGACTCGCACCTTCCGAAATGCAAGAGTTGCAGAGTCAACTACAAGAACTGCTAGACCGTGGATTTATCCAACCAAGTTCTTCGCCTTAGGCGCTCCTGTTTTATTTGTGAAGAATAAGGACGGATATTTCTGCATGTGTATCGATTACCGTGAGCTGAACAAGTTGGCGATCAAGAATTGGTATCCCCTTCCCCAAATTGACGATCTTTTTGATCAGCTGCAAGGATCAAGCATTTACTCTAAGATCGATTTGTGATTCGGTTATCACCAGTTGAGGGTGAAGGAGAGTGATGTGATGAAAACTGCGTTCAGAACTCGTTATGGTCATTATGAGTTTCTCGTGATGCCATTCGGTTTAACCAACGCACCTGCCATTCTTATGGATCTCATGAATCGTGTATGTAAGCCGTACCTGGATAAGTTCGTTATCGTCTTCATAGATGATATCCTCATCTACTCTAAAAGCGAAGAAGAACATGAGCAACATCTTCGACTAGTGCTTGAACTCTTGAGACAAGAGTAACTTTATGCCAAATTCTCCAAGTGCGAGTTTTGGTTGAAGGAAGTCCAATTTCTGGGTCATATTGTGAGCGATCAAGGTATCAAAGTTGATCCCACAAAGATCGAAGCTATCAGCAAGTGGGAAACCCCCACTACTCTGACTCATATCAGCCAATTTTTAGGTCTCGCTGGTTACTACCGAAGATTTATTGAAGGTTTCTCTCTGATTGCGCGTCCTTTGACCTCGCTGACTCACAAAGGGAAGAAGTTCGTTTGGAAAACCAAACATGAATCAGCATTTCAAACCTTGAAGCAGAAATTGACCACCGCGCTTATCTTATCACTTCTTGAAGGCAGTGACGACTTTGTTGTGTATGGTGATGCGTCGAAAAATGGTTTTGGTTGCGTATTGATGCAAAGAACGAAGGTCATTGCTTATGCTTCTCGTCAACTGAAGATTCACGAGCGAAACTACACTACTCACGATCTCGAACTTGGAGCCATTGTTTTTGCGCTCAAATTGTGGAGACACTATCTTTATGGAACTAAAAGTACTATCTTCACCGACAACAAAAGCCTCAAACACATATTCGATCAGAAACAACTGAACATGAGACAGCGATGATGGATCGAGATGCTGAACGACTATGATTGTGAACTTCGTTACCATCCTGGCAAGGCCAATGTTGTAGCTGATGCTTTAAGCCGAAAGGAGAGGATGACCCCTCTTCGTGTCTGCGCCTTGAACATCACCATTCATTCGAATCTCAACAGCCAGATCCGAGTAGCCCAATATGAGGCTCTCAAGGAGGAGAATATTTCCCATGAACACTTGAACATTCTCGTCTCTCAATTCGAGGTTAAGGAGACTGGACTCCGATACTTTGCCGGAAGAATTTGGTTGCCTAATTATGGGGATTTGCGAAGCCTCATTCTAGGCGAAGCCCACAAGTCAAGATATTCTATTCATCCAGGAGCCGGTAAAATGTACCACGATCTCAAAGAACAGTATTGGTGGCCTAATCTTAAGAAGGATGTTGCAACTTATGTTGAGAAGTGTTTGGCTTGCTCTAAGGTTAAGGCCGAACATCAAAGGCCATCTGGGTTACTTCAGCAACCAAAAATCCCGCAATGGAAGTGGGAAAGGATAACAATAGACTTCATCACGAAACTACTAAAGACGGTGGGCAGATACGATACCATCTGGGTTATCGTTGACCGTCTTACCAAATCTGCATACTTCTTAGCCATGAAGGAAATGGATACGATGGAAAAACTCGCTCAACTATACATAAAGGAAATTGTATCTCGTCATGGTGTGCCCTTATCGATTATTTCAGACCGAGATGCCCGTTTTGCTTCCAGATTTTGGCGTTCTTTGCAAGAAGCCTTGGGGACTCGTCTCGACATGAGTACTATGTATCACCCACAGACCGACGGACAAAGCGAACGCACGATTCAGACTTTGGAGGACATGTTGCGTGCTTGTGTTATTGATTTTGGACAGGCTTGGGAAAGGCATTTGCAGCTAGCCGAATTCTCTTACAACAACAGTTATCATTAGAGTATTAATGCCGCACCTTTCGAAGCGTTGTATGGCCGCAAATGCCATTATCCTATTTGTTGGGCCAAAGTAGGAGAAAAGCAAATCACCGGACCCGAGTTAGTCCATGAAACAACTGAGAAGATTGTCCAAATTCAAGCGAGGCTCAAGACGGCCCGTGATCGCCAAAAGAGTTATGCCGACCTTAAACGTAAAGACTTCGAATTCAACGTGGGTGACCGTGTAATGTTGAAGGTCGTACCTTGGAAAGGTGTGATCCGTTTTGGAAAAAGTGGGAAGCTTAACCCGCGATACATTGGTCCTTTAGAAATCTTGGAGCGTGTTGGACCCGTTGCTTACCGTCTGGATCTTCCAACTCAATTGAGCTCAGTTCATCCTACCTTTCACGTATCGAATTTGAAGAAGTGTCTTGCTGAACCGGAACTTATCATACTACTGGAAGAACTTACGATTGATGACAAACTCCACTTCATGGAAGAACCTGTCGAAATCATGGACCGTGAGGTCAAAACTTTGAAACACAACAAGATTCTGATTGTCCGAGTCCGATGGAATGCCAAACAAGGACCCGAGTTTACCTGGGAACGAGAGGATCAAATGATGCAGAAGTATCCTGACCTTTTCCCAACTCCTCCATCTACCTCAGCTTAAAATTTCGGGACGAAATTTTCTTTAACAGGTGGGTAATGTAACGACCCTGGAATTTCCAACTTATATTATTAATATTTATTATTAATACTTGCGCTTTAATAAATGTATTCTTATACATATACTTGTCATCGTAATTGACTTTCCATGTCCCGACTTGTCTTTTCGACACGTACTTTTCTCGAATAATATTTCGGATATTATTTACATACATAATTAATTATTATTAATTATTTCTAATTAACTAGTGTAAGTAGTTAATTACTTGGGCTTTTTATTTATTTGTTGCATATTTGAACATGGGCTTATATTTTGGACTTGGAAGCCCACCCTACAACACTTAATGGACTACTAGTAAGCCCACTTTTATGCTAATGATTCTTTAAGACTAAACATGGATTAATTAGTTTAATGAGGAGACAAATGTTGCAAGCATGCATGACCACCTCTTCCCCATGTTTTTGACTTATACACTTTCTTAGCCAACACCATCACCCCATACATGAAAGTTGAGTTTTGACTTCCCCTTTTGGCCACCAAAATCGTCGGCATTGGGGAGCTAGGGGGTGAGTTCCATTTCATTTTTTTTTTTGTTACTTATTTGCTAGCTTTTACTTTATTTTACACACACATACTTACACCACTTCTTTTACTCTCACTTTTCTCTCAAAAATTGTAAGTAATATATCTTTTTATTTCTTCCTTCTTCCCTTTGAAAACCGAATATCATCATCATCAATTTACTTGTTTGTTGTTAAAGATCATGTTTTCTAGCTTGTATCTTCATGTAATCTTGTTTCTTCCATCCTTTGTTTGATGAAGAATCAAGAACAAGGATCTAAGTTTCTATAACTTATGGTTCTACACTTAAAATGTTCTAAAGATCTAAAGTTCATAAGCTTTAAGATCTTACTTGTGTTCATGTTTTGTAAACTTAAGGTTTATTTTCTTAAGATCCAAGCTTTGGCTTGAATCTTGTTAAGTATGAAACAAACATGAACTTAATACTTGTAACTTTAGTTTATTTCTTCATTTTATTTATTTAAAGTTGTGATGTTGTTAATTTGGTCAAGTATTACTAGTTAAACTTGATCTCATTTTTCTTGAAACTAAAGTTAAACTTGTAAGTTCAAGAACATGGAAGTTAAACTTTCTAGTTATAACTTCATACAATGTTGTTAATTTGGTCAAGTATTACTAGTTAAACTTGATCTCATTTTTCTTGAAACTAAAGTTAAACTTGTAAGTTCAAGAACATGGAAGTTAAACTTTCTAGTTATAACTTCATACACTTATGTTGGATCTAAGTTTCTATAGCTTATGGTCTTTCAATTTTGTCTAAAACAAGAGCTTATAAGCTTACATACATTTTCAAGATGAAAATCTAAGTTTCATAACTTATGGTTTCATTAAAGTAAAGATCCAAGTTCTATAACTTATGGTTTAACTTAAGAACACTAGATCTAGACTTTTTAGTCTAGGATCTTTAAGATCTAAATAAGATCTAAGTTCTACAACTTAAGATCTTGTTTATTTAGTTTACTTTCAAGTTTATAGCTTAATGTTACTATTAGAACTCATGTATGTGTCGGATCTAAGATCTTGATGTAACTTTGGTTCATCAACCTACTTACAACTAGGGATGGCAAAAAAGCCCGAACCCGACGGGGAAAACTGAAACCCGACATAATTGGGCCGGGTCTGGTCCGGGTCTACGGGTCTCGGGCCGGGTATGGGATTGATTTTCAAAAAATATTCGGGTTCGGGTCTGGGTTTAAATAAAGACCCGTCTACCCGGCCCGTATACCCGCGTAAAAAAATAATATCATATATGTCCATTTTAAACATTTATATCCATCATATATACTCATTCATTAAATCATCAAAATTGTATTTAGTAATTTACTTTTACAAACATTTTATAAAATGATTCAGAGAGCTTCTAATTGTCGTGGTCCGTCTAGTAATGGTACTCATATATATTTTATTCACTTTCTATAGTCAAATTCATATTACTTATCGAACTATGAAGAATCCTGTTAATCTTTTCATATTATAAAAAGCAAAGTGATCATGCAGGCATCTGCACATTATTGTGTTCCACTAAAGAAACATAGTACCTCTTTATATTGCTAATATTACACCTCCCATCTAGATTTTGTGTAATCCCACATTTTTTTAACGATAATTGAGTTTGTTTAATTGACCGTAATTTGTCTAGCAGTATAACGTATAACAGAAGGTATGGTAGTAACTGCAACTTTTCAGTACACCAGTCACATGCTATTTTGTTCGTTGATTCAATTTGCTTGTAAAAGTAATTTAGTAGATTATCATTTTGATGATTTAATGAATGGGTATATATGATGTATATATGTGTTTAAAATGAGCATATATGATATTATTCTTTTAAGCGGGTAAATACGTTGTATATAAAGGTTAAGGTTAGACATATTTGATATGTGGGTAAATATGTGATTATTAAAGTTAGGAAGGGTATATATGATAAAACCCCTATGCTTTTGGTAATGTATTTACTTGCTTAAAAAAAAGTAAACGGGTACCCGTTTACCCGCTGGTAAACCCGTTTACCCGTCGGGTATTTGGTCCGGGTTTGGGACTAGTTTTCCTTATCGGGTCCGGGTCCGGGATTACTCAAACCCGGCCCAAACCCGGCCCGATGCCATCCCTACTTACAACCCTTAAAAGAGTTGTGTTACATATCTTAGACATACACTAGTGTTATGATGGTCAAAACTTGGTTAAGATGATGCAAACACATTAACGAGTTGTACACTTGAAGCTATAGGCATCAAGGATGAGAATCGTGATGAGCATCAAGCACCAAGAACCCACCGGAGCACTTTGTTTACTGTTTTCTGGGTCTGATAATGCTACCTGGGCTACTGGAAAGTTTATTTCCAGTTAGTTCGGTTCGATTATATGATTTTCCGTTTAGGCCTCATCTTAATCCGAGTTACGGTTTAGGATTTATAGCCTTCCGAAAATCACTACGCCCTTTTAACGTTGTGCTAAAATTTCTGACCTACTCGCACTTAAACCGTCGCCACAGTCAAACGACGATGAGTTTGGTTCTGGAAATTGGTCAACAACTAGGGGACTCATATACGGAGCCATGGACACTGGTCTCACCTCAGTTCAGTTTGTATAGAGGTCGTGGCAGCTGAACGAAGTCAGCCTTTGTTTCAAACTCTATTCTGGATTGAAACTTACTTTACACTTATTGACTTATGATGAATGATGATGATACTTAAGACCTAATTTACATACTTTTAAACCTTTGGGAACGATTTACTGACTTAGTAACTTTTGACTTAGGTTGAGGACCTTTCGGACCAACTACTTGCTTACTTATCTCGTACCGACTTTACTACTTTTCACTGTGAGTTATAGCATCCCTTTTTACTTTAACTATTTTGGGAACTGAGAATACATGCACGTTTTACGTTTTACATACTAGGCACGAGTACTTAAACTTTATATATGTGTGGGTTATACAACGGCATAAACTTTCCCCTTGGCTCGGTAACGTTTAGTCATTGGTCTTTGAACCGGTGAACGCGAATCTTAGATATGGATCCATAGGGTTTGACATCCCCACTCGGGCTAGTAGCGCTAGCATTTGACGGGTGTTTAATACTTCGTAAACATAAGCACTCTCCAAGTGTACTTTTAGGTGGTGATATTACGTTAAGTTAGTTACCAAGTGCCCACGGTTGAACATATACTTTTCATACTGTTTTGAAACACTGAAATCTCGTGGCCTACCTTACATTACTGTTATACTTAAACTATAGCTCACCAACATTCGTGTTGACATTTTTAAGCATGTCTTTCTCAGGTGCTTAGAGGTTTGATTGCTTCCGCTGTAGTTGTCTTGCTGTAGACTCCCGCTGCTTCTGTTAGAGATGTCCCGCATGAAACACTTATTTTGCATTCAAACTATGTTACTTTTGAAACAATGAATTTGTAACGACCATTGGGTCACGTACTATTATTATTGCCTTCTATTCGTAGAAGCACACTATCGTATGTTAAACATTTGACGTTGGTTATGACGTCACCTTTTATTATGAATGCAAACTTATTTTAAAATAGCATATAGTGTTTGACCTTGTAATGATCCTGTTGTTGATGATCCGTACACCTTAATTTTGTACGGGGCGTCACACCTGAGGTCAACAGTGAGGGACGTTACTCCCAATAGCCCTATTTATAATAATTCCGTTTGCCACCTTAGTTCATCTAGCAATTAAAGATATTACAAAGCAGGGATTTGCATGTTTCAAATGAACACAATAAAAATACTCATGTTGGTCGCATAATAAGTTTGTACTTGTATCTATCATTTATAAAAATAGTACATGTATTCTCAGCCCAAAAATATAGATAAAAAGGGAGCAAATAAAACTCACAATACGATACGATAGTTTGTAGTAAGTATGCATATGATGGCACTTGAACAAGTGCAGAGTTGTCCTCGAATTCACGAACCTATATCAAGTATATATATTAACACATATACTCGTAATCGAATAAGTGTATATATGTTATTACAATTGTTATATATTTCTATAAATATATATATACTTTTATATTTATGTTATATATAAGTATTTATTTGATAAAGTATTGTTAATAATAATAAAAATGATACTAATAAAAAATGATAACTTTAATAAAAATGATAATTTTACTAAAAATGATGTTTTCAATAAAAATGATAGTTTTGATAATAATGATTTAATAATAATAATAATAATAACTTTATTAATAATGATAATACTAATAACAAAAAATGATAATGATAATTTGTATTGTTTTCAAAATAATAATAATAATAATAATAATAATAATAATAATAATAATAATAATAATAATAATAATAATCATTCTAATAATAATAATAATAATAATAATAATAATAATAATAATAATAATAATAATAATAATAATAATACATATATTAGTGATAACAAATATAATAATAATAATGATAATAATAATTATAACTATAAGAGAAAAATGACAATAACAATAATTTAACAATAATAATAATACTTATAAAGTTAGTGATAATAATACTAATAGGATAATACTAGTAATAATGATAATAATAATAATATTAGTTATATTAGTGATAATAATAATTATGTTTTTAATATTAGTAATTGATGTTAAAGCGAAGGGTACGAAATAGTTATATATTTATTATGAAAAACTATTAAATACGATATAATTTTACACAAGTTATTTATTTATTTATAGAGTGGATATACCTAAACCTTGCTACAACACTTATAGGCAATGTACCTAATCGTACAGTAGTGTAGTTTTTAGTAAGTCCGGTTCGTCCACAGGGAACTAGCCAAGTTTAACGCTATATTTTTAAACTATATTTGTATAAATATAAATATATAAATAAGTAGTATTATTATTATAAAAGAGGTTTTTATCGTTTAATGACTGGTTTGTCGATTTTAAAACTTTAGTCGCAGTTAAAACCTAATGTAAAATATTAAAAATAAATATAACTTAATTTAAAGCGTAAAGTAAATGACAATAATTAAAGTACGATAAATTAAAATGCGATAAATAAAATGACGGTAAATAAAATTGTGATAATTAAAAAGTACGATAATTAAAAGTGCGATAAATAAAATGACAGTAAATAAAAGTGCGATGAGATATAAAATAAAGGAATTATGCTTATTTAAACTTCCGTAATCATGATGTTTGACGTGTTGATTTTAGTTTATTACCATGGGTTAATTGTCCTTTGTCCTGGATTATTCGATATGTCCATCTGGTTTTTGTCTATAACAGTCCATCAGTCATAAATATAAAGTGCGAGTGTCCTCATCAAATTATCCTTATATCTGAAGTCAAATATTCCAACTAATTGGGGACTTAAACTATAACAAGGTTTGAATACTTTGTTAACAATTACGCCAAGTGTCCTTGTATATAATTCACCCATATTTTAATGAGTCTATTGACTATTAATCCATTCCCATGTCCGGTTAAATGAAAGATTATTAGTACTTATAAATATCCCGCCCATCGTGTCCGATCTAGTGTATATGGTTATTTATAATTACGTCCAATTGTAAATCTTTATATTAAATTAACGAACTATCATTCAATTAAACAAATATAAAGCCCATTAATAGCCCATAGTCTAATTTTCACAAGTGTCGTTCTTTTGTCCAAACACCAATTATGGTACAAAGCCCAATTACCCCGTCTTTAATATTTTAGCCCAACATCACGATTACTTCAAATTAAATAAGCATAATAATAACTTAGCTACGAGACATTAATTTAAAAAGGTTGAACATAACTTACAATGATTAATAATAGCGTAGCGTTACACGGACAGAATTTCGACTTATACACTTACAACATTCGCTAACATACCCTTATTATTATTAATCTTAAATTAAAATTAAAATTATAAATTATATATATATATATATATATATATATATATATATATATATATATATATATATATATATATATCGTGAGAGAGAGAGAGAGATTGAATAATATGTAAAAAATTCGGCCAAAACACGCGAACTTTATAGGACCTCAGCTGCAACAGTACTACATGCGATCGCATGGAGTTTGTTCCTCCAGGCCATGCAATCGCATGGCCGCCTTTTACTAGACACATAACATCCCAAAACGTGGGCTGCTGAGATTTTAATAATATATAATATAATATATATAATTTTATATAATTATATATATATATATTATATTATATTCTTGTGCATAGTTGACTCGTAATTTTAGATCCGTTATGTCGCGCGTTGAAAGTTGACTCTGGTCCCGGTTCCGGATTTTCGAACGTCCCTGCGTACAATTTAATATCTTGTATTTTACGTTTTGCGGCTCGTACTCTTGTAACTTTTAGACGTTTCTCATCAATAATTTGAACCACTTTGATTATACTTTGTACTTTTTAGCTTTTTGGTCATTTGCATCTTCAAATCGTCGAATCTGTCGTTTGTCTTCTTCTTTTATTATTTAAACGAATATTACTTGTAAATAGAACAATTGCAACTAAAAGCTTGTCTTTCTTGAGGGATAATGCTATGAAATATATGTTCATTTTTAGCATTATCAAATATTCCCACACTTGAACGTTGCTTGTCCTCAAGCAATATAGTCTTGAAATAAAAATACTAGAATCACTTCTTTATTCTTCACACTTTGTACATCAGTGATTTCGATTTGGCAGTATGAACAATGATAGTAACGTTGTGGTTTACCGTCCCACATGACTATAAAAATTTAGATCCTTTAAGGAAATTGGATCTTTATGAAAACATTTGATCTTTTGAAAATTCAATCTAGCTTTTACCCTAGATAAGTTTTCCGGAATAACCCTTCACCGGTGTTTGCAAATTGTTTTTGTGGGTTGTGTGGGTTTCATATTTAAAATTTTAGCTCAAAACTTGCGGTTTTGTGTCATCCACTTGCTAACCTTGTATTAGGAAAGCAACACGTCCAGTATACTTGTTCCGAATATTACCTTTTGGTAAACTACCATCCGGTTGTAAAGGAAAGCGTTGAACAAGCAACTGTTAAGGCAATGTCCTGTGACATGCTTTTGATTATGGTCTATATCGTGTCGGATGCAATTACCATCCTTTGTAGGAGCAATAGTAAAGATCACAGTATAATTTTTCGGTCTGGCACAAGGTCCTGTCTTTAACCATGCTATGCAACCACCGTTCTTACGGTTGACACCCAATTTGGTTCAGGTGACCTAATGAATTCCAGGTGAATTCCTAGGATTTTACGTTCAATGGTAATGAACGCATTAAAATGGGTTTTCAGAAAACAAATCGGTTTGTAATTTTGATCAAATATTTTCTCGTTCAAGTTCGAGTTTATATATCATCGAATTCCATGAGTTTGTAATTCTAAATCTTTAAAGTCAATCTCAAGGATTGAGTAATATCAGTCTTAAAAGCTGATTTTTGATCTTTAAGGAGATTATCCTTTCTGGGGATCTGATTCATTAGTCTTATAAGCTAATTTGCACGGTGCCCCCCATTGTACGAGACAGATCCTCTCATGGTTAGGATAAGTCTGACCACTTGGCGACCCTGTTTGATGCTGAGGTCCGTGGATTTCCAGCTGATTTTCGAGAAAACTTTTCAAGGTTTTTCGTAGACTCTACAACTGGTCTGGACGACAACTTCCTGACCAAAATCAAGAAGCGCGTGTATTTTTCTCTCGGAAGACTTTACTTCCATTTATATTACAATAAACTGGGTAAAACTGATAAATATCGTCCAAAACGAAAGTATCTTCAATTATTTGTACAAAAATATGTGACATATGTTCTAAATAACTTGGTAAATTTTTCCCACACTTGGCTTTTATTTTTCTTTCTTTGCCTTTTTATTTTCCTCTATTCCATTTTAAATGAATTCTAACATTTTAGGTTGTTTCTCAATTTATGTCCTTTCCGAGGTAACAATAATTTCGGTGTTAACACCTAGTTTTATTGTTCATAAATATGTATAAACATGATTTTGAGTTCATTTATTTGAAAATTTTGAAAAATTTTACTAGAATTGGTAGTCAGTATATAAGACTAGGGCTGTTCTTTATTATCAGAGAGCACTAGATTCTAATACAACTACTGCGTTACTAGTATTTTTAATGGTAACCAAGTGTTTAAATTTAAAATTTTAAAAATCCGAAAGAATTTAACCCCTTCCCACACTTAAGATCTTGCAATGCCCTCATTTGCAAAAAATCAGTACAATTTAAATTATTGAGGGTGATTAGCGTAGAAAAATGATTAAATTTTACCAAAGTTTCCAAACATATTGGCGTTTGTTTGTTGAATGATAAATGGTGCACATCATTTGTTCATTCCGTCTTGTTGTTACATCACATTTGTTTTTCGTTTTGTCGTCAAAATTAGTAGCTTTTGCTAAACTTAATGCCAGTCTTTGAAAGTTCGCTGTTTTACCCTGTTGTGTACAATTGACAATATACATACATACAAATAACATGCATGGTAATTTGAAATGGGACTTAACATCCCACTTTCAAATCAAATATGAAATATTAGTACAACATAATAATAAAAAAAATTAAAACTTACATTAAAGTATCACAATATTATATGTTTAAACATAATAAAATAAAAATAATAAAAAAAATCATAGAAATCACCAACGGGAACTGTATCAATCTGGATAGGGGTTCCAGTTCATGTCGTTGTTCGGGTTCTACGGTTGGTTATAGGTGTACTGATAGGCCTGGTTAGGGTCGTAGAGAGTAAATGGTGGTCGCATATCGGGCTGGTGTAGAGGATAGTAAGCAGGTCGGGTCGGTACGTAGTTATTTGGTACCTGAGGTGATAGCTGGCTCATGATCTGATGCTGATGATAGTGCCATCTATCATGCTATCGTTACCTGGAATGCTCGTACACATTCTCAGCGTGCCACCGCTCGAACTGACTATATCTAGCCTCATTTGTCATTTTTACCTCATCTATACGCTGATAAACGTCAGTAACAGCCTCCCTAATGACATCCCTAATGTCATCCGGTTCCTCCATTTCCTCATCTGAACCTCTCTCTACCTGTGGATGACGACCATCATATGGTACTGCCTGATTGCGTCTGCTCTTTAATACCTTTGCACCCTGATAGACCTTCAATCCTAAAGTCTCAACCTGTTCCCTACACACCATCAGTGGACCCCCTTGATCCCTATCTACACCCAAATACTCTCCAATGAGAGTAACAAAAATACCTCCTCCTATTATTCCCCCGTCCTGTATTCCTATCACCATTTTGGACAGATAAAAACTAACACAGTAGGGAATATTAACAAAGCTTCTAGTGTTTCGAATACACTTAAGGTAAAATAAATCGTGTAAGGTCATCTTCTCCTTGTTTTTACCTCTTTGTGTAATCGAATTAGCTAAAAATCTATGTATAACATAAAGCTCTGCTTTATTAATATCTAAATAGGAGTGTCTTCCTCCCAGCGTAAAAACATTATAATTTGACATACGCCTCCAGACGGCGTCCGCGTCAAAATTCCTATCTACCCTTTCACCATGATAAATTAAATTTGTACAATCAGGTAGTAGTAATTCACCAGGAGTGTAAATCTGTAAAGCCCTGGCCATGTCCAGCATGGACATCCTATACATCCTACGGCCAAGTAAAAATCTAAGAAAATTCCTATCATCTAACCTAACTACATCCGTATCTAACGCTATAGTACTCATAAGCTCAACACACCATTCCTTATATACAGGCCTACGAATGGTGAATAAACGTTCCCAATCGGGAAAAAGAAGAGTTCCCATACCTTTGGATCAGATGCTGCCTAACTGAGTTAGCTAGTTGGACCCTTTCCAAAGGCTCCCAATCGATTACCCTCGGTACTTCTACATTTTTCGTTACCAGTTTAAATTTGTTACTTTGGTACGTCGGGTAATCTCTCCAACTTCGATCAAATCTCAAATTGGGATGCAACTGTTCTTCATGAATCGTTGGGTGTTCTATTATTGGATGAATCAGAAATTGTACGTAGGCATTAACATATTCTTGTTGCGGATCATAATACGGTATGTGTTGATCATTATGATATTGTTGTTCCTGTTGTTGCTCCTGTTCAGGTTCTGGTTCATATTGTGGCTCATATTCCATTTCTGGCTGTGGTTCCGGAGCAGGTTGCCTAGATGATGATGATGCACCATCAGTATCAGTATTTCTCTTCCTTGAAAAACTTCTGAAGAAAGACATGATTGTAGTTGATTTTAGGACGAAATTTGGTTGAATTTGATGAAAAATTGGTGAAATTTGATGTGTTTATGTGTATGTGTTCATGAATGTGTGTGTAGAAATGAGGAGCAGCAGCAACTCGACTGCCTTTTTGATCCTGTCCAGTATTTTGCCTCCATGCGATCGCATGGAGGTGTAGCCTAAATCCCATGCGATCGCATGGATCCCAGGTTTTTTTTTATATAAAAACCTTCACTTAATAAAACATAAATTAATAAATTTTAAAAATTTGTTTCTTTTAAGAATGAGGGCGTTTCGGATCGTTGTCCTAGTCCGTCTCTCGACAAAATTTTAAAATTTGTCACTTTTAAAGTGTTGTTTTAAAAGCAAAGTTTTTTTTTGGGTTTTTTAATGTTTTTGGCATACTTTAATTCAATAAGATTAAAAATAATGATAACAAAATTTCTCGTCCCTCCGTTGGGTAGAGCAATTTCGGTTCAACGACCTAGTCTTTAACTCACGATGAATTTTTAGAAATCACATTTTTAACTTAATGAAATAAAGTACATTTTTGTTTTTAAATTCACACCAAACTTAAATTTAAAATGCATAAAATTAAAAATTCATATAAATATCATTAATATTTTTATACATTAATTTTACAACCACCGTTCTTACGGTTGACACCCGATTTGGTTCAGGTGACCTAATGAATTCCAGGTGAATTCCTAGGATTTTACGTTCAATGGTAATGAACGCATTAAAAATGGGTTTTCAGAAAGCAAATCGGTTTGTAATTTTGATCAAAATATTTTCTCGTTCAAGCTCGAGTTTAGATATCATCGAATTCCATGAGTTTGTAATTCTCAATCTTTAAAGTCAATCTCAAGGATTGAGTAATATCAGTCTTAAAAGCTGATTTTTGATCTTTAAGGAGATTATCCTTTCTGGGGATCTGATTCATTAGTCTTATAAGCTAATTTGCACGGTGCCCCCCATTGTACGAGACAGATCCTCTCATGGTTATGATAAGTCTGACCAATTGGCGACCCTATTTGATGCTGAGGTCCGTGGATTTTCAGCTAATTTTCGAGAAAACTTTTCAAGGTTTTTCGTAGACTCTACAACTGGTCTGGACGACAACTTCCTGACCAAAATCAAGAAGCGCATGTATTTTTCTCTCGGAAGACTTTACTTCAATAAACTGGATAAAACTGATAAATATCGTCCAAAACAAAAGTATCTTCAATTATTTGTACAAAAATATGTGACATATGTTCTAAATAACTTGGTAAATTTTTCCCACACTTGGCTTTTATTTTTCTTTCTTTGCATTTTTATTTTCCTCTATTCCATTTTAAATGAATTCTAACATTTTAGGTTGTTTCTCAATTTATGTCCTTTCCGAGGTAACAATAATTTTGGTGTTAACACCTAGTTTTATTGTTCATAAATATGTATAAACATAATTTTGAGTTCATTTATTTGAAAATTTTGAAAAATTTTACTAGAATTAGTAGTCAGTATATAAGACTAGGGCTGTTCTTTATTATCAGAGAGCACTAGATTCTAATACAACTACTGCGTTACTAGTATTTTTAATGGTAACCAAGTGTTTAAATTTAAAATTTTAAAAATCCGAAAGAATTTAACCCCTTCCCACACTTAAGATCTTGCAATGCCCTCATTTGCAAGAAATCAGTACAATTTAAATTATTGAGGGTGACTAGCGTAGAAAAATGATTAAATTTTACCAAAGTTTCCAAACATATTGGCGTTTGTTTGTTGAATGATAAATGGTGCACATCATTTGTTCATTCCGTCTTGTTGTTACATCACATTTGTTTTTCGTTTTGTCGTCAAAATTAGTAGCTTTTGTTGAACTTAATGCCAGTCTTTGAATCATCAATTGTATTTGAAACATCATAACGATTACGAATTTCTCCAAGAACAATTACTTTGACTTTTTAATTTGAAAGTTTGACTTGAAAATTCAAAATGATAAAGAGGAATTGGAATACGAAATTTTGCAGAAAGATTCACAAGAGGATTCTTAGCATAACTGCAATTAAGGATTTTGAAATGGGATTCGTTTATGAAGTTTTTGAAAAATTGTACAAGAACAGAGGTTACGACACCCATTTTTTTTAACTTTCTGTTTTGATTTTCTTTGATTTGCAGTAATCTACAACCATTATATAAATGATAATGATGATGTTTTTCGACTGGTACTCCATAATACAGAGTTGAATTGATTTTTATAATGAAATTTGTGGGTGTCGACTATGAATCCCAACAGAAATATATAAAAGATATAAAGCAGATAATCACGAAGAATGAATAAAAAAATGACCTAATTTAGGTATGTGTCGTGTTTTCAATTATTTAATATTACTAAATAATAATAAAAATAATAATAATAATAATTATTATATTAATAATAATAATCCTAATAATAATAATAATAATTATATTAATAATAACAAGTAATAATATTATTAAAGATAATTATATAAATAATAATGATAATAATATTAATATGATAATATTAATGATAAAAATGATAATTTTAATTATAATTAATAATAATGATAATAATCATTATAAAATGCTATTAATAATAATGATATTTCATTATATTAATATAAATATTAAGTATTAATAATAATGATATTTATAATAATTTTAATAATTTTAGTAATAATGACAATACTAATAATATTAATAATGATATTAGTAAACAAACAATGATATTAATATTACTAACAATAATGATAATAATATTAATTTAATTCTCAATCATAATAATAATGATATTAATATTATTAATATTGATAGTAAATTTAATATATAAAATTAATATATTATTATTGAAAATAATAATATTTGTTAAGATTTATAATAATAATGAAGGTAATAATAATGTGAGTATAACAAACAATGATATTAATATTACTAACAATAATGATAATAATATTAATTTAATTCTCAATCATAATAATAATGATATTAACATTATTAATATTGATAGTAAATTTAATATATAAAATTAATATATCATTATTGAAAATAATAATATTTGTTAAGATTTATAATAATAATGAAGGTAATAATAATGTGAGTATAACAACTATTATTTAACTTGTAATTTGATATATTAATATTAAAAATTATTATTTATATAATAGGTATATATATATATATTACATATTTATTTATAACAATTGTTTGTTAATTGTCAGAATTGGTCAAAGATAATTGAAATAGCTCAAAAATTTGGAGATTAGTTTAATAAACGTGTTGTCACAGTACCTACCCGTTAAAAGAAATTTCGTCCCGAAATTTAGTTGTTGCCACAAGTCGGCGTTGTTTGTAAACAGGTGAGGATATTTTCGTTTTATTTGGTTTTCACGTTCCTAGGTATACTCGGGGCCTTGCATGAAATCCAACGGATAGAATATTGTTTTGTTTCGAGCGTTTAAATCTTACGATCCATAGATTTTACGAAGTGCATTTTATTATTAATGCGGAGGTTATTTAAAGGATTTAACAAGTGTGTCATTGATTAGGTTTCCTCATAAGGAGATGATGACGTCATACAAGTATTTCAATACACATGAAATGTGTTATGAATAATAGTGAGCTTATTTAAACCTTGAGTGTTTATACCACAATATTAGGGTAGACAAATAGAGAGGAGTTCATGAAAATCATAGTCATGAAATTTGATAGAGATCGTCATTCTTTACAACAAGAATGATGAATATGAGTTAAAAAATAGAGTTTTATCAACATTGGGTAATATGGATGAAATGATTTGATTACAGGAAGAGTATAAACGAAGCTATCGTAAAAGATTGAAATGAGGAAATTAAATGTTCGCCTTAACTTTTGATATGGTTAAAGTTGATTTTCGGAATTCAGGGGATTTAAAGAAATCTTCGAAATCTTTATAAGATTTGATTCTCCGGTAATTAAGGAATTTGAGATTTTCTTTGATTAAATGCGGTGAACTGCCTCGATTGATGTGTCTGGAATTTTGCTATAAATTAGCTTCTTCCGTTTCATTATCTTCACCACTTCTATACTTTCTTCCTCAATTCATACTTCCAAAAGATTTGTTAATATGCTCAATCTCGTATTGATACTTGTTATTATATTGACCATATATGCAGTCATTCTTCTTTTTCATTTACCACCAGAGGAATTTGTTTACTTCTACTATGCTCTTGGATTTATAGTGTTTTTAGTTCTCCCGTGTCTTTATATTGCTATACGTATAGATATACACGGTTTGTAATTTCGGTGTTGTTATCGGGCTTTATATTTTCCCTTATATGTCGAAGCTTCATGCTTTTGTAAAGCAAATAATGGTCCATAATTCGTAGATGTGAATTTCGGAATGGACCTACTGTTCTAAGCAGAAAGGAACGTAATATCATGATTTGATTTTTTTAAATTACCAGAATTACTGAGGATAGAACTATCAAGAATATATGTTCTTGATATGTTCAGAGATTAAGTAGAATGTAAGAGTCGTGTAACATGGCAAATGATGACGGTATTGTTTACGAATCATCATCTTCCATTAGAAATTTAGCATGACTTACTGTAATATAATCACGTTGGTCTGACGTCATTATATTATACTAACTCATGCTTCAATTCCCTAACACTTCTTCAAAACATTTATAATTTAAACTTGAATTTTACAGAATATAGAAACTAAAACAGTTTTCCTTTATGATGTAATAAAGATATCATAAAGAGATAATTTATTGCAGACAAGAATAGTTATGAAGATATCTTCAGAAATATCGAGGATATTTATAACGAAGAATACGAAAATATTTAAAATCGAAGGATAATGATGGAAATTCTTCTGTAAAGATATAGAATGCGTAAAAAGATCTTCTGTGATTTCCTTCAGAAATCAAATCATCTAGATTCTTTGGTTATAGGTTTAGTCCTTGGGATTTGTCCACAGCTTCCTTTATGTTTTGCTCAATCCGTTTCTCAATACCAGATTTTCTTTTGAGCTTTTCCAACACACAATTCTTTATTATCAAGCTTTTGGCCATTAAGACCCTCTACAGCTTTTGCTGCTTCGTCAGCATTCTCAAAGTTTAACGAATCTGAATCATTGGTTATAGTTCTGAGGTGTTTTCAAGAATTTGGAGTTGAAGTGTTTAAGCGTAGGATGTAACTAGAAATGTTGTAAATCTCAAAAGTAATGAATGATGGTTTCGGTGGTTTGATGTGATAAGAATGCGAATGGATATAATTTACGAATGTAGTGATCTTAGGAAGATAACACCTGCTAAAGCTTTAGATATCCAATTGAATTTGAATGAAAATGGTTGTTCTTCGGTGAGCAGATACATATATCTGTGGATGTAAGTAGAATAGTTAATAACTGTTGAATCAGAATTGAAGAATGTACAATGTAACATATTAATGTGAGATATAAATATTTCTCGGGTATTACCTACCCGTTAAAATATTTTCACAATTTACAGTTTGTACAAACGAGTTTTAATTACAATCTTTATGAAAATATACGTACATATATATTTTCCTTCAGATGTAATCATGGATTTAATGAGTTAATATAATATTAAACTCATTTGATTTATGATTGAAACGAGAATAAATAATCTCCAAAACTTTAGAGATTACATAATCATCGCGGAATATTTCTCTAATGAAGTTATGAATCAATACTTCATAGTTCATTGCTATTGATATACTTCGGTATCTATGGGGCGTATGATATTGATGCTTGAGGTACTGAGTGTGATATTGAGGCGTGGGATGCGGATGTTGTTGTTGGTACTGGTGCTGTTGGTAGTGATGCTGATGGTGCTTACAGTGCTTGTGGTGTTGGTGATGTTGGTGCTGGTTATGCTGCTGATGCTGCTGATGCTCTCAGATTTTGCACCATATTCTCCAGAGCCACTACTCGAGCGCGAAGCTCGTGGACTTCTTCTATTATTTCGGGATGATTGGCGGTTCGGACGAGTGGATGAATAAGATCTAGAATTCTAGATATTATATACTCGTGGCGGGATATCCTGGAAATGAGGGTGAAAATAGTGTTTCAGATTGGTTCGCCGGTAAGTGCTTCAGGTTCTTCACCAATAGGGCAATGAGGTGGGTGAAAAGGATCACCTTCTTCACTTCTCCATTGATTAAGTCGGCTACGAACCCATCCCCAATCCATCCAGAATTGATGATGACTGATTGATTTGTTTGTTCCGGTTACGCTGCCTGTGGTATCACACCCCCAATAAGGGCCTGGGTGAATGTGACATTAATATCAAACAAACCAACATATTATAATATACGAGAACAATACTAAATGATAAGAACAACCTTTGTTGAGTACGCAATGGAAAATGAATGTCGTTACAATAATGGAAATTAGAATAAAGTAATTGTTTTAAATGCAAGAATAATAAATGCAATATCTCTTGATCCTAAATCCAAGTAGCATCACATAAGCAGTAAGTAATTCAAGCTTGATCAATCTGCACCTGAGACAAACATGCTAAAGTGTCAACCAAAAAGGTTGAGTGAAGTTCATAGGTTTAAAAAAAATGTTTGACCGTTGTTTTAGACCACAAGATTTAGTTTATAAAGTTGATTTCGCAGATCAAAAAGTTATGCCAGTTCGTGATATTTAGACTAAACGTTCAAAGTTTTCCCCAATGACAAGTTGTGTCAGTCCTTATCGGTTTAATTTCATTATTAAGTAATACAATGACTTGGTCAAATGTATCGGGGACGTTACTCCCGATAGGCCGACCCCCAATAATTAAGCATGCATTCAACGAGCAATTAAAAATATCACTGTAGGGACTTAGTCGGACATAGCCGGGTATAGCATAGTTTAACAGTTGGTACTTGTGTCTAAATTGTAAATAGTAAAAGTAGCATGTGTCTCACCCCAAAAAGTTAAATAAGTTGTGCACAATATAAAGTGGGGCTATGAAATTCACCTTAGTAAGTAGAGAGAGATGGTTATTCCTCGGAATAGAAAGTTTGAATGAACGTGAGCAGAAAGTCAACCTATTGACATTTAAGAGTAGTTAAGTGTTTTGCCCAAATTTAAGTTTAAGTATACAAGTGTAATTCGTTTTACTAAGTTTCCATTCCTAGTAAGTTTCTATTTTTAGAAAGTTTCTATTTTTAGTAAGTTTCTCATTTTAGTAAGTTTATAATTAGAAAGTTTCTATTTAAAAGTGTTTCCATTTTAGGATATTTGCCATATTAGATATACTTCCAATCACACCTTTCCCTTCGAATGGCCATTTCAGGTCTAGGGGCTTGAGCTATAGGATCCTTTAAATCGGAAAATCTAAACCCTTCCTCCTAGAGTTTCGTAGAAACCATTCGTCAAGAAAGTTCGAAGATCTATATATTTCTAATATATATCCCAAAATGTTTTTATGTGTTATAATATAAGTAGTAGGTTATAAGTGTTAGTAATAGTAATAGTAATAGTGTATAAATGTTAAATAATAGTATAAGTAATATTAGGGTTTCATTAATTAATTAGGGTTAATTAATTAAAGTATTATTTTAATGATTAGGGTTTAGTAATAAATAACTAGGGTTTAATTAATGTCCTAGGGTTTAGGTTTAATTAATTAGGGTTTAATAATTAGGGTTAGGTTTAGGGTTTATGTATATATATGTATATCGTATATGTGTATATATATATATAGTCGTTATTTTTTTATATATATGTAAACCGTGTATATGCATATATATATATATATATATATATATATATATATATATATATATATATATATATATATATAAATATTTTTTTACATGTATATATATGTATCGATTTATGTATATGTATATATATTTATATTTTGTTTCCTTAATTAACACAAACAAATCTTTTATCTAATCACCTAGGTTTTAAAGATCAAACACTCATTTTCCTTTTTTTTTGGTCGACACACACACATACATATTAATATATTTTTTTTTCTTCATGTATATGTATATATCTATGCGTGTTCATGTATATGTATATGTATTTGTTTGAATTAACAAGATTATATCATGAACATGAATTTAAAACAAGATCAAAGATTATGTAAATAAGTTTTAGGGTTTATGTTATACCTTGAAGATTTGAAGATGATTAACAAAGAAAAGATGAAACACTTTGGAGATGAAGATCAAAACCTTGAAGATTTGAAGAACACCTTGAAGATTCTTGAAGAACTTTGAAGAACGAGAAGAACAACTTGAAGATTGCTTGAAAACCCTTGAAGATTTTCGATGGCGGTAGGGGATTTTCGGTTTTTGAGACGAAAATTAGAGAGATAGATTTGAGAGAGAGATTTGTAATTGTGATTTGGTGCATGTTTAGCTCTAGCATAGGTCTCTATTTATAGGAGAGTTAGGAGGATTCTAGAATTAGGGTTTAATTAGGAATTACTTTGGGAACAAGTTAGGTTAATGAGGAGGTGATTAGGGTTAGGTTTTACTTAGGGAACAAGTCAAACTTGATGAGGAAGTAATGGGAGTTCATGGGAGCCGATTTTAGGGAGGGTATTTTAGGCAATTCACTATTTTTTTTTCGGCTAGGGTCTAGAGGAGTTTTGGAATTTTTCACTTTAGTCCTTGTTCTTTAATTTAGCTTAAATGATCCCCAAAACTTATTTAAGACTAATTAAGTTATATACATTAAACTTTAATTTATTACCTTTTGTTCATGAAAGTTATTTAGCTTATCATTTCCGTATTTTATTAACTTGTTGTTTATTACACAAAGTTAACTATTACGTTTTAAAATTTTTTAATACTTAACAATTATTAATTAAAGTTAAGTCGTTAAGTTTTAATTATATTGTTTGGGCATTTAACAAGGAAAAATATAGAATGAAAAAATGAGGGTCGTTATAGTACCTCCCCGTTATTGAAAACTTCGTCCCGAAGTTTTAGGTAGATTCCTCGTTTGCATCAGCAGTTGAGAAGAGATGGGGATATTTCCGTATCATGTGGTCTTTGCGTTCCCAGGTATATTCGGGGCCTCTACGCGAATTCCAAAGGACTTTAACGATAGGTATATTGCTTTTACACGTTTGTTTGACCTCTCATTTCATGATTTCTATAGGTCCTTCAACGAAGTGCATTTGCTCATCAATGCGGATATCATCCAAAGGAATAACAAGCGTGTCATCAGCAAGACACCTTTTAAAATTCGAGACATGAAACACATCATGTACTTGGCTGAGTTCAGTTGGTAGTTCTAATCGGTACGCCACGGGACCGACTATTTGAGTGACTGTGAAAGGTCCAACATATCGTAGACTTAGTTTGCTTCGTTTACCGAAACGGACAACGCCTTTCCAAGGGGATACTTTCAACATGACTTTATCTCCAACTTGGAATTCTATATCCTTCCGTTTCTTATCGGCATAGCTCTTTTGTCGGCTACGGGCAGTTTCTAATCGTTGTTTAATCTGAACGATCTTTTCGGTAGTTTCATGAATAATTTCAGGACCAGTTAAATGTCTGTCCTCGAGTTCATCCCAACACAAAGGGGATCTACACTTCCGGCCATATAAAGCTTCAAAAGGCGCAGCTTTAATGCTAGAGTGATAACTATTATTGTAAGAAAATTCAACCAAAGGTAGATGTCTATCCCATCCTTTGCCGAAATCGATTACACAAGCACGTAGCATATCTTCCAAGGTTTGAATAGTTCATTCACTTTGACCATCAGTTTGTGGATGATAGGCTGTACTCATGTCGAGTTGAGTTCCAAGAGCAGATTGTAAAGTTTTCCAGAATCTAGAAACGAATCGACCGTCGCGATCAGAAATAATCGAGATAGGAACCCCATGATGCGAGACAATTTCTTTAATGTAAAGCTGTGATAATTTCTCCATCTTGTCGGTTTCCTTGATCGGTATGAAATGTGCAGATTTAGTAAGGCGATCAACTATGACCCAAATAGTATCGTTACCGTTCAAAGTCTTAGGTAACTTAGTAACGAAGTCCATAGTGATGCATTCCCACTTCCACTGCAGAATATCGGGTTGTGTCAACAGACCAGAAGGCTTTTGATGTTCAGCCTTGACTTTCAGGCAAGTAAGACACTTACTAACATAAGTAGTAATGTTGGCTTTCATGTTAGGCCACCAGTAGAATTCCTTCACATCGTGATATATCTTACTGGAACCGAGATGAATAGAATACCCAGTCTTATGTGCTTCATCCAAGACTAGTTCAAGGAGATTACCGAAGTGAGGGACCCAAATTCTGTTGCCAAAGTACCGTGTACCATTAGCTTTCACTTGGAGTTGGCCCTCGAAACCTATAGGTCCTTCATCTTCGATAAGTGTTGGTTTGATAGCTTCAAGTTGAGCTTCACAGATTCGTGATATAAGATTCGATTTGATTTTCAGATTCAAAGCACGAACAAGTTTAACATCGTCTTTTCGACTAAGAGTATCGGCAACTACGTTCGCCTTGCCAGGATGATATTCCATCTTACAATCATAATCGTTCAATAGCTCAAGCCATCGGCTTTGCCTCATATTCAGCTGTTTCTGATCAAAGATGTGTCAAAGACTTTTATGGTCAGTGTACACCGTAAACTTAGTACCATATAGATAATGTCTCCATATCTTTAATGCGAATACCACGGCACCTAACTCAAGGTCGTGTGTGGTATAGTTCTCCTCATGTTTCTTCAACTGTCTAGATGCATAGGCAATAACCTTTTCACGTTGCATTAAAACACAACCAAAGCCTTGCTTTGAGGCATCGTAGTAAACAACAAAGTCATCAGTACCTTCAGGTAAAGAGAGGATCGGAGCTGTGGTCAATTTATCCTTCAGAATCTTGAAAACAGATTCCTGTTCTTCGGACCACTCAAACTTCTTCCCTTTGTGAGTTAACTTCGTAAGGGGTTTAGCAAGAAGAGAAAAATCCTTTATGAACCTTCGATAATAACCGGCAAGTCCCAAAAATTAACGAATATGCTTCGCAGTCTTTGGTATCTCCCAGTTTTGGATAGCGGTAATCTTAGCTGGATCGACATGTATTCCGTTACTATCAACAACATGTCCAAGAAATTGTACGGTTTTGAGCCAAAACTCGCACTTTGAAAATTTAGCGTAGAGTTGTTCCTTCCGTAAGAGTTCAAAAATCATGCGCAAATGTTGCTCATGTTCTTTCTCACTCTTGGAGTAGATCAAGAAGTCGTCAATGAACACAATGACAAATTTGTCAAGATACAGCTTGCAAACACGATTCATAAGATCTATGAATACGGCAGGAGCGTTAGTTAAGCCAAAAGGCATAACACAAAATTCATAGTGCCCATAACGTGTGCGAAAAGTAGTCTTAGGAATATCGGATTCCTTGACTTTGAGTTGGTGATAACCGGACCTCAAATCAATCTTTGAATAAACACTTGACCCTTGAAGTTGGTCGAATAGATCATCAATACGTGGCAACGGATAGCGGTTCTTGATAGTAAGCTTGTTGAGTTCGCGGTAATCAATGCATATCCTCAACGTACCATCTTTCTTCTTAACGAATAGAATAAGAGCTCCCCATGGGGACGAGCTTGGACGAATTTTGGAGTTGGTTGGATAATTCCTTCATTTCGGAAGGTGCTAAACGGTATGGTGCTTTAGTAATAGGAGCAGCACCGAGAGCTAAATCAATTTGGAATTCAACTTGTCGAGGAGGTGGAAGACCAGGGAGATCTTCGGGAAACACATCGGGAAAGTCTTTAACCACTGGTACATCTTCAATACACTTCTCTTTCAATTCGATCATCTTTACGTGGGCTAGAATAGCTGGATAACCTTTCATAAGGTATTTACGAGTTTTAATACAAGAGATAATGTTGAGATTAGAACCACTCTTGTCACCTTGAATGACTAGAGTCTCTCCATTTCCCAACGAGATGTTAACGGTTTTATCAAAACACAAAATTGCAGCATGTAATGGACGTAACCAATCCATTCCAATTACGACATCAAAACTTTAGAGCTCGACCGGCAAAAGGTCTATCTTAAATTCTTTATTGGCTAGGATTAGGTTGCAGTTTTTATAGATTTTATCGACCTTCATGATCTTTCCATTGGCTACTTCTACTAATCGTTTAGTTTATAAAGGTTGAGGCTTTTCAGTAAATAGGGTACAAAATTCACTAGACACGTAACTTTTGTCGGCACCCGTATCGAATAAAATAGTTGCATAACAATTATTAACAAGATACGTACCCGTGATGACCTCATCTTCATCTCGGGCTTCAGCAGCAGTAAGAACAAACGCACGACCCTTTGCAGCAATGGTATTGGCTCCAGTAGCGAGATTATCTTTCTTCTTAGGATAATTTGGACTAATGTGTCCCTTTTCTCCACAAGTGTAACAAGTAGGAGGAGCTTTAGTAGGAATAATAGGTTTATCCTTTGGAGGAGTCTTACACATCTTAGCAACGTGTCCTACTTTCTTACACAACGTACAAGTAGCAGTACACCGCCCCGGGTGATGCCTTTCACAACGAATACAAAAAGGGTAAGTGCCTTTATAATTCATCCTTGTACTATCCGCCGGCTTCTTACTAACATTCTCAGTTGATCCTTGAGATGGCTCAAACTTCCTTTTCCCTTCGTTACCCTTAGTGTCAACCTGCTTATTAGCCGACGCTCTTCTTCTCTTAGCCAACATAAGATTTTGTGCCATGAGAATCACAGCATCAAGAGTAACCTTCTCGGCAGCAATAACATTCCCTTGAACATCCTCGGGGAGACCTTCAATATACCTTTCAATCCTTCTAGCTTCGGTAGGAAACATCTCGGGACACAAAGTAGAAAGCTCGAGAAAACGATTGGTGTAGCTTTCTATGTCGGTACCCTTCACCTTGAGTTCCCAGAACTCGACTTCAAGTTTTTGAATTTGACTTCTCGGACAGAATTTATTAACCATCATGCTTTTGAGTTCGTCCCATGGGATTGCATTAGCATTGTCAATTCCCACGGACTTAGCATAAGCAGTCCACCAAGTCAAAGCATTGCCAGGTAATGAGCTTGTGGCATATTTGACCCGATCGTCATCCCTGCAGTTGCAAATGCGGAAGATGGACTCTAACTTCTCAAACCATCGAACTAGTTCGACAGCCTCTTCATTTCCTTTAAAGGCGGGAGGATGGCAGTTTGTAAAGTCCTTGTAAGAACAAGGTTTCGGTTGAGGATTAACATTATTAGCTTGAGCGTTGCCTTGGGCGACAGCAAGCAACTTTTGAAATTGTTCAGTGGTCAATACGATGTTGTTAATAGTAGGTGCAGCTGGACGAACCATGATGTCACTACATAGAAGTGAACATAAGTTTGGTAAGGTGACAAGTTATAAGTTTGGGCAATTATAAGTATGAATAAAATAAAGCATTGATATCACATGATATTATAGAACACTTTATATTATTAGAACGAGGCATTAAATAAGCCTTTTTAATACACGATTCGGAAATAGAAATAGTTTAAGGCATAGCCTTTACATAGACAAGGAATTGGAAAATTAATATAGGAAATATTAAGATTGAAGTAATCTTCATATTTCTTCTTCTTATCCTCCACCTTCTTCATAAACTCATCAAATTTCTCGTTCCTCGCCTTTTACTTCTCATAGAGATACTCGAGGTTATCGTAGAGGTTAGTAACGCGGCTGTTGACTGCGTCGTTATCGTACCCCTTTAGAGCAAGCTGCTTGTTGACTCGATTTCTTTCCATATCCAACCAGAAATCAACATTCTCCTTGAGATGAGCAAGTGATTGCTTTCCCCAACGGGTGTTACGTTCTTCCTTATACTTCACCAACTTTATCTCTTTCTTTAACTCCACATTCTCCTCCAAAAGTTTCTTGATTACCAGGTCTTTTTCATCCATTCGAGCTTCGATCCTTGTAACATGGCGAAGCAAACCATCGAAGTTCTTCTCGGTAGTCGTTCGCAGATTCATAATTTCACACATGGCGTTATGGTTATCATAAGAAGGAGATCGAGCTCTTTTCTTAGATGGACCATCTTCATTAAAATCAGCAGGGCGTTTCCCCTTGTCTTCAATTCTTGGGGTTGGGTAGTAGTCGGGAGACTTAGGTAAAGTATCCGGACTATAGTTTGGTGAGGGAGGACCACCAAGACCATAAGGTAGGCTTTCGACTCGTCTCGAAGTTGAAGAGTGTCCAACACCTACTTCGGTGGTAGGTTTAAAGCGAGCCATTTCTTCAGAAGATTTGAAGAGAGTCAATTTATTTGGTTGATTAACGCTTGAGCTTGACATCCTAACATTAGGAAAGAGACTTTGATTAGCATCTTTGAGTCAAGTTTATTAAAGCATAAGTATTAAGATTATAAGGCAATCCTAAGTGCTTTAAATTCTAAGACAGGAAAGGTTATAGTTTCCTAGATTGCTAAGGCACCCTAGCTAGCAAATAAGGCACACATAAAGATGCAATCCTGGTTCTCTATAACAGCCTGGTTATGCTCTGATACCAATCTATCACACCCCCAATAAGGGCCTGGGTGAATGTGACATTAATATCAAATAAACCAACATATTATAATATACGTGAACAATACTAAATGATAAGAACAAACTTTGTTGAGTACGCAGCAGAAAATGAATGTCGTTACAATAATGGAAATTACAATAAAGTAATTGTTTTAAATGCAAGAATAATAAATGCAATATCTCTTGATCCTAAGTCCAAGTAGCATCACATAAGCAGTAAGTAATTCAAGCTTGATCAATCGGCACCTGAGACAAACATGCTAAAGTGTCAACCAAAAAGGTTGAGTGAAGTTCATAGGTTTAACAAAAATGTTTGGCCGTTGTTTTAGACCACAAGATTTAGTTTATAAAGTTGATCTCGCAGATCAAAAAGTTATGCCAGTTCGTGATACTTAGACTAAACGTTCAAAGTTTGCCCCAATGACAAGTTGTGTCTGTCCTTGTCGGTTTAATTTCATTATTAAGTAATACAATGACTTGGTTAAATGTATCGGGGACGTTACTCCCGATAGGCCTACCCCCAATAATTAAGCATGCATTCAACGAGCAATTAAAAATATCACTGTAGGAACTTAGTCGGACATAGCCGGGTATAACATAGTTTAACAGTTGGTACTTGTGTCTAAATTGTAAATAGTAAAAGTAGCATGTGTCTCACCCCAAAAAGTTAAATAAGTTGTGCACAATATAAAGTGGGGCTATGAAATTCACCTTAGTAAGTAGAGAGAGATGGTTATTCCTCGGAATAGAAAGTTTGAATGAACGTGAGCAGAAAGTCAACCTATTGACATCTAAGAGTAGTTAAGTGTTTTGCTCAAATTTAAGTTTAAGTATGCAAGTGTAATTCGTTTTACTAAGTTTCCATTCCTAGTAAGTTTCTATTTTTAGAAAGTTTTCATTTTTAGTAAGTTTCTCATTTTAGTAAGTTTATAATTAGAAAGTTTCTATTTAAAAGTGTTTCCATTTTAGGATATTTGCCATATTAGATATACTTCCAATCACACATTTCCCTTCGAATGGCCATTTCAAGTCTAGGGGCTTGAGCTATAGGATCCTTTAAATCAGAAAATCCAAACCCTTCCTCCTAAAGTTTCGTAGAAACCATTCGTCAAGAAAGTTCGAAGATCTATATATATCTAATATATATCCCAAAATGTTTTTATGTGTTATAATATAAGTAGTAGGTTATAAGTGTTAGTAATAGTAATAGTGTGTAAATGTTAAATAATAGTATAAGTAATATTAGGGTTTCATTAATTAATTAGGATTAATTAATTAAAGTAGTATTTTAATGATTAGGGTTTAGTAATAAATGACTAGTGTTTAATTATTGTCCTAGGGTTTAGGTTTAATTAATTAGGGTTAGGTTTAGGGTTTATGTATATCGTATATGTGTGTATATATAGTCTTTATTTATATATATATATATATATATATATATATATATATATATATATATATATATATATATATATATATATATATATATATATATATATATATATATATATGTATGTATCGATTTATGTATATGTATATATATTTATATTTTGTTTCCTTAATTAACACAAACAAATCTTTTATCTAATTACCTAGGTTTTAAAGATCAAACACTTCTTTTCCTTTTTTTTTTCGGTCGACACACACACATACATATTAATATATTTTTTTTTCTTCATGTATATGTATATATCTATGCGTGTTCATGTATATGTATATGTATTTGTTTGAATTAACAAGATTATATCATGAACATGAATTTAAAACAAGATCAAAAATTATGTAAATAAGTTTTAGGTTTTATGTTATACCTTGAAGATTCGGATACGATTAACAAAGAAAAAATGCAAAAAGTTAGGTTTAAGTTTGAGTAACTAGTAACTACGTAATTTTATTTTCCTAGTTTCCAATATTTCACTAAAGAAAAAGTTGGAAATACCTCCACACACTTTCACTATTCACTAATCTAACATTTTGCAAAAATGAGTGAAGAGGCGAAGAGATCTCCGGCGAGTGTTACATTTCCGGCTAAGCCGCCGTTTCTGGCAGACGATCGGAAAACCACCGCATCGCCGTTATCAACCTCAACTTCTAATAGCAGCAAAAAAGTAGTTATCAAAAGTGCCGATATGAAAGAAGAAATGCAAACTGAAGCCATTAATATCGCCATTTCCGTAATTTATCCGCCTTCTTTATTATTAGTCCCGTTCGTTACAAATCCGTGACGTCACGATCCGTTGCTATCTACTTTACAATTTATCAACTGTTATTATAATTATTATTCTTATTCTTATTGCTATTGCTATATAAAAATGTTTGTGTATGTAGGCGTTTGAGAATTGCAGTGTGGAGAAGGATGTTGCGGAACAGATAAAGAAGGAATTTGATAAGAATCACGGTCCTACGTGGCACTGTATCGTCGGCAAAAACTTCGGTAATTAATTACTTATGCTATTGCTGTAGATTTCGTGTAACATTATTATAGTTGTGCAGTAGCTTATATGAACTTTAGATTGGATTATATATTTGCTTATCGGATTCATTGCGTGAGTTATTCTGTTTTCGATCTCGAGATGTTAATTTAGAGGTGAATGCTGATTGTAGTAGTTAGCTTTGAAGATCTGTCGATTTAGGTTTAGTCGGTGCTGTAAGAGGATTAATTTCAGTGCACTGAGTTTTTACCTTTTTATATGAGGTGCAAGGTAAGTGTATGATGTGTGTGATATGTTTGTCACGTTTATCAACAATCGAACTAGGCAGCGGTTGATATGGATATTTGCATTTGTTGTACCTGCATTATATTTGATTCGTTGTGTTGAGTCTAGGGGTATAGACATTTGCATATTCATATATAGGTTATATCCCTTTCGAATAAGTTCTATCGGTATTATAGGCTATATGCTATACATATAATTTGGATTATATCTGTTCTAAGTTGAAGAATATGCTTTTTTATATCACATCTTACTCGTCTATTACTGAACCAATATACTTATAAATGGGTTAGTTTGCATGAACCTAGACATGTATATGCAAACATACAGCTGTTCCATGGCTGTTTGTTATATGCATAGAAATCCGCAGTCCTTACCACTCAGAGTTTGTATTGGAAACCTTGTAAAGAGTCATTGTAATGTCTATCTACTAAGTTGTGACCTAATACGGGCCTGTCTATAGTAGGGAACTTGATGTTATGATGCTATCTTTTGAAAGGAATGGTTAAAAGGTCTAAACAATAAACTAATAAAGAGAGCAAAATGACAACATTGTTCTGAAGTTAATGTTGATATGGATATGATGCAGGCGTATCAATCGATCAAATCTTTGTTAAATGCCTTGCTGTAAAACATCTTAACATGATAACTATTGTGTAGTCAGATACAGTTTTGCAGATGAATTTAGTCGATCGTCCACAAATGACTTGGCAATTCCTTATAAATCCGGCATAGTATTCTGTAACTTCTACTCATTTTGTGGTTGTATCTACTATCTAGTTCTGCAATAGCCAGCTGCTCGCATGATGTAGTGCTTAAATTCAAAACGTATCCACTGTAGTTTCTCCTTCCCTCATCCCTAAACATATTATAAGCTTAAGTTTACTTATTTTTTGGCTGTTTTATACTTGAACCAATCTTGAATAAGTAGTGGTAACTAGATATTAAAAAGTACAGTTTTAATTAGCACAAACTGTTAAGAGCACTCCCTTTCGAGGGTCTTTGAGCACCGTGAAATCAGTTTGGCGTGTGCCAAAGTTTCAAAGTGATAGGTACCACCAAGTTAAACTCCTCTGTGAAAGCAAACCGTGAGGTTACTCACGGAACATCTCTCATGTGCCAAAGAATTTGTGTTTGGTATTTTAATTTTGTGGGGTATATTTGTGGGTATCGTTTAGTGAAGATATGGAGGGTTTAGTGATAGGTTAGTGAAAGGGGTTTGGGTGATGTTTTTTTAATACACCAGTTACAAAAACCCTTATCCAGTGTCATACATTTATTAAAAGTAACGTGAGGGGAAGACCGAAAGGTGGTAACACGAAGCTATAGGGCTGACATGATGTTTAGGACATAACACTATAACAGGCTGTGATTTAGGGAAATAGACATATGCTTGGTATTAAAGATCACGAGGTTACAAGTATGGGCTTTATTATATACAATTATACATTTACTGTGATGCTTACAAGACAGAAAGGTGATGCCTGCATCAATCATTTTTACGTCTTCTTTTTATTGTATAATAATATGTCATTCTGGATCAGGATTATGATATTTAGAGGATAAGTCTCATGTTACTAATAGAGTAATAGTTGAAGACATTAGTGCACCAGCTCAAGCCTTAAGTCGAGGTGAAGCAATAATTTAGAGTTTTAGCCTGGCAATGCACATCCTCTATTTAGAGTTTTAGCCTGGCAATGCACATCCTCTATTTGTCAAATAGCTTTTATGATATCAAAAGTTTTAAATTTGTCAAATAGCTTTTATGATATCAAATGTTTTACAGTTGTTCTATATTAAAATTATGTTGCGAACCCGTTCAAGATCAAAGCTTAAGAATTATTCTTAATTCCTTATAAATCTATAGGAAATGGAGAACTACAGAAGTATTAGGAGTTATAGGCCCATTTAGTGTCGTCTAGAAACAAAATTTGAGTTAGTGAGGTGAGACTGTAAGAGATATCTTAAGAATATCTATTTAGGGTGAGGAGCATTTTACCCAAGTACCCTTTAGTTACGAATATGCCATGTAAGATTTGACCCCATCTACTTGTTGACAGTTAAGCCAGGAAGTTGGGTTATATCTAATGTTAACATGTGTGGATGAATTTCTACTCCATGCTTTGAAAGTGGTTTGCTTAATCATCCACTCAAAATTTGAGTCATGGTTAGCATTAAAATATTTGTTTGTAGGTACTTAGAAAAGTGATTACTCACTCATCACTTTTAGGCACTGCTTGATATGTAGTTTTTTCACACAATAGCTCCTTGAGTGTCATTGTTGTGTATTATTTAGGCTAACCTCATTGAAAAACTCAGACATATACATATACATATACATATACATATACATATACATATACATATACATATACATATACATATACATATACGTACATATTGGATTGGTGTACGTTTAAGAAAAATTCTTAACGGGTTGAAACGGTTAAATGGAGGCAGCACATGTAATTTAGTAACATCATGTTTGTGTTTCTTTTTGCAGGCTCTTACGTGACTCATGAGACAAACCACTTTGTGTATTTCTATTTGGAATCCAAGGCAGTGTTGCTGTTTAAATCTGGTTGAGTATGCGTTAATAATGCTGCTGGTTGAACATGTATGTATTCGGAACACCAATTGAAGCTAAATATGCTTGTGATATTGTATATTACTGTGGACTTATTATTGTGTTTGAATGTTTTTTTTTCAAGTGACGTGTATGTATTTGATTGTATTTGGTAATTTCGAAAGGGATGAATTTAAGTAAGGAAATAAGGTATCTATTTTGAGTTATAGTGATTTTGGGCAGAATTAATGGTTTAGAAGGTCACTAAGATTTAAGACTCCAATGAGTAACAGTTTTATTTCAATGATGAACAACCGTGTCGAGGAAGCAAAATAAGCAGATATGAAAAAAAAAAAACTGGCAGCAATTATGTGATGTTTGTAGGAACACTTTGGTAGATCTTCCTCTAGCTCAGACATACTTGACGGAGTATGGAGTTCGAACCGTGTATTTACCATTACCCCATGTAACAACTCCTTCTGCATATTGATTTGTCACCTTAGTCGTAGCATCTCGAGTTAGTACAACTTCGTATGACACCGTTTGACCCAATTTTGTGAACTCTAGCACCTGTGGACCAACTTGTATAATCACACCAGGTGGAGCAGACCAAGCTTTTATGGTGTAATTCGACATAGCTACTCCAACATTAGTCACTGTCCTCGGGTACGATTTTTGTTCACCAGCTTTTAAAGTAGCCACAATCGAAGGATAGTTCAATTGCGATTCCTCTATAGTTTCTAAGCACCGAACCTTTTTCTGAACAATGACTCCAACTTGTTTGCTTGTATATCCTAAACCGCACAAGTAAGGTATGTAGTCATCAGGTTTAATGTCAAAAATAAGTCCCGGGTCTGACGCTTTTAACGGGTTAACATGACCCGAACCCGTCGCATAAATATACGTCGGGACCTCTCGTTCGTCCTCGATGGGTTGACCACCCAAGTTGACCGTATCAGCAGTGGTCATAATTGCAGACTTAATGGCTGCTGGCGACCAATCAGGATGTTCGCTTTTCAATAACGCTGATATACCCGCAAGATGAGGACATGACATTGATGTTCCCGAAATCATGTTAAATGTCGCTTTCGTTGTTATGTTATCAACAGAAACCGGCCAAGCAGCAAGAATGTTAACCCCAGGCCCGATGATGTCAGGCTTAACAATTCCCGGGCTTGCCCTGCTCGGTCCTCGGGACGAGAAGTACGTCACCTCGGGCGCTGTTTTTACGCCAATGGTTGTTCCCCGAAATAAAATCGTAGCAACAGGTTTTGTGTTTGAACTGATGTATTTCTTAATTGAGACGCCGTCTTTATAACTAATGTGTGATGCAGGAAGAACATTCGCGTCTGCAAATGTACCATCCCCTTCGATTTCACTGTTTGTAATAATCATACCGGCCCCACCAGCATCTTTTACAGTTTGACCTTTACCGATTCTTGAAATCGCCCCGCCCATATCGCACAATACTATCTTTCCTTTAACGTCAAAATGGTCTAACGATCCTTTTGCACACCATGATGCTCGTTGATCGTTTGACCCCGGGTAAACAAGAGGCAAAAAGTCCTGAGTAAAATCTTTCGGTTGATACACCGATTCACCATCAATCAAGACCTTGTTTCCAAGATAAACAGTAGCTCTGATGTCTCGATCTACTGTACTAGCACCCACCGTAAGAATCCATGGAGCTTCGTTTGACAACGTTGAATTGTACGGTCCAGAATTACCCGCCGAACAACTAACAAAAATCCCTCTTTGAATAGCACTAAACGCACCAACCGCGATCCCATCTTCATAAAACGGTAACGAAGCTCCACCTAGCGATAGCGACAAAACGTCTACCCCATCTTCAATGGCTGCATCCATGGCAGCTAAAATCGCACTATCCGAACACCCAACGTCAGCACACACTTTATACATCGCCACATGTGCATGTGGGGCCATCCCAGCAGCAGTACCTTTCGCGTTACCAAATAAACTCGCGCCATGTACGAAATTCCCGCCAGCTGTACCAGCCGTGTGGGTCCCATGTCCACCTGAATCAAGCGGCGAGCGAGTACTACCACGAGTAAAATCTCTAGCACCAATCAGTTTATTATTACACCCTGCAACTTCACATTTCCCTTTCCATTTTTTCGGTGGGGTCGGGACACCTTCATCATCAAAAGACGGATGCCCGATCGTAATCCCGGTGTCTAACAGCCCGATTATGGTTCCAATTCCGTAATTTGATCCTTTCCATACTCCTAAATTTTGGTACAACCCCAGAAAATTGGGTGTATGCGTTGTGTGTAACTCGTACACTCTTTCGGGTCTTGCAGATACAAATCCTTCCATGTTTTCCATTGCTTTTACTTGTTCTGCTGATAAGTCGGCTGCAAACCCGGTAAACACATTATGGTATGCATGAAGTATGCTCGGTTTCACATTTGAGTCAGTGCTGGTTGCTGTTAAAAAGGACTCGTACCAACTTTGTCGGTCATCTGATGTAGCAAAGTTTATACCATCAGGAGAGTCTAAGGTGACAATGTAGGTTTCCAGTTTGGTTGCATTGCTAAATATGTTTATGAAAGAAAGAATCAACAATAAAGAAACTTGTAGTAAAAGATTTGATCTTTTTCCCTCCATTTTTTAATGAAGAGTTTGAGTACATATTTACTGAGATGTTTAAAGCTTCTATTTATAGTACATGGAGAGAGCATCATTATATCATTATAATTCATGATTTTGGATCCATGTTTTTGGATTTGAGGAAAGGGTTGAGCTGATTAAATGATTAATTATATAATGGTTGTTTGAAAGGAGCATTGTTTGAAATTCTTACAATGTTGCTATCGCCATGAGTTGTTTGAAATTCTATTTCTGTATTTGGTTTTCACAACTTTATACTTAAATTTGTCAATTGATTTATGAGTAGAATGTGCCACTACTTGGCACCTATTTCTGTACTTATGTCTAAGGTCAACTACCATTGTTAAAATACATAGCTTTCTTAAGTTTGTACTTGCAGATTGTTCTTTTAGAGAGAGTGTAATTAAACACTAGGATCAAGTTTTAGCATCTTTTTACATTTCATGGAAATGATTAATAAAGAAGGTATATGTTATAATTCAGTAGGCTTATAACTACCTTTAGTGGTTTGATTCTTGATGTTATAATTCAGTAGGCTTATAACTACCTTTAGTGGTTTGATTCTTGATGTTATAATTCAGTAGGCTTATAACTACCTTTAGTGGTTTGATTCTTGATGTTATAATTCAGTAGGCTTATAACTACCTTTAGTGATTTGATTCTTGATTTAGAATACTAATAATGAAGTGTAAGAACAAAGATGATAATGGAGAGAAAGAAAGAAACACTTTGTAAGTGTGAGAAATGGTGCAAGTTTAATGCTTGCATTCATGAGTATTTATAGCCTAAAATCTCAATATAAAAATACATACTTTGTGTACCAAAATTGACTATATGTATACACCAAAATTGACTATCCATATCTATATTATTATTATTATTATAACACTCCCCCTTGGATAGCAATTTTATTTTGTTGAAGATCAACTATAAATTACTGCCTCGTTAAAAACCTTGCTAAAGAAAACCCAGTGGGAAAAAACTTTAGCTAAGGGAAAAAGAGTGCAGCATGGAGTTGACTCCCCCTCAAGTAGACATCGCTTCAGCTGTTATGTCTCATGCCAATGTTATGAACGTGTGTTCTGAAAATAGTAGTTGGAAGTGCTTTCGTGAAAAGATCAGCAGAGTTTTTGCTAGATTGCACATATCTCATTTCAATCTGGTTGTCCTTAATGAGATTTTGAGTGTATGAGAAGAATCTAGGTGGTATGTGTTTTGTTCGGTCACTTTTGATATACCCTTCTTTCATCTGTGCTATGCAAGCTGCATTATCTTCATAGATAGTTGTTGGACTTTTATCGCGTTCTAGTCCACAAGAATCAGTAATGAGTTGTGTCATTGATCTCAACCAAAAACATTCTCGAGTAGCTTCATGTAATGCAATCACTTCGGCATGATTTGACGATGTAGCAACAAGTGTTTGTTTTTGAGAACGCCATGATATTGCAGTACCTCCATTTAGGAATACATATCCAGTTTGAGATTTAGCTTTATGTGGATCAGATAAATAACCTGCATCTGCATAACCAACCAAATCTTGTTTTGATTCGTTAGAATAAAATAATCCTAAATCAGTAGTTCCTCGAAGGTATCGAAATATGTGTTTGATCCCATTCCAGTGTCTTTTGGTAGGAGCAGAGCTGAACCTTGCCAACAAATTAACTGCAAAAGAAATGTCAGGTCTTGTACAATTTGTAAGATACATAAGAGCTCCAATTGCACTAAGATATGGTACTTCTGGTCCAAGAATGTCTTCTTGATCTTCACATGGACGAAATGGATCAGCTTCAACATTGAGTGATCTAACAACCATAGGAGTACTTAATGGTTTTGCCTTGTCCATATTAAAACGTTTCAAAATCTTTTCAGTATATGTTGTTTGATGTACAAGTAAACCATTAGGCATATGCTCAATTTGTAAACCAAGGCAATACTTGGTTTTTCCGAGATCTTTCATTTCAAATTCTTTCTTTAGAAGTTGAATGGCTTCATGGATCTCTTTATTTGTACCTATGATGTTAAGATCATCAACATAAACAGCTATGATCACATATCCGGATGTTGTTTTCTTAATGAAAACACAAGGGCAAGTAAGATTATTTGTATACCCTTTGCTTATCAAGTAATCACTTAATCGGTTATACCACATACGTCCCGATTGTTTTAACCCATATAAAGATCTTTGTAATTTAATCGAATACATTTCTTTGGGTTTTGCATTTGATGCTTCTGGTACCTTAAATCCTTCAGGTATCTTCATATATATATCACTATCAAGTGATCCATATAGGTAAGCAGTCACAACATCCATGAGATGCATTTCTAAATTTTTAGAAACTGCCAGACTGATTAAGTACCTAAAAGTAATTGCATCCATAACAGGAGAATAAGTTTCTTCATAATCAATTCCCGGTCTTTGAGAAAAACCTTGAGCTACAAGTCTAGCTTTATACCTTGTAACTTCATTTTTCTCATTTCTTTTTCGGACAAAAATCCATCTGTATCCTACAGGTTTCACATCTTTAGGAGTGAGAATGATGGATCCGAAAACTTTTCTTTTATTGAGTGATTCTAATTCAGCTCGTATTGCTTTTTTCCATTGAGCCCAATCATGTCTATTTTGACATTCAACCATAGATGTTGGTTCTGGATCATCATCATTATTCATGATGTCATATGCAACATTAAATGAAAATTTCTCATCAAGATTTTTCATTTCATTTCGGTTCCATAATATTTTTGAATATGCATAATTGATTGCAATTTCTGTATTGACATCATCAATCTCCTCTGCAGTAGGAGTACTGATTTGTGGTTCTTCTTGAACACTTTCTTTTACTTCATTATCAGCTGATTTTCTTTTTCGAGGATTTTTATCCTTTGAACCGATTGGTCTTCCACGTTTCTGACGTGGCAAAGATTCATGAGTGACGTTATTGCCAGCTTTTGGAATTTCAATTCGAGCTGGAGTATTTACTGCTGGTATATATGATTTTGTCACCGTTTTTGTATCTGTAAATGCATCAGGCAATTGATTTGCAAGTTCTTGTATATGCATTATCTTTTGAACTTCTGTCTCGCATTCTTTTGTGCGAGGATCAAGATACTTTAATTGAGGTTCACACCATGAAACATCATTTTCTTTATTTTTCATTTCTCCCCCTAATCTAGGGAACAATGTTTCATTAAAATGACAATCAGCAAAACGTGCTGTAAAAACGTCACCTGTCATAGGTTCAATATACCTTAATATTGAAGATGTTTCATATCCAACATATATTCCCAACCTCCTTTGAGGACCCATTTTTGTACGTTGTGGTGTCGCAATTGGAACATACACTGCACAACCAAATGTTCTAAGATGGGAAATATTTGGCTCTTGACCAAAAGCAAGTTGTAGGGGGGAATATTTATGACTTGCACTTGGTCTGATGCGAATCAATGCAGCAGCATGTAAAATTGCATGACCCCATATAGATACAGGGAGTTTTGTTCTCATTATCAATGGTCTAGCGATTAACTGTAAACGTTTAATCAATGACTCGGCTAAACCATTTTGTGTATGCACATGAGCAACAGAATGTTCAACAACAATTCCTATAGACATGCAATAGTCATTAAATGCTTGAGATGTAAATTCACCAGCATTATCAAGTCTCACCCTTTTAATGGTGTAATCAGGAAAATGAGCTCTCAATTTAATAATTTGGGCAAGAAATTTTGCAAATGCCACATTACGGCTTGATAACAGACAAACATGAGACCATCTGCTAGATGCGTCTATTAGAACCATGAAATATCTAAATGGTCCACATGGTGGATGAATTGGTCCACATATATCACCTTGAATTCTTTCAAGAAACATTGGTGATTCTTTCTCAACCTTAAGTGGTGAGGGTCTAGTTATCAATTTTCCAAGAGAGCAAGATGTACATGGAACCATTGTATCATGATGGATTTTTCTATCCTTTAGTGGATGTCCATGAGTACATTCAATAATCCTTTTCATCATTGTTGATCCTGGATGGCCTAATCTGTTATGCCATAAACTGAATACACCAGGATCAATATATTTTTCGTTAACTACCATATGTATTTCTGGTACATTTATATGTGTATAATGTAATCCAGAACTAAGTCTTGGCAGTTTTTCAACCACATGACTCTTGTCAGTGATACTTAAATATTTCTCATTTTCTGTTGTCACTGACTGATAATCATACCCGTTAAGGTATATGTCGGAGAAACTCAATAAATTTCTGCTTGACTTGGGAGAAAATAAGGCATCATTTATTAAAAATTTTGTACCATTTGGTAGTATGAAATTTGCCTTTCCTATCCCTTTTATCAAGTTAGCAGGTCCTGATATTGTATGTATAGTTCCTTCCGTTGGTTTTAGATCAATAAAATATTTCTCGGATTTAAGTATAGTGTGTGTAGTTCCACTGTCTGCTATACAGAGATCTCCACCACTTGATTGATGTTGTATTCCAGCAAAATTCATATTGAACTTCATATATAAGAAATAAATAGTGAGTACATTAATATTACACAATATTTTAAACGCAAATAGATAGTACTGAAACATTTAGCAAACATAATGACAAAGACAGACGATATTAAATCGTTTATTTTTCAAAAGACACACAACTTAAACATTCAAGAAATCTTCATATAAATCAGATGGTTTCTCAGTGACTGTTGGATCAATATTATCCACAAAATTTACTTCCTTTTCTTTACCTTTCAGCGAATCCTGATACATCTTAACAAGATGTTTAGATGTTCGGCAAGTATTAGCCCAGTGGCCCATTCTACCACATCTGTAGCAAGATTCTTCAGAATTTTTAGAAGAATTTTCTTCAACATCTTGTTTAATGGGCTTGTTTTGTGGTTGATATTTATATTTTCGTGGATTACTATTTCTTTGACCACCACGGCCACGACCACGACCACGTCCACGCCCATTACCATTACCATAAGGATGGTTTCTACCATAGTTATGGCTTTTGGCATGATGATGGTGATGGTTATTATAACCACGACCTTGCCCGCGTCCTTGTCCCTGTTTATAATTATTTGCAGTATTTGCTTCAGGGATTGCAAGTGTACCAGTAGGACGGGATTGCTGATTTTTCATTAATAGCTCATCATTTTGCTCTGCAACTAAGAGATATGAATTAAGTTCAGGATATGTTTTGAACTTTAGCATTCTCAAATTTCTTTGCACTGTGATGTTTGCAGCATTCATTGTGGAGAAAGTTTTCTCCATCATGTCTGCATCACTAATTTCATGTCCACAGAATTTAAGTTGTGAACATGTATTATACAGAGCTGAGCTGTATTCATTTACTTTCTTAAAGTCTTGGAACCTTAATGTTCTCCATTGTTCCATTGCAGCTGGAAGTAAAATTTCTCTTTGATTATTGAATCTGCTTTTGAGACCTTCCCATAAAACATGGGGATCTTCTACAGTCACATAATTATTTTGTAAGCATTCATCAATATGTTGATGAATAAAGCAACATGCCGTAGCTTGTTCTTTTTCAGAACAAGTGTTGTTTTCATTTATGGTTTCAAGAATGCCCATTGATTTAAGATGCATTTTTACTTTTATAACCCATGGCATGTAGTTGTTTCCAGTTGATTCTAAAGGAGTAAATTTAAGCTTTTCCAGATTCGACATTTTCTATTATCAAAAATTAAAACAAACATCATGATAAATTAGAGTCAATTTATATTCATAAGTATATAAACATTAAACATAAATTTAATATAACATAAATGATAAGTAGGTGACAGTGTCGACCATGTGTAAGCAATCATAAATAAATGTTATATAACAAAAATATAAATATTAGTAAACATAAATGAAAATTTGGCGACAGTGTCGACCATATATTTTTTCAGGTGGTATAACCGACCTATATCATTCTGGTGGTATAACCGACCATATATCATTTTGGTGGTATAACCGACCATATATCATTTTGGTGGTATAACCGACCATATATCATTTTGGTGGCAGAGCCAACCATATTTAGTATTAAGATTATCGTGCTGATAACGTGTTATAATTCAGTAGGCTTATAACTACCTTTAGTGGTTTGATTCTTGATGTTATAATTCAGTAGGCTTATAACTACCTTTAGTGGTTTGATTCTTGATGTTATAATTCAGTAGGCTTATAACTACCTTTAGTGGTTTGATTCTTGATGTTATAATTCAGTAGGCTTATAACTACCTTTAGTGATTTGATTCTTGATTTAGAATACTAATAATGAAGTGTAAGAACAAAGATGATAATGGAGAGAAAGAAAGAAACACTTTGTAAGTGTGAGAAATGGTGCAAGTTTAATGCTTGCATTCATGAGTATTTATAGCCTAAAATCTCAATATAAAAATACATACTTTGTGTACCAAAATTGACTATATGTATACACCAAAATTGACTATCCATATCTATATTATTATTATTATTATAACAGTATAGACTTAAATGAGTTTGGGTCAAAAAAAAAATTTTTTTTTTTTTTTTGGCAAAAATTGATTAATATTAAAAAAAATTCACAAAAAGTGAAAATTAGAGTTACATCCAATGGGTTTGGGTCAATGTGCATGTATTCGGGATAGGTGTTAAGTGTGTGAGTTAAACAGAGTAATTGATAGGCTAAAAATATAACCCAAATAATTAGAACTCTTTCTTTTGGGAGCCCAAAACTTACACTAAGCATCTAAATGCAGACCAAAACCTCTTTTCTCATGAAATGGTAATAATTTACAATTTGCAGATTATCATCTCATGATGGAATATTGTTAACATTGAGATTGATTCAATATGGGCATATAAATTTCCGTAACATTGTTCTGATTGTAAACCGTATATGGCTTAAGTACAGTAACTTATTCTAAAACGACGTTATTTCTCAATATACATGTATAATCGACACAATTATATACATTTGGTATCCACTAAGACTCGCAACATCTTGATTGATAGCTCTCGGTAAATTAAAAACCTTATCAGTTTATTACGCTAGCCATTGGCTTTCTCTGAACTCCGGAACATATGATCAACATGTGAAAGTTTCCAGCCTACAATCTAGAAGCTCACCTTCTAGATGTTCAAAGTAGCCTTCTTTGAACACCATGTAGAAGAAGCAAAGATGAACACGATGACGGCCGCCCACCATCTCCGTTCACACCATTCCACCGCCATAGAATTTTTACTATAAATAGAGGTGCAAACCTCAGTTGTAAATCATCCTAAATCACTCAGAGAAGTGTAATCACAACCTAGAGAATGTGTGTGAGTTTGAGAGTTTTTTTTTGTAAGAGTTTTGTAATACTCTGTAAATCTATTCTTGTGAGTAATAGAGTTGTTTTTCTCTCAAATTTATATCTACCAACGTCCAGGCGATCCCCTCTTCCTAACAAGTGGTATCAAGAGCTTGGTTAGAGACGTTGGTTGAGTTTTTGGGTCTTCTGAAGTTTTCTCAAAATTCAATTTTGAGTGTACCATTGGATTCGTCTCGTCGAACCGAGTCCAACGCAAAAAACGGCGACTTAAACGGAGTTATAACGAGCCCAGAAAACTCGGTCAAAGTTTGGTCAGCTCGCCGGAATCTCGCCGGAGAAGACGACCGGTGCCGGAATTTTCGCCAGAGAAGACGATCATTGTAGCAGCTGGCGGCACTGTAGCAAGTCACTGTAGTAGTACTGTAGCAATTCTGAAATTTTACAATTTGGTCCCTGAAATTTTCAGAATTTCATTTTTGGTCCCTGAAGTTTATAAAAATTATAATTTTGCCCCGTAAGTGGAATTTAAGCCGCGAAGTGTCGATTCCACCATTTTTAACCGTTCCGGACGTAACGGTGATCTCTGTTTTCTACAATTCAACTCCGTTTGTGTTGAAAAATTATTTGTAAGGTGATAATGTCCACAGAAGAGTCAACATCATCTTCCGGAGCTATGATTATGCTCACAGCCACAAACTACACGCTGTGGAAACCTCGAATGGAAGATCTCCTCAGCTGTAAGGATTTGTTCGATCCTATTGAATTGAAGGGTATAAACCCTGATTCTGCCAAAGAGAAAGAGTGGAAGTAATCAAACCGAAAAACTATTGGTCAGATCCGTCAATGGATTGATCATAGTGTCTTCCACCATGTTGCACAAGAGACAGACGCATATGTCCTCTGAAAAAAGTTGGAGGACATGTACCGGGCCAAGACTGCTCGAAATAAAGCCCTGCTGATGAGGCGTTTAGTCAGCATGAAGCTCAAAAATGGAACTTCGGTTGCCGAGCATACCAGTGAGTTCCAGAGCTTGGTCAACCAGTTATCGTCTGTAGAGATGCCGCTTGGCGATGAAGTTCAGGCGCTACTGCTACTTAGTTCCCTTCCCGATAGTTGGGAAACGCTGGTAGTAACACTCAGCAACTCAGCCCCGAATGGCAAACTTACCATGTCAATGGTCAAGGATGCCCTATTCAGTGAAGAGGCAAGGAGAAAAGACATGGGCACAGATCAGACCCATGCCTTTGTCACAGAGAATCGGGGGAGACAGCGAATGAGTAGCAAAAATAAATGGAGAGGCAGAAGCAAGAGCAGGGGCAGGTCAGCTGATGGCAGAAAACCAACATATAAATGCCATCATTGTGGATTAGAGGGACATATGAAGAAGAACTGCTATAGATTGAAAGAGGAACAAGGTCAAAGCAGTTCACATCCGAAGAATAAGGGTGGAGAAACATTAGTGACTATCTCTGGTGATGTAGCTTATTGTTCAACCCATGATGAGACATGCCTTCACGTCTCACGAGAAGAAACGGAATGGGTGGTAGATACTGCAGCTTCCTACCATGTGACTCCATACAAAGAATACTTCACAACATATAAAGCAGGTGACTTTGGAGCTGTGAAGATGGGAAATTTCAGTTCTGCTGAGATTGTCGGAATTGGTGATGTCAAGATAAAGACAAGTTCCGGGAGCACAATCACTTTGAAGGATGTCCGCCATGTGCCAGATCTTCGGCTGAATCTACTTTCTGGGGTAGCTCTCGACAAACAGGGCTATGATAGTCATTTCAGTAAAGGCACATGGAAATTGTCAAGAGGCGCTATGATAGTTGCTCGAGGACACATTTGTGGCGCACTGTACAAGACTCATGTGAAAATCTGCACAGACAGTATTAATGTTGCAGAAAAGGAGGCTTCACAAAATTTATGGCACCAGAGACTCGGTCACATAAGTGAGAAAGGGTTGTCTACCCTAATAAAGAAGGAGCTTATCAATGTAGACAAGGATGTTGCACTAGATCCTTGCAATCATTGTCTGTTTGGTAAGCAGCATAGAGTCTCGTTTAATTCCTCTTCAACGAGAAAATCAGAGTTACTCAGTCTGGTACACTCTGATGTTTGCGGTCCCTTGGAGGTTGAATCAATTGGCGGCAATCGATACTTTCTGACGTTTATCGATGATACTTCTCGAAAGGTGTGGGTATATTTCTTACGGACGAAGGACCAGGTGTTCGATTACTTCAAACAGTTCCATGTCATGGTAGAACGTGAGACAGGAAAGAAGTTAAAGTGTCTGCGATCCGACAACGGCGGTGAATACTCTTCCAGGCAGTTCGATGCCTATTGCAGATCATATGGCATCCGACATGAGAAGACGGTCCCACGTACCCCTCAACATAATGGTATAGCAGAAAGAATGAACCGAACAATCATGGAACGTGTTCGGAGCATGCTCAGTATGGCTAAGCTGCCAAAGCCATTCTGGGGAGAAGTAGTCAGAGCCGCTTGTTATTTGATCAACCGATCTCCATCAGTACCACTGAATTTTGAAGTTCCGGAGAAACTTTGGTCTGGAAAGGATCCATCATACTCTCACTTAAGAGTATTTGGATGTTTGGCGTACGCACATGTATCCAAGGAGCTCAGGAAGAAGCTGGATGCAAGGACCACTCCAAGCATATTCATAGGCTATGGAGATGAAGAATTTGGATACAGATTATGGGATCCAAAGGAGAAAAAGGTGATCAGAAGTAGGGACGTGGTGTTCCATGAAAGCCAGACAATAGAAGATATTGAAAAGCCCACAATATCTCAGAAGTCAAATGTTGCTGCTCAGGTGCCAGAGGCAACAACGGAATCATTCATGAGAAATGAATTTTCAGTGCAAGAAGAAATGCCAGAAGTAGAAGATAATGAGAAAAATGACGGTGCTGAGCAGGGGGAGCCACAACCCCATCTGCCAGACGTTCCAGCACCATCACAAGGTCAAGATGATGGTGGATCTCCTCAGAATGTTCCAGAAGTTCGTAGATCTGAACGAGGTCGGATTCCATCGAGTAGATATCCAGAATCCGAGTACCTTCTACTTACTGAAGATGGAGAACCGGAGAGTTTTCATGAAGCAGTAACTCATAAGGATAAAGAAAAATGGTTGCTCGCAATGCAGGATGAGATGGATTCTCTGCAGAAAAATCAAACTTATGAGATTGTAGAACTTCCACGCGGGAAGAAGGCACTGAAAAATAAATGGGTGTTCAAGCTGAAAAAGGATGGTAGTGGAAAAGTGGTGAAATACAAAGCACGACTTGTAGTCAAAGGATTCCAACAGAAGAAAGGGATTGATTTTGACGAGATATTTTCACCAGTAGTCAAGATGACTTCAATTAGAGTCATACTTGGATTGGTCGCAAGTATGAACTTGGAGCTTGAACAGATGGATATAAAGACAGCTTTTCTTCATGGAGATTTACATGAAGAAGTTTACATGGAGCAGCCAGAAGGTTTTGAGGTTTCAGGAGATAACCTCGTATGCAAGCTGAAGAAAAGTTTGTACAGTTTAAAGCAGGCACCTAGGCAGTGGTACAAGAAGTTTGACTCGTGCATGGTGAGTCACGGGTACAAGAAAACTGCAGCAGATGATTGTGTCTACATTCAGAAGTTTTCTGAAGGAAATTTCGTTGCTCTTCTACTATATGTAGACGATATTTTGATCGTAGGGAAAGACGCAACGAAGATCAACCAGCTGAAGAAGGAACTCTCTAAGTCTTTTGACATGAAAGACTTAGGACAGGCTCAACAGATTTTGGGAATGCAGATAACCCGAGACAGGAAGAATAAAAGGTTATGGCTATCTCAGGAGAAGTATATTGAACGAGTGCTTTCACGTTTCAATATGAACAATGCCAAACCTGTTAGCATTCCATTAGCAAACCATTTCAAGTTAAGCAAGAGTTCTTGTCCCTCATCCAAGGAAGAGATCGGGGAGATGTCGTCAGTACCATATTCTTCAGCAGTTGGAAGTTTGATGTATGCGATGGTGTGTACAAGGCCCGATATTGCTCATGCAGTGGGAACGGTGAGTCGTTTTCTCTCGAACCCCGGGAAAGAGCATTGGAGGCGGTAAAATGGATTCTCAGATATCTTAAGGTTACAAAGAATCTATGTCTTTGTTACGGGGGAGCTGATCCAATCTTGGAAGGCTATACAGATGCGGATATGGCCGGAGATCTTGATAGTAGGAAATCTACTTCAGGATTCATTTACACTTTTGCAGGGGGAGTTGTTTCATGGTAGTCATGTGACGATTGCTCTAAATCCATATGGACAATACGTCATTCATTGATTTCATTGCGAGGTATTTGACCTCTATATGATACGTTTTGTAAACATTGCATTCTTTTGAAAAGGCACACCATAAATGAATATTTAAATCAAAGGTTTTCGACATCTGATAATTTCTACATATAGACAATCACTGTAAATAATAGTTTACAATAGTACTTCCATTGACAATGCAGTCAAAATAAGATACATGGTGATGATTTGGTGAATGCAACGTTTCCTTGAAAAATATGCCATGTATGACTCCATGCACATAGCTAGTCTAACATATAAGCAAACAGCGGAAGACTTCTAGGGAACCTGAGAATAAACATGCTAACAAGTGTCAACACAAAGGTTGGTGAGTTCATAGTTTTAGTGTTTCGCATAATCTGTATATAAAAGTGGATCACAAGATTTCAGTTGTTTCATCCAGAAACGTTTATCAATAGATTATATAAAAGTGGATCACAAGATTTCAGTTGTTTCATCCAGAAACGTTTATCAAAATATTCTATGAAATTGAGCACCCTGGTAACTAAACTTTAACGTATATATAATTTGTACCCTTTGTATAATCATCTTAATAATACACGCAAACCAACATGTACGCTTCTCAAATAGCATACGTCCGTTAAAAGGCTAGCGCTCTAGCTCGGACGGGGATGTCAAGCCCTATGGATCCATATACTACTAGTCGCGCCCACCAGTTCTTATAACTGGCAGTTACTAGTTACCAAAGCTAAGGGATTTTCGGTTCAAACTCAGTGTAGAATTTAGTATGTAGTATGTACTTGTATCCATTGTGTTTAAAATAAAGTGCATGTATTCTCAGCCCAAAAATATATATTGCAAAAGCAATTAAAAAGGGAGCAAATGAAACTCACACATATAAATATTGTATATCGGTTAATAAAGCATTTGCATGTATTCTCAGCCCAAAAATGTAGAGAGTAAAAGGGATCTTATGAAACTCACCTTAGCAGCACATAAAGTTGTTCATCGTAATGTGACCGAAACTCGGAATATCAAATAATCGTAGATCTCAACGTATCAATATTGAGATTCAATATTGTAGGAAAGTACGTAGACGTAACGGAGATGATAAACACTAGGTTTGACTCGCGAATATACCCCCGAACATTTCCCATAACCGCCTTGGCAATAACCCATAATTTCCTTAACTCTATCCCGCTTGAAAACCATTTTAAAAGTGACACGCTCATGACTTCGTCGTAGTATTTTATGTATAATACTAATAATAATAAGATTAATAATAATAATAAGATTAATAATAATAATAATCTTAATAATAATAATAATAATAATAATAATAAATATTTACGGAGTAAAATGAATATATAAGTGTATAAAACTGAGCTGAAATCGATCGAATTTATAGAGAGTGCCTGACCCAGACTGCCATGCGATCGCATGGCCTTCATGACCATTTCCCATGCGATCGCATGGGAAGATTCTCCAGCTCACAACTTGTTTGTAATCTAGTTCGTCGACATAATAAAATATAAATATAATATATATAATTTAAATAATTAATTATATAATATATTATATTTACGTGTATAATTAACTTGTAATTTTGGTACCGATGATTCGTACGTTGTCACTGGACTTATGTCCCGGTTCCAGTTTTTCGAATGTCCCTTCGTACGCTGAGAAAACTTGTAATTTACATTTTGGGACACGTACCTTTGTCAAAATATAATCTTAAATTATCCCTAAATTATATCACTCAAAGTGTATCTTAAACTTTCGAGTGTTTTGGTCATTTACTTCTATAAATTATTGTCTCGTAGTATATACATATACATATATACATTTTCATTTTTAAAATAGTGTTTACTATAGCAAAGTTACTGTAGCAAAGCCAATTTTACTGTAGCAATTCACTGTAGCAAAGTAAATTTTACTGTAGCAAATAGTGATTTTTGAAAACACTGTAGCTTTTCGGTACTGTAGCAATTCGAAAATACTGTAGCATATTAGTGTTTTACTGGTTCATCTTAAACGTTTTAGTTAACTTATCTAAATATTAATCAGATAATCAAACCAATAAGGTTAATGCACAGTATCATTTTCATAACACTTTGTTACGTTTTCAAGTTATAGTATATGTATCTATTTACATATAATTGTTCGCGAATCGTTGAGAACAATCGAAGGGTAATTGAATAGTTCAAAATTTTGAGATTCAACTTCATGGACTTTGCTTATCGTGTCGGAAACATTAAAGATTAAGTTTAAATTTGGTCAGAAATTCCAGGGTCATCACAAGTCAAGACTACAGAAGTGTGTTGCATTATCCACAACTGAAGCAGAGTATATTGCTGCCGCAGAAGCTGGAAAAGAAATGTTGTGGTTAAAGCGTTATCTCCAAGAATTTGGAATCAAGCAAAAGGAGTACAAGGTACATTGTGACAGTCAGAGTGCTCTAGATTTGAGCAAGAACTCCATGTACCATTCCCGTACAAAACATATTGATATTCGCTATAATTGGATACGCGAGGTAATTGATCGACAACTGTTGAGACTAGTGAAGATCCATACAAAGGAGAATCCTGCGGATATGTTAACAAAGGTGGTGACTCGAGAGAAGTTGGAGTTATGCAGAGACATAACTGGAATGTTCGTGGATTTGGCTGGAGGGGGAGAATTGAAAGTTTCCAGCCTACAATCTAGAAGCTCACCTTCTAGATGTTCAAAGTAGCCTTCTTTGAACACCATGTAGAAGAAGCAAAGATGAACACGATGACGGCCGCCCACCATCTCCGTTCACACCATTCCACCGCCATAGAATTTTTACTATAAATAGAGGTGCAAACCTCAGTTGTAAATCATCCTAAATCACTCAGAGAAGTGTAATCACAACCTAGAGAGTGTGTGTGAGTTTGAGAGTTTTTTTTGTAAGAGTTTTGTAATACTCTGTAAATCTATTCTTGTGAGTAATAGAGTTGTTTTTCTCTCAAATTTATATCTCCCAACGTCCAGGCGATCCCCTCTTCCTAACAACATGTCATGTAGGTCTTTTGCAAGAAGAAAGTAATCAGATGTTCATTTTAGTACATTGTTTCCACCGGAGAAGTTAACAGATGTGGGTTTCAGCACTTGACAAATCTCAATCAGAATATATTTGGTACTTTCGAGTGATAAGATCACAAAAGAGAGGTTAAAACAAGCATTATTAAGGGACAACAATGTTTGTTTCCTTGTATTTTCATGTTTTTTTTTAACGGCCAAAACTGAATATTATTAAACGCTCCCTAGCAAGATGTTAAGAGAGAAAATTACAATGACTTTTGAAGCCACAAGTTCCAATTTGAAACTATATGACCTCTATTTTTAAGCCAACGAAAAGAAAATAATCTAATTACATCAAACAGACTATTTTTAGTATATAAAGATTCGTTGAAGACAACACCGTTTCGAAATCGCCATAACACCCATAGAAGAGTAGCTACTACGGAGATTACCCGATTCTTATGCGTTACTGGAGATTGAAAGCCATCGATCCAACTCTTTAAGTCATCACACCTCCTACGGTGGTTGACAAAGCTCCGAGTGAACCCGAAATAGGCCATGGACTTGGATCTACCAAATGATAAGAGTGCCTCTGAGATTCAATCATAAACAACTTTGCCTCGGTAGAACGAATATGTGGAATCCCGGAATCAAGCGACACCCGTGTTTTATGCCAAACTGATGAAGCCATCGCACAATCAAAAAATAAGTGTTGTTGGTCTTCCACACCATTATGACATATCGGACAAACAATACTATTAAGCTCAAGACCTTGTATTTTCATGTTATTCTCGGTTTTTGTTTGATGGCTATGTTTTGTAGTTTTTTCGTGATGTTAGGGGATCGGTTATAGATAGTTACTTTCTATGTGCCAGTTTCCCCGTTTCCTCATGTCCTTTTGTATTCCCTGTTTGGAGCGTTTTTCTTTGAAAAACGACCTCGTTTCTATATGAGTATTCATTATTTTCACCAAAATAAAAAAAACAAACGTAATTCGTATATAAAGGGCCAATAACATACCATACATATAAACATACATATAAACTCATAAGTCCCTTAGTACTCTAAAATTAATTGGTGAAAGATGAGGTTATCATAAGCTTATAAATATACATTTGTTTATTTCAATATCCGACGTGGAACTATGGTTTGCATCTATTAACCGACTATCTCCAACACATGACACCTAAAATGGCACTCTCCGAACAACCAAAATGATCACATACTTTAGACATAGCCAAATGGGCAAGTGGTGCCATTCGCCACAGTATCTTGGCCCTTGGGCGTTCCTAAATACATTGGCACCCATAGGCGGATTCAATGTATTAGAGAGAGAGGGGGGGCCCCGCCCCCAGCGGATTTCGGAATTTTAGTGCAAATTTTTTCGGTATTTCGATTTTGCCTCCGGTGGAATTTTTTTTGACCCAAGACCTCCATATTTTCCCCCAAAACCTTCGTATTTTGCTCAAAAACCTCTAAATTTTGCTCAAAAAGCTTTATATTTTGCCCCAAAAACTCTATATTTTGTCAAAAAAAAAAAAAAAATCCTTACGTTTTAAAAAAAAATTCGCCTCCGGTGAATTTTTTTTCTAGATCTACCACTGTTGGCACCGTCGACAAAACTCCAACCAGCCGTACTACCTGTAAAATCTCTAAATGTGGTGAAAACAAGAATCAACATAAAAGAAACTTGTGGTAAAAGGTCCGAATTCTTTTTCTTCATGGTTATGGAAGAGATTGATCATATTTTTCCGAGATGTTTAAAGGTTCGATATATAGTGCATGGAGAGAGCATCATTTCATGAATTCTTGTTGTTTTGAAATTTTTTTAGAATTTAGGGAACGGTTAAGAGTGTTAAGTTGTTTATATTTTCAAACCGCTAAGGAACGTTATTTGAATATCTTACATTTCTTATCACCAAGAGTAAAATCATTGTTTGATTAAAAGAAAGAGGATTTTTATTTTATCGCGAACCAAGAAAACTTTTGACACTAAATTTGTTAGCTCTGTATTAGTTTCTAAATAACTACCAAAGGTAGAAAATATTTGCTTGGCATCAACTGAAAGGAATTTTTGGTTTATTTTTTCACAAACTTTGTGGTATTATTTTGTTTTGCTAAAAACTAACATCATCGGGCATTTGGTCTAGTGGTATGATTCTCGCTTAGGGTGCGAGAGGTTCCGAGTTCAATTCTCGGAATGCCCCTATATTTAGTTTTTCAGTAAGGAGTTTATCAACTACTGTAATAACTAGATGATTTATAAATCTGAGTTTTTAACTAGAAATGTTTACACGTCTTTTTTTTTTTTTTTTTAAACGCAACAAGTATATGGTTATATATACACACGAAATTGAGAGTACAAGACATCTTACATGCTGCTCAAACTGTGCATCTAAAACCAAGCAGCAGCAACACAAATGTTACATGTCACAGTGGAGGCCTAGAAAACTAGATTTACATGAAGAGTATGCAAGATTAGCAGCCAGAACAGAATGAGTTGCAGAGACAGCAACTCAGGACCTGCTATCAGTTGTGTGATATTATTTGTAGCAATGTGTAATTTATACATATCTTGCTTGTTAGTAGAGAACACTGAAAATAGGTATGCTGATCTTGAATGAGCGTAGTTACAAAAACAGATATGATGTTGTTTACAGCACATCTTAACTAATATACATATGATCCATAAATCTGGTTTTCAGTTTGTTGAGATCCGATTTTTCTATGTTTAAATTTGTGAAAAATAAAAAAAATGCACATATAAAGTCTTCAAAATCTTTACACAAAGCCATACAAGAAACGAGACAGAGAAGGAAAAAAAAAAGAAAGATCAAAAGAAAAATGGAAATAGTGAAGAAGCCCCGGCTAACTCCGTGCCAGCAGAAGGGTTGAGTGCCGGTGAAATGCTTTTTTATACATTTCTTCCAAATAAAGAGATGATATAGAGAATTGACTGTCGAAAAACAATAGCAAAGAGAAAACAAAATCATAAATAGGAAAACTACCACATACAAATCAATCATATATAAACGTAAACGGATAAGGTTTTGCCAGTCCACGCTACCCAGGGTTTATCAATGGATTTACTTTTTGCAAGACAATAAAATATACGGAGTAGAACACAAGTCAAATCAATTGAAGCAAAAATGTAGCAGGGTGTTTCATTAAGAATAATTCTAGCGAAACTAATCCACAAACATGTCTTTGACAATGTCGATGTGTCATTATGGGTCACTTTAAATTTGAACTTAGATGTAAACATAAAATAAACAATAGACACCAGTAGAGAAACTCAAGTATAAGCTTAACAGCCCTTGTACTTGAGATTCTCAATTGTTACCCTAATTAGGATTTGTGAAACTCAAGACCGGAAATCTTCTTTGAATGACTTGTTCAGTGACGGATTGTTGACGGAGCCAAAAAACTCTAACTGAAGATCATTAAAAGTTAAAAGATTAGCAAATCCGAACCACATAATTAGATCTAAGCAATTTTTATGTGGAGGGAAAATCCAGTCATTTATAACGTAGCAGGTCTTTTATAAATTAACAAATAAATATTACTCTATCATCGTTATTCATAGAAATGGTTACACAATGCGCTTATTGGGCTTACTTAGCCCAAACTTTATAAAATTATACTAGAACCCAACGAATTTGTAAGCCCAAACGTAATTCTATCCGCTATAAATTATGCAGACGAGGAAGTTACTAGGGTTTCAGCTCGTTATCGCCGTTAAAGTCGCAGTTCTTAAGTTCTCTGCACTCAGCGTAATCGTCTTTTCTGATCCGGCCAAATGGTATCCTTTTCTAATCATCAATTTGCTTAATCTGATGTTAGATATTACGAACGTTTACATTTTGTACCTGATGTTAATTTCTGAATTAATCACTTAAATCTCATTGATAATCATTCGTTTTTTTAGTTTATATGATATGATATGTTGGATTATATAGAATATGAATATTTTAACATTATGTATATATATTTAGTAACTACTCGATGATATTGATGCATTAATCTGGTTTAGATAAAGATTAAATCACTTCTAGAAATTGTTATATTACTTTTTTATCATATGTGGAATACCACTGTTGATTACAGAGGATATTGTTAGTTAAATTTGGCTACTGTAATTGACTAAGACTCTTTAAGTAATCATTTTTTTGTTTTGCAAGGGTTTAGTTGGTTGCATAAAGTTAGACTAAGTTTGAGTCAGAGTGACACAGTCTGTTTTTATCATCTATTTTAGAGTCATAGGTTTGTTATAAAAATCAATATACTACTATTTATGTAAATTCTTTGCGGTTCAAGGCGGTTTAGCGGCCTTTCAGTGTTTTGTTTGTGTTTTTTGTTTTGTTTTAATCTACTGATTTTTTTTCCTAACCTGTTCTTGCCCAATCTTCATCTTCCGTTTGTTTTTTCAAAAAAATAGTGTACCTTGTTTCTTTGAATTTGTCTCTGGCTAGTCTTTCCGGCAACTCGTTGCAGTGCTTTTGATTTCGGACACCGACGGTCCCTTTGTTTTGCTCTGTTTGCGTTGTTTGCTGGTCTCAGACATCGATTATGGCATTCCCCTGTTTTTCAGTGTCTGTTGCATATGTTAAACTCTTTCGGCACATTTAAAATGAAAATTGAGTATGCTCGTCAGCTAAAACTTGCTGGTCCTTTTCCCCATCTACCCATCTATCTTCAAGTTTTTTACTTGCATACGATTTAACTCAATCTGAATTATTAAAGATGCCCAAAGACATAGCCAGCCCCACCAAACGCTTTTCGCGATAAGCTGAACAATGGTTGCACAAGTTATTGGACCAACCATCAAGACAACTTAAATCTGTTGTCGTTCTTCTACTCTTTACCTTAGTAAATCAAAAACTCATAGTGTAGATACCGGAGTTAAAAGTTTTTGTTGAGAGTTATTTCCTGTTTGTAAAGAAGGTTGGAGGTTTAGTTAGGTCTCAGAATAGCATTGTAGATATTGATTTTGAATATGATGAATATAAAACGAGAATTGTTCGCATTCTCTTGAGTGTTTACATTATTGGTTTTCAAAACCGTCACGGATTATTATATTAAGTTACCAATGGTGTACACCAAATGCGCTATAGAATGGTAATGTTGTTACCAAAGATAAAATATAAAATGGTTTTTAACTATTTTGATTTTTGTGGGCGTGGTTGTTTAGAAAGGTGGATATCACACCATATTGATTTATTGTTACAAATCGAATATCAAATCATCTTGGTGACTCGGTCATCTACTTAATTAGAAAATTGGAAAAAGTGTACACATATGGGGCATATTATAGTACCTGTCAAAATTCATTTTCAAACCTCTCGAACAGCATGTGGAAAATGATAATTTTAAAAGAAAATGATGTGCTTGTGTTTAAGGTCCTCACCTATAAGTATCAAACCGCTGCTGTACGTGTTGCTCGTAAGTGTGATCTTTCCAGTTAGCAATAACAATTGCGGTTTAGACAACATCTTCGAAATGAGATGGCTGCAGCCTGAATCACTATTATCTTATGGCTAATTTAGAACATGACACTTAAGAGCAACGCATACAGCGGCCGTTCTATACTTGTTAGTCATGGCCTTGAACGCCCACACATCATGTTGTTTAATCTTTTTTCTTACGTGTTTACATCGGTTGGAATTTGATTTTGACAGGTATAGTAATGTCATTTTTGTTAGATCTTTCTAGCTTATTACTTGGTAGATGACCCGACCATCAACATGATTCGATGTTTCTTTTGCAAGTAATAAATCAATATGGTGTGATATCCACCTGAAACGTGCATAATGCTTATGAACTTGACTTTAGTGCACTCTTAAAACTATAAGAAAAGAATTACGTCGCTTAAAACTGTCGAATGGCTGACAGTATTTCGCAATAACCGAGAATTTGGTATCATTTGGCGTTCACCATTCACAGCGTTTATATAATAATTTATGACGCTTTGGAATACTATTAATATTACAATTGTCAGCGCATTATATGCTTATCAAGAGTTGTCCACAGGCAACTTAACATTATTAGTATTTCGAAGGAAGAAAATTTTGTAAAAGTTTGTTAATAGTTTATGCATTTTGCAAGTATTAACATACATAAATGCATCCTTAATCTGTCAGATATTCTTTTATGTTTGCAAATAAAGTGACTTATATCTTGATAATTGACTTTATATCATTGTATTTGGTGCTAGTTGTATGTAAATTCTTATGTCTAAAATTAAAACTTAATTTGCAGACAAAGAGGACCAAGAAGGCTGGCATTGTTGGGAAGTATGGTGAGTAATTCTTATTTTTTTTTTTACAAAACTATTCATAAAATGTCAGTTGATTATAATTATAACCAAAGCTGTAACATGTGGTGTATGTATCGATGAGTATCAATAAAAAAATAGAATTGGCACACTATTCTAATCTTATGCATTGTATCTCAGGTACCCGTTATGGTGCTAGTCTGCGAAAACAGATTAAAAAGATGGAGGTCAGTCAACACAGCAAGTATTTCTGTGAGTTCTGTGGAAAGGTAAACTGTATTAGCTGTTATCATCTAAAGTATAAAACTTGGTTAAAGGAACTTTTCTTGTTTATATTAATTATTATTATGTTTTGAATGAAATATTACACAGTATGCAGTGAAGAGAAAGGCTGTTGGCATTTGGGGTTGCAAGGATTGTGGCAAAGTCAAAGCAGGCGGTGCATACACATTGAAGTAATGATCTTTCTATTTCGTTTTTGCAGTTTGTTCTCCTAGTTACTCTGTTTTTAAACTAACGTGGTTTAAACTAAAGCAGTTTGTTCTTTTAGCTATATTGTTTATTGTTTATATAAATAAACTAATGTTACCTCTGACTTTGTGTGTAATAGTACTGCTAGTGCAGTCACAGTCAGGAGCACAATTCGAAGGTTGAGGGAGCAAACTGAGAGTTAGAAGCTGTTGGTTGGAGTAAGCAGAACGATAATCATATCTTAATGCTGAAGTTTTTACTCAAATTTTATGTATTAGGGATCTTGAGAATTTTGTTAAAGCAGTGGCAAATTATTCTGAAAACATTTTATTTGAAATCTTTTGATGTTGGTTTATGCAGACTTATTAAAGTGGTTTTCTCTACTCGCGTTTAGCTTTTGTTATAATGTTATTGTGCCCTGCATCTAATTTTTATATCTGTGAGTGACTAAGTTACTTCTCCTTTTGAACTTGTCCTAGACAGACTAGATATAAATGTTAAAAGTCTGGCCTAAAATACAATAAGTCCACTAAGAACCAATTTTCATAGGGTATATACTTTTGTAAATAAAATTTGTTGCATATATTACATTATTTTAGAACTTATTTACTCATTAAAATTTGCTTATCCAAAAGAAAACTGATTTCTACACAATTACATTTTATTCATACACAATAAAACATGCTCTAAATGCTTTAAAATGTTGTACAATACAATATTTTATAGCATGTTTAGTTATGTATGAATAAAAGTTAACTGGTAAAGTTTAAATATTGACTCCTTTGATCGGGGTAGGTATGATCAATGGAAGACCTCTTGACGATCCTTATACCTCTAATGGCTTGTATTTAAGGGTGTTGGCGGGTTGAGCGTTTAACAAACTATTTGAGTTCGAGCTCGTTTGTTTCGAATTCGAGAATTAGAATTTTTGAGCTCGAGTCGAACTCAAACAAAAATGTAACCCGATTAGTTTCACGAGTCGAACTCAAAAACATTAATGTTCGGCTCTACTCCGTTGAAACATCGTTCAAACTTCTCGAGTCGAACGAGCTAATCGAGTTATTCTAGTCGAACGAGCTAAACGAGCAAATCTATTATAACTTTTATTATACTCCGTAAAACTTAAGGGAAAATTCTATAGTTTAAAATTATAAGCTTTATACTTACAAACACAAAATAGTAATTATAAGATTATGCAATAGCCCCTATTTTATAATGCTCATATTCTTTTACTTTTGTTTCACACCTCCTAGGATAAATATCATTTACCTTTTGCATCTCACATTGAAAATGTGAAACAATTTATATCTAGGAACAAGTGGCTCAATACTTAATTATGGATATGTAGCTTGTAATACTAAATTTAAATTCAACATTTTGAGTTAACATATCGTAATTATCTTGATCTTAAAAGTCAGTTTCAAAACAAAATTTGTTAAGATCAAACGAGCATCGAACTCGAGCTCGAGAAGTAATTCTTTTCGAGCTCGAACTCGAGCACAATTTGATATATTACTTAAATATGAGTCGAGTTCGAGCCAAGTAAATTCTAAACAAGCCGAGCTTAAATATCTCGCATCCCGATTCTCGATTCAACTCGGTTTATTTATAGCCCTCTACGAGTTGCATCTCATTTTGACCCTTGTGAATTAGCTTAAAACCTTATATTTGGCCTTCTCAAATGCGTTATTTTACATTTCTTCCAAATTCCAATACCGCTCTATATGTATTGCGATTAAGAGTGTATTCTATTCATTTAATTATCTTAATTTTTTATACCTAGTTATCCCATTTTTTTTTTTTTTTGCATGCCGACTAATCTCAGGACGATTACTCGCTTTGCGAGCAGTCGAGAGTCATCGCAAGTGAACCTCCGTAGCCACGAGGGGATCAACTATTTTGAGTTGTGAATTCGAACCCATGACATTCACTTTAAAAATGTAGGCCCTAACGAACTACACCACCACCCCATGGTTTAGTGGTAGTGTTAATTGTTTGTGTTAGAATTCTAGGACCCAACAAGACAAGTGATTTAAACCAATCGCTAACTCACGAACGATAAATGAATGCATAGAACGACACAGGGATTTAACGTGGTTTTATCCCAACACTAAAACACATAAAAGGGTTACTCAACGGGTGCTAACCAGAGACTTTTTACTACAAATTTCGTGCACACAATTACATAAAACGACAACGAATTAGACAGAAACGAGAAGTCCTAAACTGAATCAACTCGCAGACCATTCTCGCGATCGCAATAAAGCTCCTCGCGATCGCGAGTTTCCTGTAACAAATCAGCTCAACTTTTGTTTTCACTTCTTGCAAGCGTATCTTCTATTTCGTGACCGCGAAATCTTCCTCCAGCGTTGTTTTAATTCGAATTCGCACTCAAACAAACTAAGCTATTTCAACTCGACTCATTAAAAACTAAACTTTAGCCGAGCATAAATGAACTTGAGCATGAGCACAAACATAGCTTTATGATCGTTTAATAAATGAACTCGGGGTTTTTATATTAAACTTAAACAAGCTCTTGAGCCTAAACATATTATTTTCATTTCAATAAATTCACATTTACATAATACTATATTTTGTATTGTACTTGAGTAAAATTACTTGTAAATATTCCTATATATATTTGGTTAAAAGTTGCACAAAGAAAGATTTACAAATTTCATTGTATCCATTTCACCAAAACTAACTACTGAAATCCTGTCCTTTCACATTTTAAGATTTATGAGCAAAAAGTTAACAAGTGGATTGGATCATGCATGTATCTCTGATCCATAGTGGGACCATGTGTGGTAGAATAATGTGACCCACCATCAATAACCACATCCAGATCAAATATTATATACTGATTGCACATGTAATTTAGATTATGTCTAGATTTAATTTACCAACACAAAAGTAGATCAGAAGCCAAAACCAAACATACAACTACTACCTTGGACTAAGATATATTTACAATTACAGTTTCAGTTACAGAACAAGGAAGAAAATAGGCAGCCTAAACCTTAAACCTAAACCTAATCCATCAAAGCACTTTAGTGCCTTCTCATTTTTAAACCTAATCCTTACACAGTTATCTCATGAACAAAAACAGTAACCAAACCCTATTTGCTCCTCAACTACTAAACCCAATACCCAAACGAATCGATAAACAAGTCAAACAATAACCAATGTCGGATAATCATCATCATGGTAGTGGTCTGCACGGGTCTGGACCGCCTTAATTGCCACCACTCTTGCTGCATTGGCCGCCCTGTTAGCTGCAGCCACCGCCCTATTTACCTTGTCATCCACATTAACTGCACCAAGTGCTTTTTCAGCTTTACGCCTTGCTTCTTGAACTGCTTCAAGAACTTTAGCATGAGAAACGGACATTGGAGATTGTGTAGAGATTGTATCGGGACCCGTTGAGATGCTTAGAACACCGTCTTCCCAGTGTCCAGATTGAGTGTCACCGTTTCTGAAAGTGTACATACCGAACCCTTGTCTTCTTCCTTCATGCCATGCACCTTCGTATCGATGTCCGTTTGCAAAATTGTAGACACCAAAACCGTGCATCTTGTCCGCAAAATACTCCCCTGCATACATGTCTCCGTTTCTGCATCGAAATGTAAATCACACATAAGATCATTATGTTCATTCATATCACAAAATAAATTCACATTACAGTACATCATAATAATATTACAATGGTTGAAAAGTATCAGTTTGGAAAGAATTTAATCTGACTGTATATCTCTTTTGAAACTATGTGTGACACTACAAAAATGATTAATCAAAATGCTAAACAAAATCACTACAGTTAAGTAAAATCAATAACTTTTTAACATTTACTACAGTAAAGTATGGGTATTGTATAGCTAAATCTGAAATTTTTAACAAGCTTCACAAATGTGGTCTAGACATATAAAATCAAACAAATAAGGCCCAAAATCAGTAAATCATAGCTTACATCATGTACATAATAACAATAAACAGTGTAAATAAATGAAATTTGCACACATGAGGTTAAAATTTACCTGAAATGATAATGACCAATTCCATGTTTAACACCAGCTTTGAACTCCCCAAAATACTTACTACCATCTTCACAAGTATGAACACCATAACCATGACACACACCCTTAATCCATTCACCTGAATACATATCCCCAACATAGAATCTATACACACCATACCCATGTCTCAATCCTTGTCTATATTGCCCTCTGTACCTACTCCCTTTAGCCCATGTTTCAACACCATATCCATCATACTTTTGATCAACCCAATCACCTTCATATCTACCATTCATGTTATAATAATACACCCCACTTCCTGAACACTTTCCTTTATAAAACTCACCCTCATATACATCCCCATTACTATACACCTTCACCAAAACACCTGATACAGTACTTTCCTCATGTCTATTCTTTGACCCAATTGACCAAACAACTGGTGGGCATGTTTTAGAATGGGTCAAAAAAGGCAACTTGTTTGCAACAAATAGCCTAATTGATGCAAGATTTAATACAGATAGTACAAATACAGTAAGGGATAGTAAAAACAGTATGTATAGGTACAGAGATTTATAATGGTTTGATGAAAAAAAGTAAATTGATGGTAAAAATAAAAGGAGTAAAACCCTAGAAGGAGCTTTGATCAAAAAAAGCTTTACATATGTGATATTTAACAGTTTTAGCAGAAGTGATTTTGTAGCTATTAGGGCTTCTGAAGATGAACAACAAATTAAAGATTTGTGATGAATTTTCCGGTGGTAATTCATGAGCCTGTGATTTGTAATTGATGCGCTATTCTTAAAATTAGGGTTTTTTTCCTGTTCATTAGAAACTGATAGGATTTCGATTTTGGAATTAGGGTTTTTAGAATTAGAATCAGAATAAGCTTGTTTTTCTTCTTCTCCGATCTGAATGCCTGATTTTTTATGCCGCATTAGTTGCGAACGCGAATTAATAGTAATATGATTTAGGTTTATTAGTTCGAAAATCGATGATGAAAACCCTAAAATTGATTTTGTGTGTATTTGAATTCGATTGATTTAGCTGTTGGTGTGTGAGAGAGGTTTCGATGGTGGTTTTTTGTAGTGAGATTGAAAGAGGGAAAAACAAAAGTAATGAAAAGGGGCGGTGTTTATATATAGGGAGAAAAATACGTAAAAATTATACGTAGTAATAATAATATTACATTTAATTTAATGAATTGAAATGTTGAATTTGATTAACAATATAAATATGGTGACAGTTAATAAACATCCAATCCAAAGTTTCCATATCAAAGTCGAAATTACCATATATAAGATGATTTTTGGAATTTTCTAATGAGAATCTTAAGGATTAAGGTTTTGTCATTAAAAAATAAAATTGTGCATTAGATAGAGATATATTTGAGTGCAGTTATGTTCAACTATTAAAATGTAAAAATTAAATTTGCATCTTTTAGTTCCTTACTGAGAACCATTATGATTGTTATTCGAAAATTTCAAAATTTTTATAGATACGGCCTAACATAAATAAATGAATCATATATAACAGATATTATTTACTTTTGATTAATGATTATTCTTAGATTCTTAGATATAAAATCTTATGCACTTTAATTAGTCATACTCTTCTTATTATCTCTTGTTTTAGTTATGTGTAACTAGGTCTATCTACTACTCACAAAAATTATTTATCATAACATCGTTAACCGTTAGAAGATGGCATTTATGACTTATGAGGGTTGTTCAATTGTCAAATGCAAAATACAAGTTTGAAATTTTCAAGTTTTTGATGTTTTTTGTGTCAAAGGTGGTTGGTTTTTTTCTTTCTTGGAGGCAAAGTCAAGGTAGCTGGTTATACTCGTAATTAATTAGTAATATTATAAATGATTCCGTCAAATCAATAAAATAAACATCTAATTTGAATTTCATAACTATTTATTATTAGTAGTATACAATTTCGTGCGTTGTACGATAATTTAAAAGAAATATTATATGTAACTTAATAAGATTAAAATTATCACTTCAATATAAACATGTACAAACTTAAAGAGTACTTTAGAATATGTATAAAAATACTCCTTATCATTGAGCCATAAATCAATTTGAACTCACATAGAAATGAATACAAAAAAAGATGTGAACTTTAAATGATAAACGAGATTACATTATAATGATTGTTAAATTTGAAGGTGATACTCTCTCTAAACTGAATTCTCTCTGCCTTCTCTCTAAAACAAACAGACCCTTCACTTTCCGGTGCCGTCCCGGCCTCCGGTATAACAATTCTCACATTTCCATACTTGAATTGACTAATTTGCCCTTAGGGTTGTTATCCATACTTAATATATGATTAAATTCGACGTTGATTAAATATTTATTTTTTTGTCGACACGTTTTGTTAACTAAAGTTTATACTAATTATATAAAATAAATTTAGTTAATATTAATATTAATGTGTATTATATATAAAACTATATGTAGCATAATTATTAATTAAATGATAAGTTATTTTAATCATTATTTATATTTTTAGCTTATAAAAAAAAAGAAATAAGATTTTTTTTAAATTAAATAATGAGCCCATGAATTTTGACTAAATATTTTCAAAGACAAAACATATTAAAAACATTTTTAACATGTTTTCTTTTTTTTTTTTTTTCAAAATTGACACCTTTATTTTATTTATATTTTTTCTTTTCGCCAACCATTTTTTTTCTATAAATACCCACTTCCATTTCATAAAAACTTGTATCAAATCTTTGGAAAAACTCTCTCACAAACTTGGGAAACTACTTGAGGTATTTTCTATATTTTTTTATCGAATTGCTTTTATTTTTTATATATTCTTTATAAATTCGAAATTAATATATATAAATTATGTATATATGTTATAATTAGTATTATAAGTATTATGATGTATAAAAATAATTTTGATAATTTATGGAATATTATGTATAATTAAATACAAATTATGTAGTATTTAAACGTAAAAACAATGTAAAATTCGTAATAAATATTTTTAACCAAAAAATAAAATATATATAATTTTTTATGAGTTTATAAAACTTATATAGATCTGAAAAAATTATAAAAATAATTACTTGGGTCGAATTGGTAATTATTATATAATTAAACTCTATTATTATGTAATTCGAAGGTAAATTAAGAATAAATATAAAATAATAAAATATTTTTTAAAATATTTTTTCTACAGGTTATTAGACTGATAGAAACTTATAAAAATTATAAAAATAATTGTTTGGGTTTATTTAGTAATTATGTAGAATTAAACTTTTTTTGTGAATAAATTAAGGGTAAAAACAAAAATAAATACAAAATATAATAAAAATATTTTCTTAAATTTTTTTACTAATTTATATGATTAACTAAGACTATAAAAATTATGTATATAATTTTTAGATATTTAATTAAGTATTTAGATATTTTTGGATAATGTTTGATTAATAAAACACTATTATCTTTGAAGTAATTTAGGTATTTATTTAAAGGTAATTATATTTAATATATAAGACATACCAAGGTATAACTAAATATTAAATAATACTTAGGTTATATTATCACATATATAATTATTAAGTACATTAATAATTCGTTGTGTGTATACACCTATAACGCGAAGGTTATAATTAAAGATAGCATACAAAGACTACAAACATCACCACTACTTGTGGCCTAGGGTGATCCTTGTTACCATTATGGGACGCTTGTGGATCTCAAATGCCAAGACTTAGATTCTGGTCAAGAGATCCTGGGCCGCTCGGTAACAATAGATCATTCGAGTGACTTGCATGTTAGCAATGAAGTTTGGGCGAGATTGTACAACGTCTTTGTTGTGGATTATAACCCGAACATTCTTAAACTAGAAGCTTACTATAAGTGGAAACTTTCCATAAATAGTAGGTTTCAAAAAATAGAAACTTTTGAGAAATAAGAACTTTTCTCGAAAACCGTCACTGTTAATATAGTTGCTATATTAATAAACAAACTTTATGTATGTTAGACATTAACTAATCAAAGATTATATCTCTAGGTTAAGATCTCCGATCACTTACTCCGTTCATTCTTCTTTGAGTGGAATAACTTACTTGCTACTAAGGTGAACTTCATAGCCCCACTTTTTACTATTTCATAACTATTTTTATAACTTTTGGGGTGAGACACATGCTTGCTTTTAAACTGTTTTACGCTTAGACACAAGTACTCACTGTTAACTATGCTGTCTTGCTTTGATTCATGCTAAATTCCTACCGTAATATCGTTAATTGCTACATATAAATGCAAACTTAATTATTGTGAGTAGGCCTATTGAGAGTAACGTCTCTAACCATTCGACCGTTGGTCTTTGGTTACATAATAATGATTCCACGACACTGACAGTACAAGGTGTCATAGGGTAAATTGTTTAGTAGCGATATTACAAACTGCAGCAACACTTTTAGATTAATATATCTATATTGATCAACTTTAAACTAAATCTTGTGGTCTAAAACTTTGGATATTATTTATAAACATTTGAATTTCACTCAACCTTTTTGGTTGACACTTTAAGCATGTTTTGTCTCAGGTGATGTTTGAGCTAGCTGTTTGCAACTTTGTGATGATAGATTTGATGCTTGCATGGAGTCCACATCGCATATTATATTTTAGTTCATAAACATTTATTTTACATTTTAATAATAATGTAAACATTTATTACTACTTCAGCTGTTTTATTAACAAAGGTTTTGTTTAAAAAGCTCATATAGAGTCGTTCTTGTTTATACAACTGTGTTATGATATGATTGGTCACAATTACCCCTGGTCCATTTTGGAGGTGTGACCGATTGGTATCAGAGCAGGTTTGTTGTAGAGAACCAGGATTGCATATTATATTATTATATGTGCCTTATACAATTAAGTACCATAGCAATGTAGGACTACAACTTTCCTTGACTATAGTGCCTTTAATTGTTAAATGCTACACTATACCTTAGGAACTTTACTTATTGAATTCTTTAATCTTTCTTAGAATGCTGAGCCAATCCAAGAACTCTGCTCACTCTCCTAAGTACTCTCCAATTACGCCACCGCATTTAAATGCGACACCATGAATTCTGAAATTCTTGACATTCCTATGCATCTATCATAGTTTTGTGTATTACGTATGTATTACATGAAATGCTATCCATGACTTTTGAAATTTCTATGCTTGTAATTACTTATACTCATACATGTATAACCTCCCTGTTATATTACGTGCCCTTAAGCCTTTGTGCATTAGTTTGCGAACCGAAAAATGTCATTATTGACTCATAAAGATTCTCGATAACTCAAAGATATTATAATGTCATCACTATTCATATTCATTACTTTTAAATTTTTGTTTTCTCGTTATTTTTGATCATTGAACTTTCTTGACGGATGGCGTCTATGAAACTCTAGAATGGAAGGGTTTGGATTACCGATTTAAAGGATCCTATAGCTCAAGCCCCTAGACCTGAATAGGCCATTACGAATTGAAAGTCTTTAATCATTATCTGATTACATACTTATCATTTTTAATCTAGACACGTCATACTGCAATTATTGCATAAATGGAGTATAGACAAATCATATTTTATCATATCTAACCCGATAAACTTTGTCTAACACTTTTCCTAAATTTCCTCTGTAAATTACGGAAATCTTTTTGCTACATATACGTATTCAAGGGGACGAATATATCATTCAGTATTCAACACCCACTCGTATCAAAAACCCTAATTCCAATCACATAAGATGGATTTCTCACTTGATTCCTCGAACTCCTAGAGCTCCAATGGCAGCGTAACCAGAACAAACGAACCAATTAGCCATCATCTATTTTGGATGAATTGGGGATGAGTTCGTAGTCTACTTAATCAATGGAGAAGTGAAGAAGGTGATCCTTTTCACCCACCACATTGCCCTATTTGTGAAGAACCTGAAGCACTTACCGGCGAACCAATCCGGAACACCATTTTCACCCTCATTTCCAAGATATCTCGTCACGAGTGTATAATATCTAAAATTCTAGATCTTATTCATCCCCTTGTTCGAACCGCCAATCATCCCGGAATAATTGAAGAAGTCAACGAGCTTCACGCTCGAGTAGTGGCTTTAGAAAATATGGTGCAAAACCTACGAGCACCAGCAGCAGCACCAGCAGCATAACCAGCACCACCAGTACCATCAACATCACCACCAACAGCATCAGCTTCACTAACAACAACATCAGCATCCCACGTCTCAACATCATAATCGGTACCTCAAACATCGACATCATACGCCCATAGATACCAAGGAATATTAGTAATAATGAGTTAAGATGTATTGACTCATTCTTCCTGAAGAATTATATATGTATACTTTATATATATATGGTTTGGAACAATAATAAATCTTTTCGTACTAAGCTATTACGTGTGAATCTTAACTAGTATGTACTACTTGGTTAATTCATATCACTAATATGCTATGATGTACATCCTTCGTTAATGACTTAACAATCGTTAATCACTGCTTCAGCACAATAAACTCCATTTTATAATAATTCAAGTGTATTATTCAAATACATGTTTGATTTTACACTTCCATGCTCGATATACTCGAAACTTTTTAGAAAACATTATTCGTGTCTTGTGAATTTCACAAGAATTCCACGAGCACCAACATCATATACCGAGGTATATCAATAACAATGAACGATGAAGTATTGATTTATAACTCCATTAAAGAAATATTCCTCGACGATTATGTAATCTCTCAAGTTTTGAAGATTATTTATTCTTGCTCCAATCGCAAATCAAATGAGTTTAATATTATATTAAGTCATTAAATCTATATTATATTTGAAGAATACATATATGAACGTATATATCCATAAAGATTGTAATTGAAGTTCTTTTGTACAAACTGTTAATTATGAAAATATTTTAACGGGTACGTAATACCCGAGAAATATTTATATCTCACATTAATATGTTGCATTGTACATTCTTCAATTATGATTCAAAAATCAGTAACTATACTACTTACGTTCACAAGATATATGTATCCGTTCACTAAAGAACAACCATTTTCATACAAATTCAATTACATATTCTGATTTTGACATATCATAATCCAAGTAAAGCTTTAGCAGGTGTTATCTTCCTAAAGATTACTAAATTCATATATATATATATATATATATATATATATATATATATATATATATATATATATATATATATATATATATATATATATATATATATATTCATTCGTATTCTGTGATGAATTATCACATCAAACCACCGAAATTAGAACCATTGATGGTTACATCCTACGCTTAAACACTTCAAATTCAAAATTCTTGAAAACACCTCGGATTGATAATCAATGATTCAGATTCGTTAACCTTGAGAATGCTGAAGAAGCAGCAAAAGCTATAGATGGTCTTAATGGCCAAAAGTTTGATGATAAAGAATGACGTATTGAAAAAGCTCAGATTTGGAACTGAAAAATGGATTGAGCTAACCATGAAGGAGACCAAGGACAAATACAAGGACCAAACCCTATATTCAAAGAATCCAGGTAATTCTAGATCCGATGAAATCTTTAGAGAATATCTTGCTCCGAAGTCATGTTAAAAGCTTGCGGAAAATTTTTCTTCATCAACTTTCGAACTTAGAAATTCCAAAATATCATCATAAATATCTTCGATACTTCTGAAGATATTTTCATAAATATTCTCGTCTGAAATTATATACCTCTTCGTGCTATCTGTATTACATTATATTGGAAAATTCTGTAAAACTTAAGTATAAATTATGAATGAATTCTGGAGAAGTGTTGGGAATTGAAGCATGAGTTAGTATAATATAATGACGTCGGGCCAACGTGATTATATTACAGTAAGTCATGCTGAGTTTCTAATGGGACGTGATAAAGGTTCACAGATCATACCCTCATCATGAACCATGTTACATAACTCTTTAATTCTATTTAACCTCTAAACATATCAAGAAAATATTTTTCTTGATGATTCGGTCTTTTTCGGATATTCTGGTAATTTGACAAATCAAATCGTGCTATTACCTTTCCTTTCCGCTTTGTATATTATGATCATTCGAAACTTCATACCTACGAATTCTGGACCATTATTCGCTTGACTTGAAGTCGGGAAGGAAAAACAAAAGCTCGGAGCTCCGAAATATAAGGGAAAATATAAAGCCCGATAACAACACGGAAATTACAAACCGTGTATATCAATACGTATTGCAACGTAAAGACACGGGAGAATTTAAAATATTATAACCCCAAGGGAATAGTAGAAGAAAACAAATTCCTCTGGTGGTAAATGAAAAAGAAGAATGACTGTATATATGGTCAATATAATAACAAGGATCAATACGGGATTGAGCATATTAACAAATCTTTTGAAAGTATGAATTGAGGAAGAAAGTATAAAAGTGGTGAAGATAATGAGACAGAAGAAGCTAATTTATAGCAAAAATCCAAACACAACAATCGAGGCAATTCACCGCATTTAATCAAAGAAATCTCAAAATTCCTTAATTACCGGAGAATCAAATCTTATAAAGATTATGAAGATTTCTTTAAGTCCCTTGAATTTCAAAAATCAACTTTAGCTATGTCAAAAGTTAAGACGGACATTTATTTTCCTCATTTCACTTTTTTACGATAGCTTCACTCATACTCTTCACGTAATCGAATTGTTTTATTACTCTATAGTGATAAAACTCTATTTTTCAACTCATATCCGTCATGAAAACATACTTGATGTTAAAGCTAAGGGGTATAAAATACTATTAAATTTTACAAGGAAATACTATTAAATACGATACAATTTTACACAAGATATTTATTTATTTATAGAATGGATATACTTAAACCTTGCTACAACACTTATAGGCAGTGTACCTAATCGTACAGTAGTGTAGTTTTTAGTAAGTCCGGTTCGTTCCACAGGGAAAATCTTTAAACAAAGCTTAACGCTATATTAGTTTACTTTTATAAAAATACAAATATATATATAAGTAATATTATTATTATAAAGGGGGGTTTTTACCGTTTAATGACCAGTTTGTCGATTTTAAAACTTTAGTCGCAGTTAAAACCAAATGTAAAATATTAAAAATAAATACAAGACTTAAATTAAAGCGTAAAGTAAATAACGATAATGAAATTTCGATAAATAAAAGTGCGATAAAATAAACTTGCGATAATTAAAAAGTACGAAAATTAAAGTGTAATTAAATACAATAACAATAAATAAAATGCGATAATTAGAAGTGCAATTAAATATAAAATAAAGGAAATAAAATATGAAATAAAATAATTATGCTTATTTAAACTTCCGTAATCATAATGTTTGACGTTTTGATTTTAGTTTTATGCCCATGGGTTAATTGTCCTTTGTCCTGGATTATTTAATATGTCTGTCTGGTTTTTGTCCATAACAGTCCATCAGTCATAAATATAAAGTGCGAGTGTCCTCGTCAAATTATTCTTATACCTGAAGTTAAATATTCCAACTAATTGGGGACTTAAACTGTAACAAGATTTTAATACTTTGTTTAATAATTACACCAGGATGTCGACTGAGTGTAACCCAAGGTTTTAATACTTTGTTAACAATTATGCCAAGTGTCCTTGTACATAATTTCACCCCTGTTTTAATAATTCTAGTGACTGTTAATCCATTCCCGTGTCCGGTTAAATGAACGATTATTCGTACATATAAATACCCCGCCCATCGTGTCCGATCGAGTGTATATGATAATTTATAGGGACGCCCAATTATAAATCTTTATATTAACATTAACAAACTATCATTTAGTTAAACAAATATAAAGCCCATTAATAGCTCATAGTCTAATTTCCACAAGTGTCGTTCTTTTGTCCAAATTTCAATTATGGTACAAAACCCAATTACCCAATTTTAATATTTTTAGCCCAACATCATGATTACTTCGGATTAAATAAGCATAATAATAACTTAGCTACGAGACATTAATGTAAAAAGGTTGAACATAACTTACAATGATTAAAAATAGCGTAGCGTTACACGGACAGAATTGGGACTTACACCCTTACAACATTCGCTAACATACCCTTATTATTAGAATTATAATTAAAATTAAAATTAAAATATAAATTATAAATATAAATATTACGTATGAATGGAGAAGAGAAAAGATATATATTTTTTGCGTTCACCAAACTGCGAATTTATAGGGGATGTGGCCTGACTTTTCATGCCATGCGATCGCATGGACTTTCTTCTTCCTGGCCATGCGATCGCATGGCCAGCTGGGAGAGCTCACATGTTGCTTGTTTCCTTGTGCCGACGTTTTATAAATATAATATAATATATATATTAATTTTAAGAATTAATTATATATTATATTATATTCATATGCATAGTTGACTTGTAATTTTTAGTCCGTTGCGTCGAGCGTTGAGAGTTGACTCTGGTCCCGGTTCCGGATTTTCGAACGTCCTTGCGTATAATTTAATATCTTGTACTTTGCGTTTTGAATCTTGTACTCTTGTGATTTCGAGACGTTTCTTATCAATAATTGGAACCTCTTTGATTGTATTTTGTACTTTTGAGCTTTTTGGACCTTTGCGTCTTCAATTCGTCGAATCTGTCTTTTGTCTTTACCTTTTATTATTTAAACGAATATCACTTGTAAATAGAACAATTGCAACTAAAAGCTTGTCTTTCTTGAGGAATAATGCTATGAAATATATGTTCGCTTTTAGCATTATCAAATATTCCCACACTTGAGCGTTGCTTGTCCTCAAGCAATATAGTCTTGAAATACTAGAATCACTTCTTTATTCTTCACACTTTGTACATCAGTGATTTCTATACGGCGGTATAAACAATGGTAGTAATGATGTGGTTTACAGTCCCATATGACTATATAAAAATTTAGATCCATTAAGGAAATTGGATCTTTATGAAAACATTTGATCTTTGAAAATTCAATCTAGCTTTTACCCTAGATAAGTTTTTCAGAATAACCCTTCACCGGTGTTTGCAAAATATTTTTGTGGGCTTGGTGGGTTTCAGATTTGAAAATTTTAGCTCAAAACTTATGGTTTTGTGTCACCCACTTGCTAACCTTGTATTTAGGAAAGCACACATCCAGTATACTTGCTCCGTATATTACCTTTTAGTAAACTACCGTCCGGTTGTAAAGGAAAGCTTTGAACAAGCAACTGTTAAGGCAATGTCCCCTGACATGCTTTTAATTATGGTCAAAAACGTGTCGGATCCAATTACTATCCTTGGTAGGAGCAATAGTAAAGCTCATCATATAATTTTTTCGGGCTGGCACAAGGTCCTGTCTTCGACCATGCTATGCAACCACCGTTCTTACGGTTGACACCCGATTTAGTTCAGGTGACCTAATGAATTCCAGGTGAATTCCTAGGATTTTACGTTCAATGGTAATGAACGCATTGAAAATGGGTTTTCAGAAAACAAATCGGTTTATAATTTGATCAAAATATTTTCTCGTTCAAGCTCGAGTTTAGATATCATTGAATTCCATGAGTTTGAATTCTCAATCTTTAAGGTCAATCTCTAGGATTGAGTAATATCAGGCTTAAAAGCTGATTTTTAATCTTTAAGGAGATTATCCTTTATGGGGATCTGATTCATTAGTCTTATCCAGCTAATTTGCACGGTACCCCCCCATTTTACGAGATAAATCCTTCTCATGGTTAGGATAAATCTGACTACTTGGCAACCCTGTTTAATGCTGAGGTCCGTGGATTTCCTACCAATTTTAGTGATGACTTTTCTAGGTTTTTCGTTAACCTACAGCTGGTCTGGACGACAACTTCATGACCTAAATCAAGAAGCGCGTGTCTTTTTCGGAAGACTTTACTTCCTTTTAGTGATGGAATTGATTCATCGTGTAGATCCATCTCTTCTTTTCTTTCATCGGGTAAAATAGTCTAGTTTAGTCCAAAGCAAAAGTATTTTCAGTTATTTGTTACAGAAATATGTGACATATGTTTAAGATAACTTGGTAATTTTTTCCACACTTGGCTTTTATTTTCCTTTTTATTGTCCTCTATTCCATTTTAAATGAATTTTAACATTTTGGTTTGTTTCTCAATTTATGTCCTTTCTGAGGTAACAATAATTTCGGTGTTAACACCTAGTTTTATCGTTCATAAATATGTATAAACATGATTTTGAGTTCATTTAATTGAAAATTTTGAAAAATTTTACTACAATTGGGTAGTCAGTATATAAGACTAGGGCTGTTCTTTATCATCAGAGAGCACTAGATTCTAATACAACTACTACGTTACTAGTATTTTTAATAGTAACCAAGTGTTTAAGATAAAAATTTTAAAAATCCGAAAGAATTTAACCCCTTCCCACACTTAAGATCTTGCAATGCCCTCATTTGCAAGAAATCAGTAACAATTTAAATTATTGAGGGTGATTAGCGTAAAAATGATTAAATTTTACCAAAGTTTCCAAACATATTGGCGCTTGGTTGCTGAATGATAAATGGTGCATATCATTTGTTCATTTCGTCTGTTGTTACATCACATTTATTTGTCATCTTGTCGTCAAAATTAGTAGCTTTTGCTGAACTTAATGTCAGTCTTTGAAAATGCGCTGTTTTACCCTGTTTTGTACAATTTACAATATACATACATACAAATATAAACATGCATGGCAATTTGAAATGGGACTTAATATCCTACTTTCAAATCATAAATGTGAAATATTAGTACACAATAATAATAAAAATGATAAAGATTACATAAGTATATTCAATAACATAAGTTTAAACATGAATAAGTAAAAAGATAAAAACATAAAAATCATATAAATAACCAAATAGAACTAAATTAGTCTGGATATGGGTTCCAGTTCATCTCGTCAGGTGGGTTCCATTGTTGGTTATAGGTGTTCTGATAGGCTTGGTTATAGTCATACCGGTTAAAGGGTGGTCGGATATAGGGGCTATGTGGCGGAAAATGAGCAGGTCGAGTAGGTACATAGTTATTTGGTACCTGATATGATAGCTGGCTCATGATTTGGTGCTGATGAACTAACCAGCTATCGTGTTGGCGTCACCTATAATCCTCGTATACTCGCTCGGAGTTCCACTGCTCATACATACTATGTCTGGCCGCGTTCGTCATTGCTTTCTCATCTATACGAACGTGGACGTCAAGAATAGCATCTCGAAAGACATCCCTAATGTCTTCCGCCTCCTCCATTTCCTCGTCTGAGCCTCTCTCTACCTGAGGATGAGATCCCTCATAGGGTACTGCCTGGTTACGTCTACTTTTCAATACCTTAGTACCCACATAAACTTTCAATCCTAAGGGCTCAACCTGTTCTCTACAAAGCTGTAATGGACCCCCTTGGTTCCTATCAACACCTAAATACTCTCCAATGAGAGTAACAAAAATACCTCCTCCTATTATACTCTCGTCCTGCATTCCCTCTACCATTTTGGATAAATAAAAAGCAACACAGTAAGGGATATTGACAAAGCTTCTAGGATCCCGAATACACTTTAGGTAGAATAAATCATGTAAGGTAATTTTTTCTTTATTATGACCTCTCTGTGTAATCGAGTTAGCCAAAAATCTATGAATAATACGAAGCTCGGCTCTGTCAATATGTGTATAGGAGTATCCTCCTGCTCGTGTAAAAACATCAAAATGTGACATACGCCTCCAAATGGCGTCAGCGTCAAAGTTACTATCTACCCTTTCACCATAATGAATCAAATTTGTACAATCGGGTAATAGCAACTCACCAGGAGTATATATCTGTAAGGCCCTGGCCATGTCCAACATGGACATTATGTACATCCTACCGCCAAGGATAAACCTAAGAAATCTTCTATCATCTATTCTAACTATATTTGTATCAAGTGATACAGTACTCATCAACTCAACACACCATTCCTTATATACAGGTCTACGAATGGTGAAAAGACGTTCCCAATCTGTAAAAGAAGAACTGCCATACCTTTGAATTAAAAGTTGTCTAACACGGTCAGCTAGATGGACCGTTTTCAAAGGGGCCCAATCGATTACCCTTGGCACCTCTACATTTTTTGTTACCAATTTGAATTTGTTCCTTTGATATGTCTCGTAGTCTCTCCATCTTCTATCAAATCTCAGATTAGGATGTAGAGTGTGCTCAGGAATCGTTGGGAATTCTACTGGCTGCCTCATTGGGAATACTATGAATTCATCAACAAACTGTACCGGATCATAATAAGGTATGTGCTGATCAGGCTGTTGTTGTGGTTGTTGTTCGTGTTGCATTTCTGGTTCTGGTGCTGGTGCTGGTCGTCTAGATGATGATGCTCCTGAACCTCCAGTATCAGCTTTCTGCAAAACACATTAAATACAAAATTTGTGCATCCAAATATGCATTAGTGTTAGCAAAATAACAACTTAAAACAATCACTATAACATGTTAAATCAAAATTAAACTTATACACATTTTCACAATTTTTCACAATTCTACACTTTTCAAATAAGCACATATGAAAATGTATACAAAGTTCATAAGCTTTTAACTCAAATAACATGTCAAAATATTCATTACTAATAATTAAACAAGTCTTAAATGGCAAATATATCAAATTAATCAAGTTCATGAATTTTGGACTTAAAAAGTCCACTTTAATCTCCAAAAATCATGTTTAGGATCATTGTTTGGATCATTTAACTATCTAAACATGTTACACTACTCAATTTAGCAATAATTCATGACAAAAATCGGCCATAACCTGTTTATATCAAAAAGCCCCAAATTGCTCAAGAACACAAACCCTAGATTTCTAAAAATTTTTAAATTTTTGGCTTCAAATCATGTTAAATAGCATCAATCTAGGTTATACATGCATAAAATACTAACAATTTAACACTAATTACACTAGAAATTAACAAAATTGTATTAGGTAAAAAATTGGTAATTAACACAAAAACGAGGAATTTATAGAGTTTATGGGTGTAATTTTTACCATTTTGCTGAAGAATGAGAATCTAGGCATGATTAGAGCAAGAAATTTGATGAATTACGGTGGAAAAATGGCGAAAATTGGTGAATTTTTGGGTGAGTTTCTTGAATGTGTGTGTTTTGTGGAGAAGAAACAGACCCGCTGGTCTGTATGTACCAGGCCTGTAATTGGCCTCCATGCGATCGCATGGATGGATAGGGTGATTCCCATGCGATCGCATGGGTACCCGGCTACAGTGTTTTTGGCTTTTTTTTTTTTATTTTAAACTTTAACTTATAAAACAATTAAGTGATTAATTTTAAAATTTTGTTTCCCTTTGTTTTAGGACGAGGTCGTTTCGGATCGATGTTCTAGTCCGTCCTTCGACAAAATTTTAAAATTTGTCTTTTTCAAGCGATTGTTTTAAAAGCTTAGATTTTTGGGTTTTTTAATTTTTTGGCATACCTTAATTCAATAAGATTAAAAATAATGATAATAAAAGTTCTCGTCCCTCCCTCGGGTAAAGCAATTTCGGTTCAAAGACCTAGTCTTCAACTTACGACGAATTTTAAAAATCATATTTTTAACTTAGCGAAATAAAGTAAATTTTTGTTTTTAATTTCACACAACTTAAATTTAAAAATGCATAAAATTCAAAATTAATATTAAAAATTCACACCAAACTTAAATTTAAAATGCATAAAAATAAAATTCATATTTTAAAAATTAAAAATTCACACCAAACTTAATTTAAAAATTCATATTATAAATTCACACCAAACTTATATTAATTTTTCGAATATTTACAATTTTAAATATATTGATTTTATAAAGTTTACAATATTAATTTAAGATTTATATATTAATTTTAAAAACATGGTAAAAATAAAATTAAAAATCTTTTTGGCTTTTTATCCCACTTTAATCAATCAAATATTATCAAAAATATGCGCCCCTCTTTTCGGTAAAGTAATTTCGGTTCCATGACCTAATTTAACTCATGACGAATTTTTGAAATATTTTGGGTTGATTGATTAAAGATATTTATACCTTAAGAATAAACGTTAAATTTCGCAGTGATGTAATAAATTTTTGTATGATATCAACAATTTCGGTCGCCAAACCTAATTTTATTTAATACCAATTTAATACTGTATAGCGAACAAATTAGCGTTTATTATCAAAAGGTTAAAAAAATAAAAACTGTACAGACTTACCTGTGAGATAGTATTCTTAGTTATATGATCTATCCCATTCATAAGATAGTCGGTTTAATTGGTTTTCCATAGCTACATAGGCGTAACCTCGAGCATTCAGTGTTTTTTCTTCTAAACATATGAACGGTCCATCTCTGCATAAAGTAACAAATTCGGTATTTGAATAGGTTTGATTATTTGAACATTTACCTCCATGTGACCATTTTCCGCATTTGTGACATCTTTCTAGGTGTCGTGCTCTTCTTTTCGCTGCGGATTTTGATTTTCCTTTACCAAATTGTAACTTATTATCTTCGCATCTGGATTCTTTTCTTACTCCGTCCAATCTTTCTCTGATTACTGATACTATTTCACTCGGTAGTGTGTCATTATTACGTTTAGTGATCAAAGCGTGTAGCATTAGACCATGGTTTAGTTCACAGGCAGTCTTCATTTCCTAAAAAAAAAAAATTCAGAATGGGGGGAGAAGACTAGTTCTTTAGGGTCTGCTAGGGAAAGACCATTCGGGTTCCATTTTCGAGAACTACATGAAAACAGACAATCTAACTCTAACAGAAATACATAAAATCCTTAAAGATTTGATTCTCCCCACACTTAGTTAGCTGTGGTATCGAAATTGTGATTAACTTCATTGTCGAATTCCATCGGACTATCTATGTAGTGTTTAACTCTGTGACCATTAACTTTAAATTCAATCCCATTTGAATTTATTAATTCTATCATTCCGTATGGGAAAACTCTTTTGACTATGAATGGTCCAGACCATCTTGATTTCAATTTTCCAGGAAATAGCTTGAATCGTGAATTGAAAAGAAGAACTCTGTCTCCTTCTTTAAATTCTTTTAAACTTCTGATTCTTTTATCATGCCACTTCTTCGTTTTTTCTTTATAGATTAATGAATTTTAGTATGCTTCATGTCTTAACTCTTCTAATTCGTTTAGTTGACTTAATCGTAGACGTCCAACTTCATGTATATCAAGATTACATGTCTTCAAAGCCCAAAATGCTTTGTGTTCAATTTCTATTGGAAGATGACATGCTTTTCCATAAACAAGTCTAAAAGGTGTGGTTCCAATTGGAGTTTTGTAGGCTGTTCTAAAAGCCCAGAGTGCATCCTCCAATTTAATGGACCATTCCTTCGGATTTGATCCTACGGTTTTCTCTAGAATACGTTTTAAAGCTCGGTTGGTATTTTCAACTTGTCCACTTGTTTGTGGATGATATGCGGTGGAGATTTTATGAGTTACTCCATATCTTTTGAGAACTTTCTCAAGTTGATTATTACAGAAATGAGTACCCCGATCACTTATTAAAGCTTTCGGTGTTCCAAACCTTGCAAAAAGACGTTTTAAAAAGTTGACTACAACTCGTACATCGTTAGTTGGGAGAGCTTGTACTTCTGCCCATTTAGATACATAATCAATGGCTACGAGAATATATAGATTATTATGAGATTTTGGAAATGGACCCATAAAGTCAATACCCCAAATGTCAAATACTTCACATACTTGGATAACATTTTGTGGCATTTCATCACGTTGACTTATTTTTCCGGCCCTTTGACAAGTGTCACAGGATTTGCAAAGAAGGTGTGCGTCTTTGTAAATTGTAGGCCAATAGAATCCAGCTTCATAAACTTTTCTTGCTGTTAATTGAGGCCCATAATGCCCTCCTGTTGGTCCTGTGTGACAATGGTTTAATATTTTACTGACTTCATCTCCGAATACACATCGGTGTATTATTCCATCTGGACAACTTTTAAACAAATGTGGATCTTCCCAGAAATAGTGTTTTATATCACTGAAGAATTTCTTTCGTTTTTGGTACGATAATCCTTTTTCAAGGAATCCACATACTAAGTAGTTTGCATAGTCTGAAAACCATGGTATTTCATTATAATCTATCTTCAATAGATATTCATCAGGAAAGTTGTCTTGTATGGCCGATTCATTTAGAACTTCTAACTCAGGATTTTCAAGACGAGAAAGATGATCAGCGGTGAGATTTTCTGCTCCTTTTTTATCTCGGATTTCAATATCGAACTCTTGTAAGAGTAAGATCCAACGGATTAATCGTGGTTTAGCATCTTGTTTCGAAAATAGGTATCTAAGAGCAGAATGGTCGGTATAGACCACCGTTTTTGCTAGAACGAGATATGATCGAAATTTGTCAAAAGCAAAGACAATAGCAAGGAGTTCTTTTTCAGTAGTTGTATAGTTCGTTTGTGCTCCTTGTAACGTCTTACTAGCATAATATATAGGTTGAAATCATTTTTCAATCCTTTGTCCTAAAACGGCTCCCATTGCAAAATCACTTGCATCGCACATTAATTCAAACGGTAGATTCCAATTTGGTGTTATCATGATCGGCGCATTAGTTAGTTTCTCTTTAAGAATATTAAAAGATTTGATGCATTCATCTGAAAAGATGAATGGAGCATCTTTTTCTAGGAGTTTATTCATAGGAGTGGCAATTTTAGAAAAATCTTTTATGAAATGTCGATAAAAACCGGCATGCCCTAGAAAACTCCTAACTCCTCTAACATTGGTTGGATGTGGAAGTTTAGCAATTACATCTACTTTAGCTCTATCCACTTCAATTCCTTCCTTTGAAATTTTATGTCCAAGAACAATGCCTTCTTTAACCATGAAATGGCATTTCTCCCAATTAAGTACTAGATTTGACTGTTCGCATCTAATCAGCATTCGTTCAAGATTAACTAGACATGATTCAAATGTATCACCGAAGACTGAAAAGTCATCCATGAAAACTTCCATGCATTCTTCTATCACGTCATGAAAAATCACCATCATGCACCTTTGAAAGGTTGCAGGGGCGTTGCAAAGTCCAAATGGCATGCGTTTGTAAGCAAAAGTACCATAAGGGCACGTGAATGTGGTTTTCTCTTGATCTTCGGGTGCTATTGGAATTTGAAAATATCCGGAAAATCCATCTAGAAAACAATAGTAACTATTTCCGGCTAATCTTTCCAACATTTGATCAATGAAAGGTAAGGGAAAGTGATCTTTTCTGGTGGCGTCATTTAATTTTCGATAATCAATACATACACGCCATCCTGTTACAGTCCTTGTAGGAATAAGCTCATTTTTTTCATTTGTAATGACAGTCATGCCACCCTTCTTAGGTACGCATTGAACTGGGCTTACCCATGGACTATCAGAAATTGGATATATTAAACCTGCATCTAGCAGTTTAATAATCTCTTTCTTAACTACATCTTGCATATTAGGATTTAGTCTTCGTTGGCGTTGCACATACGTTTTATGACCTTCTTCCATAAGGATTTTATGTGTGCAATACGAAGGACTTATTCCTTTAATATCATGAATCTTCCATGCAATGGCTGGTTTATGAGCTTTCAACACAGAAATGAGTTGTGATTTCTCATTTTTAGTAAGAGAAGATGATATTATTACAGGTAATTCAGATTCACCATGTAAATAAGCGTATTCCAAATGGTTTGGAAGTGGCTTTAACTCTAATTTCGGAGGTTCTTCTATCAATGATTTATATCGATATCTGTCTTCTTCTTTTAGCTTTTGAATTTCTTCTATTGTTGGTTCATATCCATTAGCTATTAGTGTAGCTAACATTTCAGCTTCATTAATTGGTTCATTACCTTCTCCTAAAGAGCATTATCCTGTTCCTTGTAATTCTGGAAATTCTTCTAATAATTCTGCATGTGAATCTATAGTTTGAATATAATAACATGTATCATCTGCAGATTGTGGTTGTTGCATTGCTCTATCAACTAAAAAGGTAACACTCTCGTCCTCTATACTTAGGGTCAATTTCTTACCGAACACGTCTATCATTGCTTTAGCCGTGTTTAAGAATGGTCTTCCTAATATGAGAGGAACTTGAGAATCTTCTTCCATGTCCAGAACAACAAAATCTACTGGAAATACTAAAGTACCAACTTTAACTAGCATGTTCTCCATTATCCCTCTAGGATATTTTATTGATCGATCGGCTAGTTGTATGCTTATTCTTGTTGGTTTCAATTCTCCAAGGTCTAGTTTAGCGTATAGTGAATACGGCATTAAATTTATACTAGCACCTAAATCTGCTAATGCTTCTATTGAACTAAGACTACCCAGAAAACATGGAATTGTGAAACTTCCTGGATCAGATAGTTTTTCTGGTATCTTATTCAACAGCACTGCTGAACAATTAGCATTCATAGTAACAGCCGAGAGTTCTTCCATTTTCTTTCTATTCGTGATCAGATCTTTCAAGAATTTAGCATATCTAGGCATTCCTGAAATCACATCAATGAAAGGAAGATTTACATTTATCTGTTTAAACATATCCAAGAATTTGGATTGCTCGGCTTCAAGTTTCTCTTTCTTCATTTTACTCGGGTAAGGAAGTGGTGGTTGGTATGGTTTAACATAAGGTTTATCCTTAACTGTGTTATCTTCATTAACCTTTTCAACTACCGGTTCTGTTTCCTTATCTTGTTCAGGTTGTGGTTCTTGTAGAGTAGGAATAGTTTCATCAGAAGTTACAGGTATTTCAGGTGGTTTAAGTGTTGTACCACTTCTTGTGGTAATAGCTTTAGCTGTTTCATTTCGGGGATTAGCATTTGTATCACTAGGTAAACTTCCCAGTTTTCTTTCACCTATTAACCTTGCTAGGTTACTTACTTCTTGTTCCAAGTTTTGAATAGAAGCTTGTTGATTTCTAAATGCTTGAGCATTTTGTTCATTGGTTTGTTTTTGAGATGTGAAAAACTGCGTTTGAGTTTCAACTAGCTTCGTCATCATATCTTCTAAATTCGGCTTTTTATCATCGGGTTGTTGTGGTGGTTTGTTTTGAAAATTAGGTCTTTGCTGGTTGTAAGTAATATTGGATACTTGTTGATTGCTAGGACCTTGTTGGTTGTTGTATGGAATATTTCGGTTATAATTCTGGTTTTGATTGTAAATCGGTCTTGGCGGTTGATAATTATTCTGATAATTATTTCCAGGCCTTTGGTTTAGATATGACACATTCTCTTTTTGTTCCATTGTTAATTCAATACTGAGACAATCTTTTGTCAAATGTGGTCCTCCACACTGCTCACAACTAATTCGTATTGAGTGAATATCTTTAGTCATCTTTTCCATTCGTCTCTCGACAGCATCTATCTTTGCGGAAATTGAATCTAAGTCATGGCTAGAATCGGCTCTAGCTGCTTTAGATGATCTAACGATATCTTTTTCTTGGTGCCACTCATGTGAGTGGGAAGCAGTGTTATCAATAATTTTGTAAGCATCAGTTTCTGTTTTCTTCATAATGGAACCACCAGCTGCTATATCGATGTCTTTTCTTGTAGTGATGTCGCATCCTTGGTAGAATATTTGTACTATTTGGCAGGTATCTAAACCATGTTGCGGACATCCTCTTAATAACTTTCCAAATCTTGTCCACGCCTCATATAGAGTTTCATTCGGTTTCTGTGTAAACGTAACAATTTCTCCTTGAATTCTTACGGCTTTAGATGCAGGAAAGAATTGTTTAAGAAATTTTTCAACTAAAACGTCCCATGTATCAATCGCCCCTTCAGGTAACGATTCCAACCAATCTTTGGCTTCTCCCTTTAAAGTCCAGGGAAATAACATGAGATATATCTGTTCATCCTCAACTTCTCGGATTTTAAATAGTGTGCAGATCCTATTAAAGGTACGTAGATGTTCATTTGGATCTTCCTTCGGCGCACCACTAAATTGGCATTGATTAGTCACCATGTGTAGAATTTGTCCTTTGATTTCATAATCTGGCGCATTAATGTCTGGATGAGTAATTGCGTGACCTTGGCCAGTGCGTTTAGCTCTCATTCGGTCTTCCATACTTAAAGGTTCCAGATTCTCCATAATTGAATTTGTTGAATCGGAATCACTGGAGGATTCTGATTTAATGGTTCGTTCCTCAACAATCTCTGTTTGAATGATTGGTGGTTCTGGAGGAAAGTTTAGTGGTTCAGGATCTATGAATCGTCCCTGAATATTCTCCGGATTCTCAATTGTGAGGTCGGGTTCAAAAAATGGATTATCGGAAATTTGAACTGGAGTACTTGGTTGACTGGATGAAGATTCTAAAGAAAAATCAACGGCGGTAATATTTGCTAAATGTATTGATCTAGTTACAGGTGGTGAACGTACAAAAGGTGGTGAACGTCTTGCTCGGTGCATTCACTGAATATCCTATTAGTTTTTAAAAGGAAAGAAAAATTATATAAGTTATCCAATTAATAGACTTTTCTGATTTTGCCCACGTTTCGAATAGCCAAAAGATGCAGCAGAGGGGCAGGATTCGTTTGGTCTCAATATAATTGAGGACTGTTTGGCTCCAATAACCCGGTCCACGTACAAATCCAACTATTACTACGAACCAGAAAATTTTGATGTCTATCAATTTAACCACTTAAAATAAATTTTCGTAATTTTAAGAAATTTAGATAAGAAGTAGAATAAAAATCTATGTCCTAAAAACTAGAATAGCGAGAAATAAGAAAGAAAAAGAGTGCGTCGGAAAAAGGTCGAAAAAGAAAAGAAAAGGTGTTGAAAAATAAGAAATAAAAAGAGTGACTTATAAAACTTTAAAACATTCGCCTAACCCAACCTTATTACTACCACTAACTTAAAATTATAATCGCAAATTGAGATTACTAATTGGAATGATAATTGATACATAGGTAAAAGGCGTCGAGAAATAAGAAAATAGCGCGTCTAAACTTAAAAAGGAACTAAAAATTTAAAACTAAAAGTTGCGTCTTAAAGCTTACAAGTAAAACTATATCCCAAATGGAAATAACTTAAAAAGGTACTAAAACTTAAAAAGGTGTCGCAAAATTCTAAAGCACCTAAATCTTAATCTAAAGAAAAAGTACTTAAGGGATTTTACGGCAAGGCCTATAAATCTAGAAATAAAAATAACTATGGCAAAACTATGAATTAAAAATAAATACGAGCGAAAAATACAAATATTACGCTAAAACTATTAAAAAGGGACAAAATATAAAAATATATAAAAAGTTGTAAAAATTACAATTCTTATAAAAATATTATTTTTATATTATTTATTTTATAAAACTATTAATTTTACAATTTAAATAAACTAATTAAACATAAAAATACAAATTAAATATAAAAACTAAATTAAATTATAAAATATATAACCCTAAATAGGGTTTTAGATTAATAATAAATAATAATACCCGTAATAAATGCTGGTTCAGTCAACTCTGGCGTGTCAGACGGGCTCATGCGATCGCATGAGTCCTAAGTTGCCCAGCCATGCGATCGCATGGGCTAGGGTTTCAGGCCACAGAATGGGCTGCTACAGTACATGCCGAATTAAATTTTTTTTTTTTTGCTGAATAATATATTTATAAAATATATTTATAAATTAAATAAAAATTATATTTTTACAGAATAAAGATAAAGAAACTTTTATAGAACTTAAATATTTAACAAACTCTAAAAAAAATATTTATATTTTTGTTTTTTTATATATTTTTGAATATATTAAAACGTATTTTTACAAAAGTGTATTTTTTTATAAAAGTAAACTAAAAATAAAAATCTTTTTTTTATATTAGCGTTGCACTTCCGGCTTTTAAGCGAATCCCCGGCAGCGGCGCCAAAAATAACTTGATGTTAAAGCTAAGGGGTATAAAATACTATTAAATTTTACAAGGAAATACTATTAAATACGATACAATTTTACACAAGATATTTATTTATATATAGAATGGATATACTTAAACCTTGCTACAACACTTATAGGCAGTGTACCTAATCGTACAGTAGTATAGTTTTTAGTAAGTCCGGTTCGTTCCACAGGGAAAATCTTTAAACAAAGCTTAACGCTATATTAGTTTACTTTTATAAAAATACAAATATATATATAAGTAATATTATTATTATAAAGGGGGTTTTTACCGTTTAATGACCGGTTTGTCGATTTTAAAACTTTAGTCGCAGTTAAAACCAAATGTAAAATATTAAAAATAAATACAAGACTTAAATTAAAGCGTAAAGTAAATAACGATAATGAAATTTCGATAAATAAAAGTGCGATAAAATAAACTTGCGATAATTAAAAAGTACGAAAATTAAAGTGTAATTAAATACAATAACAATAAATAAAATACGATAATTAGAAGTGCAATTAAATATAAAATAAAGGAAATAAAATATGAAATAAAATAATTATGCTTATTTAAACTTCCGTAATCATAATGTTTGACGTTTTGATTTTAGTTTTATGCCCATGGGTTAATTGTCCTTTGTCCTTGATTATTTAATATGTCCGTCTGGTTTTTGTCCATAACAGTCCATCAGTCATAAATATAAAGTGCGAGTGTCCTCGTCAAATTATTCTTATACCTGAAGTTAAATATTCCAACTAATTGGGGACTTAAACTGTAACAAGATTTTAATACTTTATTTAATAATTACACCAGGATGTCGACTGAGTGTAACCCAAGATTTTAATACTTTGTTAACAATTATGCCAAGTGTCCTTGTACATAATTTCACCCCTGTTTTAATAATTCTAGTGAGTGTTAATCCATTCCCGTGTCCGGTTAAATGAACGATTATTCGTACATATAAATACCCCGCCCATCGTGTCCGATAGAGTGTATATGATAATTTATAGGGACGCCCAATTGTAAATCTTTATATTAACATTAACAAACTATCATTTAGTTAAACAAATATAAAGCCCATTAATAGCCCATAGTCTAATTTCCACAAGTGTCGTTCTTTTGTCCAAACTCCAATTATGGTACAAAACCCAATTACCCAATTTTAATATTTTTAGCCCAACATCATGATTACTTCGGATTAAATAAGCATAATAATAACTTAGCTACGAGACATTAATGTAAAAAGGTTGAACATAATTTACAATGATTAAAAATAGCGTAGCGTTACACGGACAGAATTGGGACTTACACCCTTACAACATTCGCTAACATACCCTTATTATTAGAATTATAATTAAAATTAAAATTAAAATATAAATTATAAATATAAATATTACGTATGAATGGAGAAGAGAAAAGATATATATTTTTTGCGTTCACCAAACTGCGAATTTATAGGGGATGTGGCCTGACTTTTCATGCCATGCGATCGCATGGACTTTCTTCTTCCTGGCCATGCGATCGCATGGCCAGCTGGGAGAGCTCACATGTTGCTTGTTTCCTTGTGCCGACGTTTTATAAATATAATATAATATATATATTAATTTTAAGAATTAATTATATATTATATTATATTCATATGCATAGTTGACTTGTAATTTTTAGTCCGTTGCGTCGAGCGTTGAGAGTTGACTCTGGTCCCGGTTTCGGATTTTCGAACGTCCTTGCGTACAATTTAATATCTTGTACTTTGCGTTTTGAATCTTGTACTCTTGTGATTTCGAGACGTTTCTTATCAATAATTGGAACCTCTTTGATTGTATTTTGTACTTTTGAGCTTTTTGGACCTTTGCGTCTTCAATTCGTCGAATCTGTCTTTTGTCTTTACCTTTTATTATTTAAACGAATATCACTTGTAAATAGAACAATTGCAACTAAAAGCTTATCTTTCTTGAGGAATAATGCTATGAAATATATGTTCGCTTTTAGCATTATCAAATATTCCCACACTTGAGCGTTGCTTGTCCTCAAGCAATATAGTCTTGAAATACTAGAATCACTTCTTTATTCTTCACACTTTGTACATCAGTGATTTCTATACGGCGGTATAAACAATGGTAGTAATGATGTGGTTTACAGTCCCATATGACTATATAAAAATTTAGATCCATTAAGGAAATTGGATCTTTATGAAAACATTTGATCTTTGAAATTTCAATCTAGCTTTTACCCTAGATAAGTTTTCCGGAATAACCCTTCACCGGTGTTTGCAAAATATTTTTGTGGGCTTGGTGGGTTTCAGATTTGAAAATTTTAGCTCAAAACTTATAGTTTTGTGTCACCCACTTGCTAACCTTGTATTTAGGAAAGGACACATCCAGTATACTTGCTCCGTATATTACCTTTTAGTAAACTACCGTCCGGTTGTAAAGGAAAGCTTTGAACAAGCAACTGTTAAGGCAATGTCCCCTGACATGCTTTTAATTATGGTCAAAAACGTGTCGGATCCAATTACTATCCTTGGTAGGAGCAATAGTAAAGCTCATCCTATAATTTTTTCAGGCTGGCACAAGGTCCTGTCTTCGACCATGCTATGCAACCACCGTTCTTACGGTTGACACCCGATTTAGTTCAGGTGACCTAATGAATTCCAGGTGAATTCCTAGGATTTTACTTTCAATGGTAATGAACGCATTGAAAATGGGTCTTCAGAAAACAAATCGGTTTATAATTTGATCAAAATATTTTCTCGTTCAAGCTCGAATTTAGATATCATTGAATTCCATGAGTTTGAATTCTCAATCTTTAAGGTCAATCTCTAGGATTGAGTAATATCAGGCTTAAAAGCTGATTTTTAATCTTTAAGGAGATTATCCTTTCTGGGGATCTGATTCATTAGTCTTATCCAGCTAATTTGCACGGTGCCCCCCATTTTACGAGATAAATCCTTCTCATGGTTAGGATAAATCTGACCACTTGGCAACCCTGTTTAACGCTGAGGTCCGTGGATTTCCTGCCAATTTTAGTGATGACTTTTCTAGGTTTTTCGTCAACCTACAGCTGGTCTGGACGACAACTTCATGACCTAAATCAAGAAGCGCGTGTCTTTTTCGGAAGACTTTACTTCCTTTCAAAAAATAGAAACTTTTGAGAAATAGGAACTTTTCTCGAAAACCTTCACTATTAATATAGTTGCTATATTAATAAACAAACTTTATGTCTGTTAGACATTAACTAATCAAAGATTATATCTCTAGGTTAAGATCTCCGATCACTTACTCCGTTCATTCTTCTTTGCGTGGAATAACTTACTTGCTACTAAGGTGAACTTCATAGCCCCACTTTTTACTGTTTCATAACTGTTTTTATAACTTTTGGGGTGAGTCACATGCTTGCTTTTAAACTGTTTTATGCTTAGACACAAGTACTCACTGTTAACTATGCTGTCTTGCTTTAATTCATGCTAAATCCCCACCGTAATATCGTTAATTGCTACATATAAATGCAAACTTAATTATTGTGAGTAGGACTATTGAGAGTAACGTCTTTAACCATTCGACCATTGGTCTTTGGTTACATAATAATGATTCCACGACACTGACGGTACAAGGTGTCATAAGGTAAATTGTTTAGTAGCGATATTACAAACTGCATCAACACTTTTAGATTGATATATCTATATTGATCAACTTTCAACTAAATCTTGTGGTCTAAAACTTTGGATATTATTTATAAACCTGTGAATTTCACTCAACCTTTTTGGTTGATACTTTAAGCATGTTTTGTCTCAGGTGATGATTAAGCTAGCTGTTTGCAACTTTGTGATGATAGATTTGATGCTTGCATGGAGTCCACTTCGCATATTATATTTTAGTTCATAAACATTTATTTTACATTTTAATAATAATGTAAACATTTATTACTACTTTCGCTGTTTTATTAACAAAGGTTTTATTTAAAAAGTCTCATATAGAGTCGTTCTCGTTTATACAACAGTGTTATGATATGATTGGTCACAATTACCCCTGGTCCATTTTAGGGGTGTGACATCCAGCATCTCGCCGGAGGTCCGATGTTCCCATTTTTCCGCTTTGTTTCTTCCCTTTCTCTCAGATCTGTGTGTGTTTGACCTTTTTCAAGCGGTTTTGGGAGCGATTGACTTACTTTCAGCGTTTCCTGTGACACAGGCGACGAATGCCTCGTGCATTCTGTGTTTAAGGGCTCCGGTTGGTAAGTTCTCTACTCCATTGTTCTTGGTTTTTTTTTCGGTCGGTTTTTATTCTTCATGGTTCCGGCGACCTTCGGCCTACCTCCGAAGTCCTCAGGCGACGATCTCCTAGTGAGATCTGAGACTTTACAGGTGGTAATGGCCGTTTTTTGTTTTAGGTCGTCTTCCTCCCTACTTCCGGTCGACAGATCTAGGGCGTCGGTGCTCTTGCTCTGGCGTGTTTTCGCCAGAATTGCTACCGGTTTTCTGTTTTTTTGGGTTGTAGTCTCCGTCGGTTTATTTTCATAAAATGGTATGAATATACTATTTGGTTGCTAATGTTTCTGTTCTACCTTCATCAGGACGTGTGGTGGCCGAAATCTGGTTTATTTTCCGGCTACCGGACGTGTTTGGTTGATTTGGGGTTAGTTGGGTTATTGGCTTGCTATGTTGGTTCTTTTTCGCTCCATTTTCCCTGTCGTCGGTTCCGGGTGGAACGACGTTGTTGCCGCTGTAGTCGACTTTGTCGATATCGAAAAATGAGGTCTCAGGAGAGGTGTTCGTGGGTTTCCCGGTGGACAGGGCTTGCTAGTTTGCTGTTAATCTAATGTGCTCTTTGGGTCAGGATGGTTCGGTGGTGGATCGGGTGGTCTTTCCCGAGTCTGGCCGGGCTCGGGGGGTTATATATAGTTAGTTTCGGATTGTTGCAGGGATGCTGTTTGGTAATGGTTTCAGATTCTAATGTTTGTTACGGAGTAAGATGTATTAGGGCTTCGATAGATTTCGATTTCAATGTTGTTTTGAGTTCAATCACGAACTTCAGATCATCAGATCTGTTTATTGTTGTAATTTGTATCCTGCTTGATCTTTACGATCTATTATATATATTTATATTTTTGTCAAAAAAAAAAAATTGTTGGGGGAGAATGTGGGTTAACATGGGATAATGCTTAATGACAATACTAATCTTAACCCATAACAATAAGTGTTTTCATGATGACATATGCACATAGCTAAAGGTGATGGTATACATCTTGACATAAATAAACAAGCTTACTAATCCACATTTGCTCTAGCAAAAGACAAAAACCAAAGAAAACTTAAGAAGAAAAATGAGGTACACGGCTAGACCCACGGTTGACCGCAGGTCAGACCGTGGAGACTTGCACCCAGATTTAAGAAATCAGAGTTGCACGGTCGACTCCACGGCTGACCGTGGATCGACCGCAGAATCCAACTGTCCAGATTTTGATCAAAAAATGTTAGACCACTTTCGGGCATCTATAATTTATGAAATCTGTTCAAAAATGCTTAGGATAGTTGCCTCCATCATTCCCAAAGGAGCTTTGGTCACTAAAACACTAATCTTGATTAATCACGCCTAATGTGTAACATCCCGTTTTCTTCATACGTGTCTTAAGGTACTTATTTAATCGTTAGAACGTTTATATTTCACTTGTTTATGTGATTAAACGATATATTGTGTTAACTCGATGTATAAGAGATATATTCATATGTATATGTTTGAGAATGTATGCATGTATAAGTATATGCATGAGTTTTGATAGTGTTAAGTCACGTGAGACTTAAAGACGAAGTTTAAACGTATGTAGGAAGCGTGAACGAGGTGTACAAGTCGAGTAAATTGATAGTTGTGTTAAGTTGTTGATGTCGAACGAGGTGTATACAAAATAGCTTATATTTTACTAGGAAAATACTATTAAATACGATACAATTTTACACAAGATATTTATTTATTTATAGAATGGATATACTTAAACCTTGCTACAACACTTATAGGCAGTGTACCTAATCGTACAGTAGTGTAGTTTTTAGTAAGTCCGGTTCGTTCCACAGGGAAATCTTTAAACAAAGCTCAACGCTATATTAATTTACTTTTATAAAAATACAAATATATATATAAGTAATATTATTATTATAAAGGGGGGTTTTTACCGTTTAATGACCGGTTTGTCGATTTTAAAACTTTAGTCGCAGTTAAAACCTAATGTAAAATATAAAATAAATACAAGACTTTAAATTAAAGCGTAAAGTAAATAACGATAATGAAATTGCGAATAATAAAAATGCGATATAATTAAATTGCGATAATTAAAAGTACGATAATTAAAAGTGCGATTAAATAACAATAAATAAAAGTGCGATAATTAGAAGTGCAATTAAATATAAAATAAAGGAAATTAAATATGAAATAAAAGAATTATGCTTATTTAAACTTCCGTAATCATGATGTTTGACGTGTTGATTTTAGTTTTATGCCCATGGGTTAATTGTCCTTTGTCCTGGATTATTCAATATGTCCGTCTGGTTTTTGTCCATAACAGTCCATCAGTCATAAATATAAATTGCAAGTGTCCTTGTCAAATTATTATTATACCCGAAGATAAATATTCCAACTAATTGGGGATTCGAATTGTAACAAGGTTTTAATACTTTGTTTAATGAATACACCAGGTTATCGACTGCGTGTAAACCAAGGTTTTACTACTTTGTTAACAATTACACCAATTACCCTTGAATGTAATTTCACCCCTGTTTTAATTATTCTAGTGGCTATTAATCCATTCCCGTATCCGGTTAAATGAACGATTATTCGTACATATAAATACCCCGCCCATCGTGTCCGATCGAGTGTATATGGTAATTTATAGGGACGCCCAATTGTAAATCTTTATATTAACATTAACAAACTTTCATTTAGTTAAACAAATATAAAGCCCATTAATAGCCCATAGCCTAGTTTCCACAAGTGTCGTTCTTTTATCCAAACCCCAATTATGGTACAAAGCCCAATTACCCAATTTTAGTAATTAGCCCAACATCATGATTACTTCGTTTTAAATAAGCATAATAATAACTTAGCTACGAGACATTAATGTAAAAAGGTTGAACATAACTTACAATGATTAAAAATAGCGTAGCGTTACACGGACAGAATTTCGACTTATACCCTTACAACATTCGCTAACATACCCTTATTATTAGAATTATAATTAAAATTAAAATATAAATTATAAATATAAATATATTTACGTATGAAGAGGAAGAGAAAAAGATGTTTTTTTTTATCAGAATTCGGGTTGCTTTATAGCCAGGGTTGAAAATTGGGGCTCCGCGACTCGCGGCAAAATGGCCTTAAAACTCCGCGAGTCGCGGAGAGATATTTACAGCTCACACCCTTGGAGTTTCTTGCTGCCGACGGTTTTTATTATATATATATATAATATATATATAATTAATATAATTAATTATATATTATATTATATTTATATACATAGTTAACTTGTAATTTTTAGTCCGTTGCGTCGAGCGTTAAGAGTTGACTCTAGTCCCGGTTCCGGATTTTCGAACGTCCTTGCGTACAATTTAATATCTTGTACTTTGCGTTTTGAATCTTGTACTCTTGTGATTTCGAGACGTTTCTTATCAATAATTGGAACCTTTTTGATTGTCTTTTGTACTTTTGAGCTTTTTGGTCGTTTGCGTCTTCAATTCGTTGAATCTGTCTTTTGTCTTCACCTTTTATTATTTAAACGAATATCACTTGTAAATAGAACAATTGCAACTAAAAGCTTGTCTTTCTTGAGGAATAATGCTATGAAATATATGTTCGTTTTTAGCATTATCAAATATTCCCACACTTGAGCGTTGCTTGTCCTCAAGCAATATCGTCTTGAAATACTAGAATCACTTCTTTATTCTTCACACTTTGTACATCAGTGATTTCTATATGGCGGTATAAACAATGGTAGTAACGATATGGTTTACAGTCCCACATGACTATAAAAATTTAGATCCATTAAGGAAATTGGATCTTTATTAAAAACATTTGATCTTTTGAAAATTAAATCTAGTTTTTACCCTAGATAAGTTTTCCGGGATAACCCTTTACCGGTGTTTGCAAAATATTTTTGTGGGTTTGGTGGGTTACAGATTTGAAAATTTTAGCTCAAAACTTGCGGTTTTGTGTCACCCACTTGCTAACCTTGTATTAGGAAAGCAACACGTCCAGTTTACTTGTTCCGTATATTACCTTTCGGCAAACTACCGTCCGGTTGTAAAGGAAAGCGTTGAACAAGCAACTGTTAAGGCAATGTCCCGTGACATGCTTTTGATTATGGTTTATAACGTGTCGGACGCAATTACTATCCTTGGTAGGAGCAATAGTAAAGCTCACCCTTATAATTTGTCGGTTTGGCACAAAGTCCTGTCTTTGACCACTATGCAACCACCGTTCTTACGGTTGACACCCGATTTAGTTCAGGTGACCTAATGAATTCCAGGTGAATTCCTAGGATTTTACGTTCAATGGTAATGAACGCATTGAAAATAGGGTTTTCAGAAAACAAATTGGTTTGTAATTTTGATCAAAATATTTTCTCGTTTAAGCTCGAGTTTAGATATCATTGAATTCCATGAGTTTGTAATTCTCAATCTTTAAGGTCAATCTCTAGGATTGAGTAATATCAGTCTTAAAAGCTGATTTTTAATCTTTAAGGAGATTATCCTTTCTGGGGATTTGATTCATTAGTCTTATCCAGCTAATTTGCACGGTGCCTCCCCATTGTACGAGATAAATCCTTCTCATGGTTAGGATAAATCTGACCACTTGGCGACCCTGTTTAATGCTGAGGTCCGTGGATTTCCTGCTGATTTTAGTGATGACTTTTCTAGATTTTTCGTCAACCTACAGCTGGTCTGGACGACAACTTTATGACCTAAATCAAGAAGCGCGTTTCTTTTTCGGAAGACTTTACTTCCTTTTAATGATGGAATTGATTCATCGTGTAGATCCATCTCTTCTTTTCTTTCATTGGGTAAAACAGTTTAGTCCAAAGCAAAAGTATTTTCAGTTATTTGTTACAGATATATGTGACATATGTTTAAGATAACTTGGTAAATTTTCCCACACTTGGCTTTTTATTTTTCTTTTTATCGTCCTCTATTCCATTTTAAATGAATTTTAACATTTTAGTTTGTTTCTCAATTTATGTCCTTTCTGAGGTAACAATAATTTCGGTGTTAAAACCTAGTTTTATCGTTCATAAATATGTATAAACATGATTTTAATTCATTTAATTGAAAATTTTGAAAAATTTTACTAGAATTGGGTAGTCAGTATATAAGACTAGGGCTGTTCTTTTTTATCAGAGAGCACTAGATTCTAATACAACTACTGCTTTACTAGTATTTTTAATGGTAACCAAGTGTATAAAGTAAAAATTTTTTTAAAATCCGAAAGAATTTAACCCCTTCCCACACTTAAGATCTTGCAATGCCCTCATTTGCAAGAAATCAGTAACAATTTAAATTATTGAGGGTGATTTGTGTGAAAATGATTAAATTTTTACCAAAGTTTCCAAATATATTGGCGTTTGTTTGCTGAATGATAAATGGTGCACATCATTTGTTCATTCCGTCTTGTTGTTATTTCACATGTATTTTGCATCTTGTCGTCAAAATTAGTTGCTTTTGCTGAACTTAATGCCAGTCTTTGAAAATGCGTTGTTTTACCCTGTTTTGTACATAAGATAAACTGCAAACATATATACATATTTTTGAAGTTTGGTTTATTACCCCACATTCAAAAATTATTAAAATCTAAGAATAAAAGTTAGAAATTATAAAAATGATTACAATATTAACAAAAATATTAAATGCATCAATAATTACAAATTACAAAATAATAAAAAAAAAAAATAAAAAAAAATAAACTAAGGATTATATTGGTACCAATAGGGGTTCCACGCATAACCATAAGTGCTATAGAATGCTTCGGCAGGGTCATACGTAGGATATGGTGGCTGCATCTCTATCGACCAAGGAGGGAAGACGGGTTTCGGTGTAGGAATATAGTTTCTACCTATATGTTGGCAATGCGCTATGATCTGGTTCTGATGAACTTGCCAATCTTCAAATGCTCTCTGTCTAGCATTTTCGTATTCCTGAGAAGCTATAAACCTATGCATTTCTTGCATCTCATTCCCCCCTCCTACATTACCTTGTTCCTGGTTTCTCTCTACCTGTGGATGTCTACCATTGTATCGTACTGCGGCGTTATTTCGCCGCTTCAAAACTTTCGCACCATGGTATACATTTAAACCTATAGTGTCGCGGGGTTCCGGCTCTTCTACTAATAATCCCCCCCTACTTATATCCACACCGAGATATTCACCAATCAAAGTAATAAAAATACCACCTCCTATTATGCTATGTGGACGCATCCCTCGAACCATAGCTGATAAATAATAACCCACACAATATGGTATACTTACAGCGCTGTGTGGGTCTCGAATACACATATGGTAAAACAAATCTTGTTCATTTACCTTTTCTTTGTTTTTACCCCTTTGTGTAATCGAATTAGCTAAAAACCTATGTATTACTCTTAATTCGGCTCTATCTATATCCAAATAAGAGTAGTTTCCCCCTTTGAAACGGTGATGGCTTGTCATTTGACTCCACACACCGTGTGTATCAAAATTTTCATCTATTTTCCTACCGTTTAGTATCAATCCTCTACAATCGGCAGACGCTAATTCCTCAGGCGTATATATACGTAAAGCCTGAGCCATGTCCAGTAAAGACATGTGGCGCATCGAACCGCCTAATAAAAATCTAATAAAAGAACGATCGGTTAAACTAGCTACCCGATCATTCAACTCTATACTACATAACAACTCTTCACACCATACTTTATATACAGGTCTGCGTATGGTGAATAAACATATCCAGTCATTAAAAGAAGAATTACCATACCTCTGTACCAGTAATTCCCTAATTGGCCCGGCCAATTCTACAGCTTCCAAGGGTCCCCATTCTATGACCCTTGGTACCTCAACAACCTTGGAATGAAGAGTATGCAAACCCCGTTGATATTTTGGATAATCTATCCAAAGTCTGTCAAATCGCAGGTTCGGGTGCAACTGTTCCAAGTGCATATCTGAAAAGGTCATGACTGGATGAGGTACATCCTGCTTGTAGTAGTTATCTACCTCCTGTTGTTCCAAGTTCTCGGCAGGAGCATGGCGGGCTTGGGATGAAGATTCACCCCTTTCATTCTGCAAAACACATCAAACACAAATTTTGTGCATCCAAATATGCATTAGTGTCAGCAAAATCATCAATCAAAATAATTACAATGACATTATCAATTTATATCAAACTTAAGCTTATTTTCACATTTTTATCAAATCTACACTTTTTCAAATAAGCATATACGAAAATTTTCGCCAAGTTCATAAGCATTCAACTCAAATAACATGTCAAAATAATCATTACTAGCAAATAAACAAGTCTCAAATGGCATTATCTTTCAAAAATCAAGTTCATGAATTTTGGACTTGAAAAAGTCCACTTTAATTCTCAAAATCATGTTTAGGCTCAAAGTTTGGATCATTTAACTACCTAGACATGTTACACTACTCAATTTAGCAACAATTCATGACAAAAATCGGCCATAACCTGTTTATATCAAAAAGCCCCAAATTTGCTCAAGAACACAAACCCTAGATTATTCAAAATTTGAAGTTTAAGGCTTCTAATCATGTTAAACAACATCAATCTAGGTTATACAAGCATAATACATAAACAATTTAAGTCTAATTACACTAAAAAGCATCAAAATCAAATTGGGTAAAAATTAGCTCAAGAACACTAAAATTCGAATTAAATGGTGTTTAGGTGTAGAAATTTACCGTTTTTCTTGAGTAGTTCTTAGATATCATCCTTCTCAACATGATTTTAGCAAAAAATTTGGTGATTAACGGTTAAAAATTGAGATTTTTGGGGTGTTTTTGGGTGTATTTTCGGGTTCTTTTTCGCAGTTTGTTCGCAGTGTTTTTGTGTGGGGGAGGTAAACTGATCGTGCAGCTTGTTATATTTTTTTTTCTGTAATTTTGTCCCTCCGCGAGTCGCGGAGGTTTTGCCCTGCAAACTCCGAGAGTCGCGGAGTTTACCCTTTTTTTTTTTTTTTTTTTTTTTTTTTTTATATATTCTTTAACTTATAACACAATTAAGAAATTAATTTTAAAATTTTGTTTCCCTTGTTATTTAGGACGAGGTCGTTTCGGATCGATGTCCTAGTCCGTCCCTCGACAAAATTTTAAAATTTGTCTTTTTGTAGCGATTGTTTTAAAAGCTAAGATTTTTGGTTTTTTTAATGTTTTTGGCATACTTTAAATCAACAAGATTAAAAATATTGATAATAAAAGTTCTCGTCCCTCCCTCGGGTAAAGCAATTTCGGTTCAAAGACCTAGTCTTCAACTTACGACGAATTTTAAAAATCATATTTTTAACTTAATGAGATAAAGTAAATTTTTGTTTTTAAATTCACACAACTTAAATATAAAATTCAAAATTAATATTAAAAATTCACACCAAACTCAAAATTTTTAATGCATAAAATTAAAAATTAATATTTTAAAAATTAAAAATTCACACCAAACTTATATTAATTTTTCAAATATTTACAATTTTAAAAATATTGTTTTTACAAAGTTTACAATATTAATTTAAGATTTAAATATTAAGATTAAAAACATAATAAAATTAAAAATCTTTTTGTCTTTTTATCCCACTTTAATCAATCAAATATTATCAAAAATATGCGCCCCTCTTTTCGGTAAAGTAATTTCGGTTCCAAGACCTAATTTAACTCCTGACGAATTTTTGAAATATTTTGGGTTGATTGATTAAAGATATTTATACCTTAAGAATAAACGTTAAATTTCGCAGTGATGTAATAAATTTTTGAAGGATATCAATAATTTCGGTCGCCAAACCTAATTTTATTTAATACCAATTTAATACTTTTTAGCGAACAAATTAGCGTTTATTATCAAAAGGTTAAAAATAAAAATAAAAATAAAAACTGTACAGACATACCTGTGAAATAGATTTCTTAGTTATATGATCTATTATATTCATAAGATAGTCGGTTTAATTGATTTTCCATGGCTGCATAGGCGTAACCTCGAGCATTCATTGTCTTTTCTTCTAAACATATGAACGGTCCGTCTCTGCATAAAGTAACAAATTCGGTATTTGAATAGGTTTGATTATTTGAACATTTACCTCCATGTGACCATTTTCCGCATTTGTGACATTTTTCTAGGTGTCGTGCTCTTCTTTTCGCTGCGGATTTTGATTTTCCTTTACCAAATTGTAACTTATTATCTTCGCATCTGGATCCTTTTCTAACTCCGTCCATTCTTTCTCTGATTACTGATACTAATTCACTCGGTAGTATGTCATTATTTCTTTTAGTGATCAAAGCGTGTAGCATTAGACCATGGTTTAGTTCACAGGCAGTCTTCATTTTGTAAAAACCTAAAAAAAATAAAAATTCAGAATGGGGGGAGAAGACTAGTTCTTTAGGGTCTGCTAGGGAAAGACCATACGTGTTCCATTTTCGAGAACTACACGAAAACAGACAATCTAACTCTAACAGAAATACATATTATCCTTTAAAGACTTGATTCTCCCCACACTTAGTTAGCTGTGGTGTCAAAATTGTGATTAACTTCGTTGTCGACTTCCATCGGACCCTGTATGTAATGTTTAACTCTGTGACCATTAACTTTAAATTCAATTCCATTTGAATTTATTAATTCTATCGTTCCGTATGGGAAAACTCTTTTGACTATGAATGGTCCAGACCATCTTGACTTCAATTTTCCAGGAAATAGCTTGAATCGTGAATTGAAAAGAAGAACTCTGTCTCCTTCTTTAAATTCCCTTGAACTTCTGATTCTTTTATCATGCCATTTCTTCGTTCTTTCTTTATAGATTAACGAATTTTCGTATGCTTCATGTCTTAATTCTTCTAATTCGTTTAGTTGACTTAATCGTAGACGTCCAGCTTCATGTAAATCAAGGTTACATGTCTTCAAAGCCCAAAATGCTTTGTGTTCAATTTCTACTGGAAGATGACATGCTTTTCCATAAACAAGTCTAAAAGGTGTGGTTCCAATTGGAGTTTTGTAGGCTGTTCTAAAAGCCCAGAGTGCATCCTCCAATTTAATGGACCATTCCTTCGGATTTGATCCTACGGTTTTCTCTAGAATACGTTTTAAAGCTCGGTTGGTATTTTCAACTTGTCCACTTGTTTGTGGATGATATGCGGTGGAGATTTTATGAGTTACTCCATATCTTTTAAGAACTTTCTCAAGTTGATTATTACAGAAATGAGTACCCCGATCACTTATTAAAGCTTTCGGTGTTCCAAACCTTGCAAAAAGACGTTTTAAAAAGTTGACTACAACTCGTGCATCGTTAGTTGGGAGAGCTTGTGCTTCCGCCCATTTAGATACATAATCAATGGCTACGAGTATATATAGATTATTATGAGATTTTGGAAATGGACCCATAAAGTCAATACCCCAAATGTCAAATACTTCACATACTTGGATGACATTTTGTGGCATTTCATCACGTTGACTTATTTTTCCGGCCCTTTGACATGCATCACAGGATTTGCAAAGAAGGTGTGCGTCTTTGTAAATTGTAGGCCAATAGAATCCAGCTTCATAAACTTTTCTTGCTGTTAGTTGAGGCCCATAATGCCCTCCTGTTGGTCCTGTGTGACAATGGTTTAATATTTTACTAGCTTCATCTCCAAATACACATCGGCGTATTATTCCATCGGGACAACTTTTAAACAGATGTGGATCTTCCCAGAAATAGTGTTTTATATCACTGAAGAATTTCTTTCGTCTTTGGTACGATAATCCTTTTTCAAGGAATCCACAAACTAAGTAGTTTGCATAGTCTGCAAACCATGGGATTTCTTTATAATCTATCTTCAATAGATATTCATCAGGAAAGTTGTCTTGTATGGCCGATTCATTCAGAACTTCTAATTCGGGATTTTCAAGACGAGAAAGATGATCAGCGGCGAGATTTTCTGCTCCTTTTTTATCTCGGATTTCAATATCAAACTCTTGTAAGAGTAAGATCCAACGGATTAATCTTGGTTTAGCATCTTGTTTTGAAAATAGGTATCTAAGAGCAGAATGGTCGGTATAGACCACCGTTTTTGCTAGAACTAGATATGATCGAAATTTGTCAAAAGCAAAGACAATAGCAAGGAGTTCTTTTTCAGTAGTTGTATAGTTCGTTTGTGCTCCTTGTAATGTCTTACTAGCATAATATATAGGTTGAAATCGTTTTTCAATCCTTTGTCCTAAAACGGCTCCCATTGCAAAATCACTTGCATCGCACATTAGTTCAAATGGTAGATTCCAATTTGGTGTTATCATGATTGGTGCATTAGTGAGTTTTTCTTTAAGAATATTAAAAGATTTGATACACTCATCTGAAAAGATGAATGGCGCATCCTTTTCTAGGAGTTTATTCATAGGAGTGGCAATTTTAGAAAAATCTTTTATGAAACGTCGGTAAAAACCGGCATGCCCTAGAAAACTCCTAACTCCTCTAACATTGGTGGGATGTGGAAGTTTAGCAATTACATCTACTTTAGCTCTATCCACTTCAATTCCTTCTTTTGAAATTTTATGTCCAAGAACGATGCCTTCTTTAACCATGAAATGGCATTTCTCCCAATTAAGTACTAGATTTGATTTTTCGCATCTAATTAGCATTCGTTCCAGATTAACTAGACATGATTTAAATGTATCACCGAAGACTGAAAAGTCATCCATGAATACTTCCATGCATTCTTCTATCATGTCATGAAAAATCGCCATCATACACCTTTGAAAGGTTGCAGGGGCGTTGCAAAGTCCAAATGGCATGCGTTTGTAAGCAAAAGTACCATAAGGGCACGTGAATGTGGTTTTCTCTTGGTCTTCGGGTGCTATTGGAATTTGAAAATATCCGGAAAATCCATCTAGAAAACAATAGTAACTATTTCCGGCTAATCTTTCCAACATTTGATCTATGAAAGGTAAGGGAAAGTGATCTTTTCTGGTGGCGTCATTTAATTTTCTATAATCAATACATACACGCCATCCTGTTACAGTCCTAGTAGGAATAAGCTCATTTTTCTCATTTGTGATGACAGTCATGCCACCTTTCTTAGGCACGCATTGAACTGGACTTACCCATGGACTATCAGAAATTGGATATATCAAACCTGCATCTAGCAGCTTAATAATCTCTTTCTTAACTACATCTTGCATATTAGGATTTAGTCTTCGTTGGCGTTGCACATACGTTTTATGACCTTCTTCCATAAGGATTTTATGTGTGCAATACGAAGGACTTATTCCTTTAATATCATGAATCTTCCATGCAATGGCTGGTTTATGAGCTTTCAACACAGAAATGAGTTGTGATTTCTCATTTTCAGTAAGAGAAGACGATATTATTACAGGTAATTCAGATTCACCATGTAAATAAGCGTATTCCAAATGGTTTGGAAGTGGCTTTAACTCTAATTTCGGAGGTTCTTCTATCGATGATTTATATCGATATCTGTCTTCTTCTTTTAGCATTTGAATTTCTTCTGTTGTTGGTTCATATCCATTAGCTATAAGTGTAGCTAACATTTCAGCTTCATCAATTGGTTCATTACCTTCTCCTAAAGAACATTCTCCTGTTCCTTGTAATTCTGGAAATTCTTCTAATAATTCTGCATGTGCATCTATAGTTTGAATATAATAACATGTATCATCTGCAGATTGTGGTTGTTGCATTGCTCTATCAACTGAAAAGGTAACACTCTCATCCTCTATACTTAGGGTCAGTTTCTTACCGAACACGTCTATCATTGCTTTAGCCGTGTTTAAGAATGGTCTTCCTAATATGAGAGGAACTTGAGAATCTTCTTCCATGTCCAAAACAACAAAATCTACTGGAAATACTAAAGTACCAACTTTAACTAGCATGTTCTCCATTATCCCTCTAGGATATTTTATTGATCTATCGGCTAGTTGTATGCTTATTCTGGTTGGTTTTAATTCTCCAAGGTCTAGTTTAGCGTATAGTGAATACGGCATTAAATTTATACTAGCACCTAAATCAGCCAATGCTTCTATTGAACTAAGACTACCCAGAAAACATGGAATTGTGAAACTTCCTGGATCAGATAGTTTTTCTGGTATCTTATTCAACAGCACTGCTGAACAATTAGCATTCATAGTAACAGCCGAGAGTTCTTCCATTTTCTTTCTATTCGTGATTAGATCTTTCAAGAATTTAGCATATCTTGGCATTCCTGAAATCACATCAATGAAAGGAAGATTTACATTTATCTGTTTAAACATATCCAAGAATTTGGATTGCTCGGCTTCAAGTTTTTCTTTCTTCATTTTACTCGGATAAGGAAGTGGTGGTTGATATGGTTTAACATAAGGTTTAGCCTTAACTGTGTTATCTTCATTAACCTTTTCAACTACCGGTTCTTTTTCCTTATCTTAATCAGGTTGTGGTTCTTGTGGAGTAGGAATAGTTTCATCAGAAGTTACAGGTATTTCAGGTGGTTTAAGTGTTGTACCACTTCTTGTGGTAATAGCTTTAGCTGTTTCATTCCGGGGGTTAGCATTTGTATCACTAGGTAAACTTCCCGGTTTTCTTTCACCTATTAACCTTGCTAGGTTACTTACTTCTTGTTCCAGATTTTGAATAGAAGCTTGTTGATTTCTAAATGCTTGAGCATTTTGTTCATTGGTTTGTTTTTGAGATGTGAAAAACTGCGTTTGAGTTTCAACTAGCTTCGTCATCATATCTTCTAAATTCGGCTTTTTATCATCGGTTTGTTGTGGTGGTTTGTTTTGAAAATTTGGTCTTTGCTGATTATAAGTATTATTGGATACTTGTTGATTGCTAGGACCTTGTTGGTTGTTGTATGGAATATTTCGGTTATAATTCTGGTTTTGATTGTAAATCGGTCTTGGCGGTTGATAATTATTCTGATAATTATTTCCAGGCCTTTGGTTTATGTATGAAATATTCTCTCTTTGTTCCATTGTTAATTCAATACTGAGACAATCTTTTGTCAAATGTGGTCCTCCACACTGCTCACAACTAATTCGTATAGCATGAATATCTTTAGTCATCTTTTCCATTCGTCTCTCGAAAGCATCTATCTTTGCGGAAATGGAATCTAAGTCATGGCTAGAATCGGCTCTAGCTGCTTTAGATGATCTAATGATATCTTTTTCTTGGTGCCACTCATGTGAGTGGGAAGCAGTATTATCAATAATTTTGTAAGCATCAGTTTCGGTTTTCTTCATAATAGAACCACCAGCTGCTATATCTATGTCTTTTCTTGTAGTGATGTCGCATCCTTGGTAGAATATTTGTACTATTTGGCAGGTGTCTAAACCATGTTGCGGACATCCTCTTAACAATTTTCCATATCTTGTCCATGCCTCATATAGAGTTTCATTTGGTTTCTGTGTGAACGTAACAATTTCTGCTTGAAGTCTTACGGCTTTAGATGCAGGAAAAAAATGTTTAAGAAATTTGTCAATTAAAACGTCCCATGTATCGATCGCCCCTTCAGGTAACGATTCCAACCAATCTTTGGCTTCTCCCTTTAAAGTCCAGGGAAATAACATGAGATATATCTGTTCATCCTCCACTTCTCGGATTTTAAATAGTGTGCAGATCCTATTAAAGGTACGTAGATGTTCATTTGGATCTTCCTTCGGCGCACCACTAAATTGGCATTGATTAGTTACCATGTGTAGAATTTGTCCTTTGATTTCATAATCTGGCGCATTAATGTCTGGATGAGTAATTGCGTGACCTTGGCCAGTGCGTTTAGCTCTCATTCGGTCTTCCATACTTAAAGGTTCCAGATTCTCCATAATTGAATTTGTTGACTCGGTATCACTAGATGATTCTGATTTAATAGTTCGTTCCTCAACAATCTCTGTTTGAATGATTGGTGGTTCCGGAGGAAAGTTTAATGGTTCAGGATCTACGAACCGTTCCTGAATATTTTCTGGATTCTCAATTGTGAGGTTGGGTTCAAAAAATGGATTATCGGAAATTTGAGTTGAAGTACTTGGTCGACTGGATGATGATTCTAAAGAAAAATCAACGGCGGTTATATTTGTTAAACGATGTCTTGATCGAGTTACAGGTGGTGAACGTACAAAAGGTGATGAACGTCTTGCTCGGTGCATTCACTGAATATCCTATTAGTTTTTAAAAGGAAAGAAAAATTATAATAAGTTATCCAATCAATAGCCAAAAGATGCAGCAGAGGGGCAGGATTCGTTTGGTCTCAATATAATTGAGGACTGTTTGGCTCCAATAACCCGGTCCACGTACAAATCCAACTATTACTACGAACCAGAAAATTTTGATGTCTATCAATTTAACCACTTAAAATAAATTTTCGTAATTTTAAGAAATTTAGATAAGAAGTAGAATAAAAATCTAAGTCCTAAAAACTAGAATGGCGAGAAATACGAAAGACAAAGAGTTCGTCGCAAAAGGTCGAAAAAGAAAAAATGGTTGAAAAATAAAAGGTGACGGAAAAATAAAAGAAACTTATCAAAACTTAAAAATACTTAACTAATTTAACCTTATTACTACAACTAACTTAAAATTATAATCGCAAATTGAAATTACTAATTGGAATGATAATTGATACATAGTAAAAGGTGTCTAAAAATATTAAAGCTTACAGGAAAAACTAAATCCCAAATGGAAATAACTTAAAAAGAAACTAAAACTTAAAAAGGCGTCGCAAAATTCTAAAGCACCTAAATCTTAGTCTAAAGAAAAAGCACTTAAGGAATTCTACGGCAAAGCCTAAAAATATAGGAGTAAAAATAACTATAGCAAAAACTAAGTTTAAAATTAATTATGAGCTAAAAATATAAATATTACGCTACAACGATTAAAAAGGTACAAAATATAAAAATATACAAAAAGTTGTAAAAAGTACAATTTTTATAAAAATATTATTTTTATATTATTTATTTAATTAAAACTACTAATTTTACAATTTTAATAAAACTAATTAAACAAAATACATAAATATAAAGTAAAAAGTAAAAATAAAACTAAAATTAATAATAATAATAATAATAATTAAGTTAAATAATAATAATAATAATTAAAACCCGTAATTAATGCAGTTTTAGGGCTTCCTGTGCGAGTGTCAGAGTAGCTCCGCGAGTCGCGGCAAATAAAGAAGAAAACCCCGCAAGTCGCGGGGTTCAGAATTTGAGCTGACAGGTTTCACTTTTACACGTTTTTCTTTATTATTTTTTTTATTTTTTTATTTTATGTTTTCTGTTTTTTAAATAATTAAAAGATATTAAAATTAAAACTTATATTTTTATAAACTAAAATAAAAATAAAGAAACTTATAAAACTTAAATATTTAACAAAATCCTAAAAATACTAATATTTTTGTTTTTCTTTTTATATTTTTCGAATTTTTAAAACGTAATTTTACAAAAAAAACGACTTTTAATAAAAGTAGATAAAAATCTTTTTTTTTTTTTTTTTTTTTTTTTCTTTTATATTGGCGTTGCGCTTCCGGCTTTTAAGATATTCCCCGGCAGCGGCGCCAAAAATACTTGATGTCGAACGAGGTGTATACAAAATAGCTTATATTTTACTAGGAAAATACTATTAAATACGATACAATTTTACACAAGATATTTATTTATTTATAGAATGGATATACTTAAACCTTGCTACAACACTTATAGGCAGTGTACCTAATCGTACAGTAGTGTAGTTTTTAGTAAGTCCGGTTCGTTCCACAGGGAAATCTTTAAACAAAGCTCAACGCTATATTAATTTACTTTTATAAAAATACAAATATATATATAAGTAATATTATTATTATAAAGGGGGGTTTTTACCGTTTAATGACCGGTTTGTCGATTTTAAAACTTTAGTCGCAGTTAAAACCTAATGTAAAATATAAAATAAATACAAGACTTTAAATTAAAGCGTAAAGTAAATAACGATAATGAAATTGCGAATAATAAAAATGCGATATAATTAAATTGCGATAATTAAAAGTACGATAATTAAAAGTGCGATTAAATAACAATAAATAAAAGTGCGATAATTAGAAGTGCAATTAAATATAAAATAAAGGAAATTAAATATGAAATAAAAGAATTATGCTTATTTAAACTTCCGTAATCATGATGTTTGACGTGTTGATTTTAGTTTTATGCCCATGGGTTAATTGTCCTTTGTCCTGGATTATTCAATATGTCCGTCTGGTTTTTGTCCATAACAGTCCATCAGTCATAAATATAAATTGCAAGTGTCCTTGTCAAATTATTATTATACCCGAAGATAAATATTCCAACTAATTGGGGATTCGAATTGTAACAAGGTTTTAATACTTTGTTTAATGAATACACCAGGTTATCGACTGCGTGTAAACCAAGGTTTTACTACTTTGTTAACAATTACACCAATTACCCTTGAATGTAATTTCACCCCTGTTTTAATTATTCTAGTGGCTATTAATCCATTCCCGTATCCGGTTAAATGAACGATTATTCGTACATATAAATACCCCGCCCATCGTGTCCGATCGAGTGTATATGGTAATTTATAGGGACGCCCAATTGTAAATCTTTATATTAACATTAACAAACTTTCATTTAGTTAAACAAATATAAAGCCCATTAATAGCCCATAGCCTAGTTTCCACAAGTGTCGTTCTTTTATCCAAACCCCAATTATGGTACAAAGCCCAATTACCCAATTTTAGTAATTAGCCCAACATCATGATTACTTCGTTTTAAATAAGCATAATAATAACTTAGCTACGAGACATTAATGTAAAAAGGTTGAACATAACTTACAATGATTAAAAATAGCGTAGCGTTACACGGACAGAATTTCGACTTATACCCTTACAACATTCGCTAACATACCCTTATTATTAGAATTATAATTAAAATTAAAATATAAATTATAAATATAAATATATTTACGTATGAAGAGGAAGAGAAAAAGATGTTTTTTTTGATCAGAATTCGGGTTGCTTTATAGCCAGGGTTGAAAATTGGGGCTCCGCGACTCGCGGCAAAATGGCCTTAAAACTCCGCGAGTCGCGGAGAGATATTTACAGCTCACACCCTTGGAGTTTCTTGCTGCCGACGGTTTTTATTATATATATATAATATATATATAATTAATATAATTAATTATATATTATATTATATTTATATACATAGTTAACTTGTAATTTTTAGTCCGTTGCGTCGAGCGTTAAGAGTTGACTCTAGTCCCGGTTCCGGATTTTCGAACGTCCTTGCGTACAATTTAATATCTTGTACTTTGCGTTTTGAATCTTGTACTCTTGTGATTTCGAGACGTTTCTTATCAATAATTGGAACCTTTTTGATTGTCTTTTGTACTTTTGAGCTTTTTGGTCGTTTGCGTCTTCAATTCGTTGAATCTGTCTTTTGTCTTCACCTTTTATTATTTAAACGAATATCACTTGTAAATAGAACAATTGCAACTAAAAGCTTGTCTTTCTTGAGGAATAATGCTATGAAATATATGTTCGTTTTTAGCATTATCAGTTGTCAAAATGGCCAGTTACAGGCCATTGCCGCGCCGCGGAGATCTTGGGCGCGCCGCGACAAATAAAGCAAATCAAAGTCAGGAGTGGTTTAAGACAGCTCGAAAATCCAGTGTATTGCCGCACCGTGACAATTGAGGTCGCGACGCAACAAAGCTGCAGATCTGACCCATTTTTCCTATTAAAAAATGGGTGGTCCAAGGGTATTTTCTTCTTTTCGCGTATGGATCTGATTGGAGCTTTAAACCTCAACCACTTATCTCATTTATTCAATTTCTTTTTCTCTTTTCTTCTTCTATTTACTCTCAAAACATAAAACCCATTTAAATTAAAAGTAAGATTCGAGAGTGAAGAATTGTGAATCGATCTTTGGAGCAAGAAGTAAAGTTGTTCTACTTGTTCTTAGCTACGACCCAATAGTGTTGGTAAGTCTTAACTCCATGTTTTAAGTTTTAGTTAATTTATGGCTAGGGTTTGGGCCATTTAAGACTTGTAAGACCCATTTGGGGGTTAAATGGGCGAATTTGGGTTATATTGATGTAAGGAAACCCTAATAACTATAATCTAGGGTTTGGTTATGTAAATCGAGATTTGTAAGTGTTAAATTGTGTTGTTAGTCGCTAATACACTTGTAAATTGATGAAAGATTTGCTAATGGGTTCGTGTTTGACCAAATTGCGAGTCTAAGTGTTAAAATGGGTCGAAAGGGGTAATGTTGACCTAGTTGGGCAAAGATGAGTATGAAAATACCATAAAAGGTGATAGTTATTGTTATTGGACTATAATCACTAGTTTTTAGTGATTGATGAGGAGTCTTGGCCATTAATGGGCGGTCTTGGGGTAAAGGGGTCATTTAATGCAAATGGGTCATTAAATGCTTAAGTGATAAATGTTGGTGTCAAGTCCAACTATTTTGGTGTATTGAAATTGTACTTATTGTATTAGGTACTTCACTTTGAAGCTTACGGAGTTGTTAATTCATCGCCTAGTCTATAAGGTGAGTGGAATAATTATATGCATAGGTATATAATGTAATTATTTGTTGTAGCGTGAGATGTGAAGTGTCGAAGTGTTAAGACACCACGTTTCACGTGACGAGTGAAGCGTCGAGGTGTTAAGACGCCACTCGGGGTGAAGCACCGAGGTGTTAAGATGCCACCTAGGTGTAACGACCCGCACTTTTTCGATCGTTCTATACTTATAAGATTAATATTTACATAAATTAAACCTTACCAACATGATAAGCAATCCAAATTGTTGAGACTTATGTTTTCGAAAAGAGTTTTACACAACGTTTGACCGTCTAGTTTGACCGATGATATCACGAACTATACAATATATGATAATTATACGTTTGTGTATATATATGTATATATACATATTTAACATGATCTAAGAATGTTTTAATATCTCATTTTGTATTAATAACAATAAGTTATAAGTATATTTTGAAACTACTAACTTAAGTTTTCAAAACGATAACCATACGTAACGTTATTTGACTTAAATACTTATAACCTATAATGTTTATACATATATCGTATAAGTAATGTATTTAATCAATTTTAAAGGGCTTACATACATAAAACAATATAAGTATATTTACAAAAGATAGCTATATTTGAATCCTCGTTCCGTTTTCTCAAAGATTTCTATACGTATACCTAGGGTATATGTACCCGTATCATACGCAGCTTCTAGATGTATTTACTATTGGTATATACCAATAAAAATCTGCTTCTTAGCAGCCTTAAATGATTTAGAAACATGTGGAACCAACCATTTGTCAAGTAGCATGAATTATTTAGCAAGAAAACAAAGTTAGGTATCTTTTTTTTCCTTTATAACCTAAAAACGTTTTTATGCATGCACACCATTTCTTCACCCCATTTTCTCATACTTACACTTCCATTTCTCTCTCAAAATACTCTTAACTTCATACTTGATCATCTCCAAGCATTTTCCCCATCATTTAGCTTCAAAAACAACACTTAAACCTCATAAGAAAACCTTACAAAAACACTTCAAGAAATCCTTCCAAGAACACCAACTTACTTCCAATCTTTCATCCACTTCCATCACCCTTTTGGTTCTAGGTTCTTACTCCTCTTTTACAGCAACCTTGTCCAAGGAACTTGAGGTAGAATCTATGTTCATAACCTTATTCGATTCATATATATATAGCTATCTTATTTTGTGGTATAAAAGTTTAACAACAAGAACATAGTTTGAAAGTTTTCAAACTTGTTTGCAAACTAAATAGATCCTTCTAACTTAACTTTTAAAATACTTCAAGACCTGTAATATATCTTAAATATATGCTAATTTAACAAGGTATAACTTGGTTTTTCAAAGAACACCTTAAAAACTGAATTTACGACATCGGAGTGCAACCGGGGGCTGTTTTGGGTTGGATAATTAAAAACCATCTTAAACTTTGAATTGGAGGTTTATTTTCTGGAAAAATAATTTTTACTATAAATATGATAACACATAAAAATTTCATGATTTAACTCAAAGTATAAGTATTTTTAGAAAAATAATCATTTAAGGTTGTTTACATGATGGAAAATGATTAACTTCATAAGTTTCACTAAAGTTTGACCTATGACCTGTGATTTCGAATACAAACTAAGGTATTTACAGTTCATAGTCTTAAATAGGGACTCGATCCAAGGAAGTGGCAAGTTGAATCAACGAAAACGGAGTTGTAACGAAGAAACTATGACCAAAACGAGATCGGATATCTAAGACTAGTTTAGCTACGAAAATAATTGGAGAAAATTAAATAAATCACATCTTTTTAAAATAACATGATATTTTATATATATGTACTCATAATTTAATTTTATATGGTTCAGGATCACCCGTAAACAATACGAGAAGATTAATCATAAGATCCCATGATTGTACGCAACATGTCATTTGACAACACCGGTACTTTATGTACGCAACACGTCATTTGACAACACCGGTACCATAGGTCAAGATTAATCTCGACCAATACATATACGATGGGGTTTTATTTATTTCGTTGGGGGTTTTATTTATTTCATTGCGGGTATATTAAACATCTAAAAATGAACCATTAAAATTGAATTACTAACAACGAACTGCTAACTACGGACTAAGGAATTATTAAAAGTATTAAAAGTATAACAAGTATATATATGTGACGTTTGTTTAAAAAGAAAAGGTATTGATATATTATATATGGATAGGTTCGTGATATCAACCGGAGACCAAGTCAAATTATATATATCTTCAAGACGAAAGTGAGTATATAGTCCCACTTTTAAACTCTAAATATTTCGGGATGAGAATACATGTATTTTATGTTTTACGTTATGGACACAAGTAACTGAAAATATATTCTACGTTGAGTTGTACCACTGGCATACTTCCCTGTAGCTTGGTAACTAATATTTACAGCGGTATTGTAAACGCGAATCCTGTTGATAGATCTATCGGGCCTGACAACCCCAACCGGACTGGACGACCAGTATTCAACGGTTGCACAGTACTTCGTTTTGTGACTACACTTGGTACGGTGTAGTAAGATTTCATATTAAAGGGAATATGCGACGTGATTAAATGTTAAGTATGGTTACCAAGTGCTCAACCACTTAGAATATTTTTATGAAAATGTTTATATATGAAATCTTGTGGTCTATATATATATATTGCTGCCGGCACTAAACCTATATCTCACCAACTTTATGTTGACGTTTTAAACATGTTTATTCTCAGGTGATAATTAGAAGCTTCAGCTGCATTATGTTGAATTTGAGCAGGATCTTGCGTACGCATATTTGTGTCAAAAAATAAAACTGCATATCCAAGAACTTGTGTTGTAAAATATGCTAGAAATCGTGTTGTTATCATCATTTGTAAAGTTTGTAAGTCGAAGATTATCGCTAAACGATAATCATCTTTATTTCGTCCAAAGCTTGTATCAAAAATAAGAATCATGGTTTGTAATGTATAATATATGCAGTTTTTCTTTTAAAAATATCGCATATAGAGGTCAATACCTCGCAATGAAATCATACGTTATCTAACACGTTCTTACGGTTAAGGACGGGTTATGACATGTGGTATCAGAGCGGTGGTCTTAGCGAACCAGGTTTGCATTAGTGTGTCTAACTGATAAGTCGTTAGGATACATTAGTAAGTCTGGACTTTGACCGGGTCTTATTTAAAAACCATTGCTTATCATCGTTGGTTAAAATTTATATGTAAATATTATGTAGTACTAATGGGTTAGTTGTTGTGTGATAGATGTCGGGCTTAAAACTTGTTATCACATTCAGCGACTCCAAACCAGAATCTTCAGATGATGTTCCAGTCATTAACCTATCCGATGACGAAAGTAATATCTTTGGGGAAGACTCACAAATTCCGGATGAACCGACTATAGAGAACCCGGAAAGTGAACCCGAGGAGGAAAGTGAACCCGAGGAGGAAAGTGAACCCGAGGAGGAAAGTGAACCCGAGGAGGAAAGTGAACCCGAGGAGGAAAGTGAACCCGAGGAAGAAATACAGGAAATTACAAAAGAAGAGTTCGAACTAGGAAAGAAACGAAAGGCTAATGAATTAGAAAATTCAAATCCTGAGTTTAATAAGGATGATGTGGCACCAACTCCACTAGACACTACCGCCCCTATTCCCGCTATTCCTATTCATTCTATCCCGGCATCCAGTTCTTCAGTCCCACAGCCAAAATATAGGCAGACAGCCAGGATAAGCGTTAAGCGATTCTTTGAACCTAAACGTCCTAGAAAATAGACCAAACGATGCGCTGCCGTATTAAACCATGGGATCATATAATGTTTTGTATAATATTATTAGTGTAGTTTGTTTAATGTTCAATGTAAGATAAGCATATGTAAAATAGTGAAGTGTGAAATGCAATAATTTTCCATGGTTAAGTATTATTTAGATGGTAGTAATTGATTCTGTACTAAGCTATTAAGTATGGACATTAACGGGTAGGTACTACCCTAGATATAATTATAAAACGCTAATAAGAAGAAAAGGCTTTTATAATAATACCTGGTTCATATTATTAATAAGCTATAATGTACTGTAAATATACACTACATCTATAATATTCCATGTGAATAATTATTTTCTTTTCATTCTTATAGAAGAATATGGCGCGATTGAACCGAATGACGGAACAAGAAATCCAGGAACTCATCAATCAGCGAGTGAACGACAGAATGTTATGGGTCGAGGCTGCAAGAGGTGCTGCAGTTAACCCAAATCCTCGTGTGGGGTGCACTTACAAAACTTTTCAAGCTTGCAAGCCCTCATCATTCAGTGGAACAGAAGGACCGATCGGTTTAACCCGGTGGATAGAAAAGATGGAGACTGTGTTTAAAATAAGTGGTTGTGTTGAAAAGGACATGACCAAGTATGCATCGTGCACTTTACAAGATAGTGCACTCACGTGGTGGAAAAATTATGTGAAGGCTGTAGGAGGAGATGTAGCTTATGATACTCCATGGGAAGAATTCAAAACAATGTTAATCAACGAATATTGTCCAAGGAACGAGGTTAGGAAGTTGGAAGATGAATTACGAAGTCTGAAGGTTATTGGTACTGAAATCACCAACTACAATCAGCGATTCATGGAATTAGTTTTGCTATGTCCTGAATTGGTTCCAACCGAAGAACGGAAAATTGAAATGTACAAAGATGGGTTGCCCAAAAAGGTCAAGGCAAATGTTACAGCATCGAAACCTAAGACAATTCATGAAGCTATAACCATGGCAAATGAGCTAATGGATCAGGTCATCATGGATAAGAAAGTATCCAATACTGATGTGAAGGTATCAGGTAACAAAAGAAAGTGGAATGGAAATTATGATCGAGGTAACCAACAACAATCTTTTAAGAAACAAGAAAACACGCAAGGTGCGGGTAGTGGTTTAAGCTTTGGTTATAAAGGACAAAATCCTTTATGCAACCGATGCCACAAACATCACTCTGGTTACTGTAATGTGGTATGCAACAAATGTAATCGAAAGGGTCATCATGCTGAAGATTGTAGGGCTCTCGTTACAAATGGTACCAAGACTCCTGCCACCAATGCAAATAGAACTGCTTTGGCTACCATTACTTGTTTTGGGTGTGGAAAACAAGGTCACTATAAGAGCCAGTGCCCGAATCCAGAGAAGAATATCAGACCTGCACGTGGGAGAGCATTTGTTATTAATGCTAGGGAGGCATGTGAAGACCCGGAGCTTGTTACGGGTACGTTTACCATTAATAACTTATCCGCATCTATTATATTTGATACTGGTGCTGATAGAAGTTACGTGTGTAGAGAATTTCACGCTAAATTGAATTGTTCATCATTACCTCTAGATGCTAAGTACATGATTGAGTTAGCTAATGGTAAACTAATTAAAGCCGATAAAATTTGCCGTGATTGTAAAATAAATTTAGCCGGAGAAACATTTAAAATTGACTTAATACCCGTAGAATTAGGAAGTTTTGATGTAATAGTCGGCATGGACTGGATGTCCAAAATAGGAGCTGAAGTTGTGTGCGCCAAGAAGGCAATTCGCATTCCTCGTAAGAATAAAACGCCAGTAATGATTTATGGAGAGAAGGGTAACTCAAAGCTAAAACTCATTAGTTATTTGAAAGCTCAAAAGTGCTTGAAGAAAGGGTGCTATGCTATCTTAGCACATGTTAATAAAGTCGAAAAGAAAGAAAAAGAGAAGTGCATCAATGACGTGCCTGTGGCAAGAGATTTTCCTGAAGTATTTCCGGAAGAGTTGCCGGGATTACCTCCATTTAGATCTGTAGAATTTCAAATAGATTTAGTACCAGGAGCTGCACCAGTGGCTCGTGCTCCATATAGACTTGCACCGTCCGAGTTAAAAGAACTTCAAAGTCAGTTAAAAGAATTACTAGACCGTGGATTCATACGACCAAACACTTCACCGTGGGGAGCTCCAATTTTATTCGTCAAGAAGAAAGACGGATCTTTCCGAATGTGTATAGATTATCGTGAATTAAATAAGTTAACTATCAAGAATCGGTATCCACTACCGAGAATTGACGACTTATTTGATCAACTCCAAGGATCATGTGTGTACTCGAAAATTGACCTAAGATTGGGTTATCATCAATTACGTGTCAAAGAAGAAGATATACCGAAAACTGCTTTTCGGACACGCTACGGTCATTACGAATTTTTGGTCATGCCGTTTGGATTGACGAATGCGCCAGCTGTATTCATGGACCTCATGAATCGAGTTTGTAGTCCATATTTAGATAAGTTTGTTATCGTTTTCATTGATGATATTCTTATCTATTCCAAGAGTGAGCAAGAGCATGAACAGCATTTAAGGTTGATATTAGAGTTATTGAGAAAAGAACAGCTATATGCTAAATTTTCTAAATGTGCTTTCTGGTTGAAAGAAGTACAATTTCTTGGCCACGTTGTTGGTAGCAAAGGAATTCAGGTTGATCCAGCAAAAATTGAAGCCATTGAAAAATGGGAGACTCCTAAGACACCAATGCAGATACGCCAATTTTTGGGTTTAGCCGGTTATTATAGAAGGTTTATTCAAGATTTTTCCCGAATAGCTAAGCCGTTGACAGCGTTAACGCAAAAAGGGAAGAAATATGAATGGACTTCCGAGCAGGAGAGTGCATTTCAATTACTGAAAAAGAAGTTGACTACGGCGCCTATTTTATCATTACCAGAAGGGAACGATGATTTTGAAATATATTGTGACGCTTCGCGACAAAGTTTTGGTTGCGTTCTTATGCAACGGAAGAAAGTTATTGCATACGCATCCCGACAATTAAAGATTCACGAGCGGAATTATACGACGCATGATCTAGAACTGGGAGCAGTCGTGGTTGCATTGAAGATATGGAGACACTACTTGTATGGGGTTAAATGCACTGTGTTTACTGATCATAAAAGCCTTCAACATATTTTCGATCAAAAACAGCTGAACATGAGGCAACGTAGGTGGGTCGAGTTAATAAACGACTATGATTGTGAAATTCGTTATCATCCCGGGAAAGCGAATGTGGTGGCTGACGCTTTAAGCAGAAAGGAACGAGAACCAATTCGAGTACGAGCAATGAACATAAAAATTCGCATGAATCTCAACTCACAAATCAAAGAGGCTCAACGAGAAGCTCTTACTAAAGAAAACATAGGAAATGAAATAATGAAGAAGTATGGGAAACAACTCATTATGCGGGAAGATGGAATTCGATATTTTGCAAACCGTATTTGGGTACCAAAGTTGGGTGGATTAAGGAAGTTAATATTGAATGAGGCACATAAGACAAGATACTCGATACATCCTGGAGTTGGAAAGATGTATCAAGATCTTAAGACGCATTATTGGTGGCCTAATTTGAAGACAGACGTTGCAACATATGTTGGGGAATGTTTAACTTGTTCCAAAGTCAAAGCAGAACACCAGAAGCCGTCAGGATTACTTCAACAACCAGAAATCCCAGAATGGAAATGGGACGGTATTACCATGGATTTCATCACGAAGTTACCAAAGACTGCCTGGGGATACGACACCATTTGGGTGATTGTTGATCGTCTCACCAAGTCTGCACATTTCCTGCCTATAAAGGAAATGGATAGAATGGAGAAACTATTACGATTGTATATAAAGGAAATTGTTTCAAGACATGGAATACCTATTTCCATTATATCCGATCGTGATAGTAGATTTACCTCAAAGTTCTGGCAATCACTACAGGAGGCACTAGGAACTCGTTTGGATATGAGTACCGCATATCATCCGCAAACCGACGGGTAGAGTGAAAGAACGATTCAGACTCTTGAAGACATGCTCAGGGCATGTGTGATCGATTTTGGAAACGGATGGGATAAATATCTACCATTAGCAGAATTCTCGTATAATAATAGTTATCATGCGAGCATTAAAGCTGCACCATTCGAAGCATTGTATGGAAGGAAGTGTAGATCTCCTATCTGTTGGAATGAAGTAGGAGATCGACAATTAACTGGTCCCGAGATCATACACGAAACGACTGAGAAGATAGTACAAATCAAGGAGAGATTTAAAACAGCCCGTAGTCGCCAAAAGAGCTACGCCGATGTCCGAAGGAAACCATTAGAGTTTCAGATCGGGGACATGATTATGCTAAAGGTGTCACCTTGGAAAGGTGTAATACGCTTCGGAAAAAGGGGTAAACTGAACCCAAGATATGTAGGCCCGTTCAAGATCATCGAACGCATTGGACCGGTAGCTTATCGACTCGAGTTACCGCAACAACTTGCCGGAGTACATAATACCTTTCACGTCTCAAACCTTAAGAAGTGTCTTGCAAAGGAAGATCTCACCATTCCTCTTGAAGAAATCCATGTCGACGAGAAACTACAATTCATCGAAGAACCAATCGAAATCATGGATCGTGAAGTTAAACAGCTCAAGCAGAGCAACATACCGATAGTTAAGGTTCGTTGGAATGTTAGAAGAGGTCCCGAGTTTATGTGGGAACGAGAGGATCAGATGAAACAAAAGTATCCACACTTGTTTCTCGATGACGCAAAATAGGTACAATTTTAAAATTTCGGGACGAAATTTATTTAACGGGGAGGTAATGTAACGACCCGCACTTTTTCGATCGTTCTATACTTATAAGATTAATATTTACATAAATTAAACCTTACCAACATGATAAGCAATCCAAATTGTTGAGACTTATGTTTTCGAAAAGAGTTTTACACAACGTTTGACCGTCTAGTTTGACCGATGATATCACGAACTATACAATATATGATAATTATACGTTTGTGTATATATATGTATATATACATATTTAACATGATCTAAGAATGTTTTAATATCTCATTTTGTATTAATAACAATAAGTTATAAGTATATTTTGAAACTACTAACTTAAGTTTTCAAAACGATAACCATACGTAACGTTATTTGACTTAAATACTTATAACCTATAATGTTTATACATATATCGTATAAGTAATGTATTTAATCACTTTTAAAGGGCTTACATACATAAAACAATATAAGTATATTTACAAAAGATAGCTATATTTGAATCCTCGTTCCGTTTTCTCAAAGATTTCTATACGTATACCTAGGGTATATGTACCCGTATCATACGCAGCTTCTAGATGTATTTACTATTGGTATATACCAATAAAAATCTGCTCCTTAGCAGCCTTAAATGATTAAGAAACATGTGGAACCAACCATTTGTCAAGTAGCATGAATTATTTAGCAAGAAAACAAAGTTAGGTATCTTTTTTTTCCTTTATAACCTAAAAACGTTTTTATGCATGCACACCATTTCTTCACCCCATTTTCTCATACTTACACTTCCATTTCTCTCTCAAAATACTCTTAACTTCATACTTGATCATCTCCAAGCATTTTCCCCATCATTTAGCTTCAAAAACAACACTTAAACCTCATAAGAAAACCTTACAAAAACACTTCAAGAAATCCTTCCAAGAACACCAACTTACTTCCAATCTTTCATCCACTTCCATCACCCTTTTGGTTCTAGGTTCTTACTCCTCTTTTACAGCAACCTTGTCCAAGGAACTTGAGGTAGAATCTATGTTCATAACCTTATTCGATTCATATATATATAGCTATCTTATTTTGTGGTATAAAAGTTTAACAACAAGAACATAGTTTGAAAGTTTTCAAACTTGTTTGCAAACTAAATAGATCCTTCTAACTTAACTTTTAAAATACTTCAAGACCTGTAATATATCTTAAATATATGCTAATTTAACAAGGTATAACTTGGTTTTTCAAAGAACACCTTAAAAACTGAATTTACGACATCGGAGTGCAACCGGGGGCTGTTTTGGGTTGGATAATTAAAAACCATCTTAAACTTTGAATTGGAGGTTTATTTTCTGGAAAAATAATTTTTACTATAAATATGATAACACATAAAAATTTCATGATTTAACTCAAAGTATAAGTATTTTTAGAAAAATAATCATTTAAGGTTGTTTACATGATGGAAAATGATTAACTTCATAAGTTTCACTAAAGTTTGACCTATGACCTGTGATTTCGAATACAAACTAAGGTATTTACAGTTCATAGTCTTAAAGAGGGACTCGATCCAAGGAAGTGGCAAGTTGAATCAACGAAAACGGAGTTGTAACGAAGAAACTATGACCAAAACGAGATCGGATATCTAAGACTAGTTTAGCTACGAAAATAATTGGAGAAAATTAAATAAATCACATCTTTTTAAAATAACATGATATTTTATATATATGTACTCATAATTTAATTTTATATGGTTCAGGATCACCCGTAAATAATACGAGAAGATTAATCATAAGATCCCATGATTGTACGCAACATGTCATTTGACAACACCGGTACTTTATGTACGCAACACGTCATTTGACAACACCGGTACCATGGGTCAAGATTAATCTCGACCAATACATATACGATGGGGTTTTATTTATTTCGTTGGGGGTTTTATTTATTTCATTGCGGGTATATTAAACATCTAAAAATGAACCATTAAAATTGAATTACTAACAACGAACTGCTAACTACGGACTAAGGAATTATTAAAAGTATTAAAAGTATAACAAGTATATATATGTGACGTTTGTTTAAAAAGAAAAGGTATTGATATATTATATATGGATAGGTTCGTGATATCAACCGGAGACCAAGTCAAATTATATATATCTTCAAGACGAAAGTGAGTATATAGTCCCACTTTTAAACTCTAAATATTTCGGGATGAGAATACATGTATTTTATGTTTTACGTTATGGACACAAGTAACTGAAAATATATTCTACGTTGAGTTGTACCACTGGCATACTTCCCTGTAGCTTGGTAACTAATATTTACAGCGGTATTGTAAACGCGAATCCTGTTGATAGATCTATCGGGCCTGACAACCCCAACCGGACTGGACGACCAGTATTCAACGGTTGCACAGTACTTCGTTTTGTGACTACACTTGGTACGGTGTAGTAAGATTTCATATTAAAGGGAATATGCGACGTGATTAAATGTTAAGTATGGTTACCAAGTGCTCAACCACTTAGAATATTTTTATGAAAATGTTTATATATGAAATCTTGTGGTCTATATATATATATTGCTGCCGGCACTAAACCTATATCTCACCAACTTTATGTTGACGTTTTAAACATGTTTATTCTCAGGTGATAATTAGAAGCTTCCGCTGCATTATGTTGAATTTGAGCAGGATCTTGCGTACGCATATTTGTGTCAAAAAATAAAACTGCATATCCAAGAACTTGTGTTGTAAAATATGCTAGAAATCGTGTTGTTATCATCATTTGTAAAGTTTGTAAGTCGAAGATTATCGCTAAACGATAATCATCTTTATTTCGTCCAAAGCTTGTATCAAAAATAAGAATCATGGTTTGTAATGTATAATATATGCAGTTTTTCTTTTAAAAATATCGCATATAGAGGTCAATACCTCGCAATGAAATCATACGTTATCTAACACGTTCTTACGGTTAAGGACGGGTTATGACATGTGGTATCAGAGCGGTGGTCTTAGCGAACCAGGTTTGCATTAGTGTGTCTAACTGATAAGTCGTTAGGATACATTAGTAAGTCTGGACTTTGACCGGGTCTTATTTAAAAACCATTGCTTATCATCGTTGGTTAAAATTTATATGTAAATATTATGTAGTACTAATGGGTTAGTTGTTGTGTGATAGATGTCGGGCTTAAAACTTGTTATCACATTCAGCGACTCCAAACCAGAATCTTCAGATGATGTTCCAGTCATTAACCTATGTTACGGGTAGTTTAGCCCCAAACCATGCTCAAGTGTCGTTTGGATTAAAACTATCATTTTGAATGGGTCGAACTTGTGTTACAATTGTTAAGGGCCTTTGTGATGACCCGGAAAATTTTGACTAATTTAAACCAATTCTCTGTATGATTTATTATTATGTAAACCGGTATATATATATATATATATATATATATATATATATATATATATATATATATATATATATATATATATATATATATTATAAGATGTACAAGTAAAACACTAATTGCTACCGTAAAAACGACTTTGCTACAGTAAAACACTATTTGCTACAGTGACACTATTTGCTACAATAAACACTATTTGATGTCGACGAACTAGAAAACAAAGCAGAAATGAGCTGTCCAGACTAGCCATGCGATCGCATGGCAAAAGCACTGAAAACCCATGCGATCGTATGGGGATCAAAATCAGGAAAAGTGCCTATAAAAAGCCAGCTTGCTCGACGAGTTTCATACACCATTTCTATTTTCTTTATTCTGTAACTTATATTTATAATTATGATTATAATTTTAATTTTAATTTAAGTTTAAAAATAATAAGGAATATTACGCGGGTGTTTTAATTCGGGTTTCAAACCGTTTTAAACTACGGAAATATTGGGTATTGTTCGGGGTATTGTTCTTAAATCTAAGGCCAACCATACAGTTGTCTACCATCATTACGTCTACGCAATTTGCCTACAATATTGAACCTCAATATTGAACTGTGAGTTTATAGTCTCCCCTTTTAAATACTTTAAATATTTTTGGGCTGAGAATACATGCAATTTATTTTAAACGCAATAAGACACAAGTACATACTAAATTCTACACTGAGTTAAACCGAAAATCCCTTAGCTTTGGTAACTAGTAGCTGCCAGTACATAGGATATGGACTGGTGGGCGCGAATAATTGTATATGGATCCATAGGGCTTGACATCCCCGTCCGAGCTAGAGCGCTAGCCTTTTAACGGACGTATGTTATTTGAGTTTATGACACGTTGGTTTGCGTGTATTAAAATGAATGGGGTAATTATCATTATAATGTTAAAGTTTAGTTACCAGGGTGCTCTGTTACGTAGAATCTATTGATAAACTTTTGATGAAATCTTGTGGTCTATCTTTATATATATTTATGACTCGAGCAATTAAACCTATAACTCACCAACATTCGTGTTGACTTTTAGCATATTTTATTCTCAGGTCCTTAGACTGCTTCCGCTGTGATGTGCTTGTTGCCTGCATGGAGTCTCTCATGCTTTGTATAAAGTTTATTGCATTCGAAATAAAACTGCGTTGTGTAATAAATAATTTGACTGTGATGTCAAACTGTATGATAAAAACTTATGTATTTTGGGGATTTGCTTATACATAAGCACTCACCCACATGTTTATAACTTTCTATGTTTAGAAAGTCACTTATTTTAATGAATGCAATATTTTATAAAAACATATCATATAGAGGTCAAAACCTCACTGTGGAATCAATGATTAACGTGCCGCGTCAATAGCGATTTTGACAGGTCGTTACAGTTGGTATCCGAGCTTGAGGTTATAGGGAACCAGAATTTGCATTAATGTATTTAACTGGTAATTGTTCGTATGCATTAGTAAGTCTGGACTATGACCATATCTGTTTTTACCGATTTTTGCTTATCATTTTGTCAAAAACATTATATGTGTTATATTTATATACTAACATAATTGTTGTTTCAATTATGTGATAGATGAGTTCTTCTGATCCTATCATTTTGTACGACTCGGAATCAGACACTGAATCTATTCTATCCACAACTGAAAAGAGCGTTCCAATACATATTAAAGAAGAAATTGTGTTAGCTGGGGAATCTCAACTTCAGGTTAACCCAGAGGAGGTCCCAGCTCCACCCAGCTTTAGTTTTCCGGAGCCACAGTATCGTTGGCATGGACCCATGATCCCTGGAGTAAACGAGGATCGTCCATTTCTAAACGAACATGGACATTGGGCCAGATACACCGCCGATAGGTGGGTTATGCCGATTACGCCTGGCAGATTTCGGTTCATGACCACTGGTACATATTCTCGTACACATGATTCAAACAGTTCGTCATCATATTCTCCTACACATGACTCAGACAGTTCGTCATCAGACGAGATCAGTGAGGAAGAGGATTTCACTAATGAAATAAAAGAAGTCACTAAGGAGAAATTCCAACTTGCTATAGATAATAAAAATAACCACAATGATAAAAAGTCCTTAATTATTAAAAAGGAATAGGACCATTTGATCCGTAACCACCCTTATTGTATTAAACCCATTGAGGCAACGGGTACCTCAAAACCCCAACCAAAAATTAAATACACTGCTAGAATGTCTATCGGACCTTACACACACAAACAATTGGCAGAGAGAACCAAATGGGAGGAAGTTTCTGATAGTTCTGAATAAACGACCTCACAACCATAAATCTTTCATGCGCTATTTTATTACTTATGTGTGCTACTCTATCTTGTTATGTAGAATAAGCATATGTAAAATATCGGTATTGTATGGTATTGTATTATTTTGGTTTATTAATAATAAATGCATGGAATGATTATTTGTATTATTACTACTTCTTATTATTATTATTACATAATAACGTAGTAACTCGCTATAATTTTTCATAGTAGAATATTATTAGGATTTTAGTAGTTAATTCCTTGTACTAGCTATTATGTATGAACTTAACGGGAAGGTAATACCCTAGAAATAATTATAAAATGCTAATAAGAAGAAAAGGCTTTTATAATAATTGGTTCATATTATTAATATGCTACGATTAACTATTGACAACTCATTTTACCTATAATATTCTATATGATTAAATTATCTCTGTTGTATTTATTGAAGAAACATGTCTCAAATGTCGGATGCTGAGTTTGAGGAACTAGTCGAGAAACGTGTGAATGAAAGAATTGCTGCAGCTGAGGCAGCAAAAGCAACAGCCGAAGCAGCAGCCAAAGCAGCAGCCGTAAACACAAACTCAAGAAACGGATGCTCATACAAAATTTTCAAGGATGCAAACCACAGACGTTTAGTGGAACCGAGGGACCAGTCGGTCTAACCCGATGGTTTGAAAAGATGGAGTCCGTTTTCAAAATCAGTAACTGTGCGGACGGAGACAAGTCAAAGTATGCTTCGTGCATGTTGCAAGACGGTGCACTTACTTGGTCAAACAATTATGCTAAAGCAGAAGGAGTAGATACGGTATATGATATCTCTCAGGAAGAACTGAAAAAGATGCTAATTGAGGAGTACTGTCCTCGAAACGAGATCAGAAAAATGGAATCTGAGTTACGTAATCTGAAGGTTTTTGGCGCGAATCTCAATAACTATGAAAAGCGTTTCATGGAACTAGCCTTGTTGTGTCCCGAATTGGTGCCAAACGAGAAACGAAAGATAGAAATGTATATTGATGGTTTATCAATCAATATCAAAGGAAATGTTACATTGTCCAAACCGAATACGATGCAGGAAGCCATGACAATGGCACACCAACTCAAGGACCAGATCACAGAGAGTTCGATTAAGACACCAATTACTGAAGTCAAGACAACCGAAGGAAAGAGGAAATGGGAAGACTATAAGGGCAAAAGTACTCACATGAAGAAACAAGAAACTTTTAAAGGTAAAAAAGATGGGGCAACTGCAAGTCCAAACTATAAGGGACCCCATCCGTTCTGCAAAAGATGTTACACACATCATGCAGGTTATTGCCAAGTGGTCTGTGATAAGTGCAACAAGAAAGGACATGTGGCGAAAGATTGTTATGCCACCGTTTTTGAAGTAAAGACAAAACCGACCGATGCCAAGAAATGTTTTGGATGCGGGAAGTCTGGTCACTTTATAAATCAATGCCCTGATAAGGAGAAGAACAAAGAACCCGCACTTGGGAGGGCATTTAATGTTAGTGCCAGTGAAGCACGTGAGGATCCTAATCTTATCACGGGTACGTTTACCGTTAATAATCAACTAGCTTCTATTATGTTTGATACAGGTGCTGATAGAAGTTATATGTGTAAAGACTTTAGTTCTAAACTAAAATGTGCATCATTGCCTCTAGACGATAAATATACTATTGAATTAGCTAATGGTAAACTGATAAAAGCCGATAAAATATGCCATGGTTGCGAAATAAATCTCGCTGGTGAAACCTTCAAAATCAATTTGATACACGTAGAATTAGGAAGTTTTGACGTAATCGTTGGCATGGATTAGATGTCCAAAACAAGAGCGGAAGTTGTTTACGCTGAGAAAGCAATCCGCATCCCTCGAAAAGATGAAACGTCATTAATGATTTATGGGGAGAAAAGCAACTCGAAGCTGAACCTTATCAGCTGTATGAAGGCCCAGAAACTTATAAGAAAAGGTTGTTATGCTATTCTGGCACACGTAAAGAAGATTGATACTGAAGAAAGAAGCATTGATGACATGCCGATTGTAAGAGAATATCCCAGAGTATTTCCAGAATAATTACCGGGGCTACCTCCACACAGATGTGTAGAATTTCAGATTGATCTCGTACCAGGAGCCGCACCTGTAGCCCGATCCCCATATAGACTTGCACCTTCAGAAATGCAAGAATTACAATACCAGTTGCAAGAATTATCGGACCGTGGATTTATTCGTCCCAGTTTTTCACCTTGAGGTGCTCCTATTCTGTTCGTCAAGAAGAAGGATGGATCTATGAGAATGTGCATAGATTACCGAGAATTAAACAAATTAACGATCAAGAATCGGTACCCATTACCGAGGATTGATGATTTGTTTGATCAATTGCAAGGATCAAGTGTTTATTCCAAGATTGATCTATGCTCCGGATATCATCAGCTGAGAGTGAAGGAAGAAGATGTTCCTAAAACCGCGTTCAGAACCCGTTACGGTCACTATGAGTTTCTAGTCATGCCTTTTGGATTAACTAATGCTCCAGCAGTATTCATGGATCTAATGAATCGCATCTGTAGACCGTATTTAGACAAATTTGTCATTGTTTTTATCGACGACATATTGATTTACTCAAAGAACAAGGAAGAACATGAGCAACACTTAAGACTGGTACTAGAGATACTCAAGAAAGAAGAATTGTACGCAAAATTTTCAAAGTGTGATTTCTGGTTACAAGAAGTACAATTTTTGGGCCATGTTGTCAGTAAACATGGAATTAAAGTTGACCCTGCCAAGATCGAAGCCATTAGTAAATGGGAAACACCGAAGACTCCAACACAAATCCGCCAATTCTTAGGTCTTGCTGGTTACTACCGAAGATTCATTCAAGATTTCTCTAGAATCGCCAAACCCTTAACTGCATTGACTCAAAAGGGAAAGAAGTATGATTGGTCCATGGAATAAGAATCCTCATTCCAGTTATTAAAGAAGAAGTTAACGTCTGCACCCATTTTGTCATTACCGGAAGGAAATGATGATTTCGTGATCTATTGTGATGCTTTGCGCCAAGGTTTTGGATGTGTATTAATGCAACGCACAAAAGTTATCGCATACGCCTCACGAAAACTAAAAATTCATGAAAAGAACTATACAACGCACGATTTAGAACTTGGAGCAGTAGTTTTTGCACTCAAAATATGGAGACACTATCTATATGGCACCAAGTGTACAGTGTACACCGACCATAAGAGTCTTCAGCATATTTTTGATCAAAAACAACTCAATATGAGGCAACGTCGCTGGGTGGAGTTGTTAAACGATTACGATTGTGAAATCTGTTACCACCCCGGAAAGGCTAATGTTGTAACTGATGCCCTAAGTCCGAAAGAAAGAGTAAAACCTCTTAGGGTCCGAGCTTTAAATATTACAATTTGTACCGATCTCACAAAGCAAATACAAGCAGCACAGTTAGAGGCTTTAAAAGAAGAAAATGAAAAAGGTGAAATGAGCAGAGGGTTAGAAAAACAGCTTGAAGTAAAAGCCGATGGAACCCTGAATTTTGCTGGTAGGATATGGGTACCAAGACATGGTAACCTAAGGTAACTAGTACTAGATGAAGCACACAAAATGAGGTACTCAATTCACCCAGGAAATGGGAAAATGTACCACGATCTCAAGAAGTTCTATTGGTGGCCTAATATGAAGACAGAAATTGCTACTTATGTAAGCAAATGTTTGACGTGTGCAAAGGTCAAAGCTGAGCACCAAAAGCCGTCAGGATTACTGCAACAACCGAAAATTCCGCAGTGGAAATGGGAAAGAATAACCATGGATTTCATTACGAAATTGCCAAGGACTGCAAGTAGTCATGATACTATTTGGGTGATAGTTGATCGTCTAACTAAATCAACTCACTTTCTACCAATAAATGAGACAGACAGTATGGAGAAATTAGCACGCCTATATTTGAAGGAAGTAGTTTCCATGAATGGTGTACCCATCTCCATCATATCTGATCGTAACACCCGATTCACATCACGTTTTTGGCAGTCATTACAAAAAGTATTGGGAACTCGATTAGATATGAGCACCACTTATCACCCACAGACAGATGGTCAAAGTGAAAGAACAATACAAACATTGGAAGACATGTTACGGGCATGCGTGATTGACTTTGGAACCAGTTGGGATCGACACTTACCGTTGGCAGAATTTTCATACAATAACAACTATCATACGAGCATCAACACAGCGCCATTTGAAGCATTTTACGGTAGAAAGTGCAGATCTCCTATCTGTTGGAGTGAAGTAGGAGAAAGACAACTTACTGGACCAGAAATTATTCATGAAACCACCGAAAAGATCATTCAAATACAACAGCAATTGAAAACGGCCATGAGTCGCCAAAAGAGTTATGCTGATGTAAGATGAAAACCGTTAGAATTTCAAGTGGGCCACAAAGTCATGTTGAAAGTGTCACCCTGGAAAGGCGTTGTACGATTCGGTAAATGAGGAAAGCTAAGTCCTAGGTACGTAGGACCCTTTGAAATCATCGAACGAATTGGAGCAGTTGCTTATCGATTAAAGCTACCGCAAGAACTTAGAAGTGTTCATGACACATTTCACGTGTCAAATTTAAAGAAATGTTTAGCTGAAGAGGATGTCGTAATTCCTCTTGACGAAATACGAATCAATGATAAACTCCATTTTATCGAAGAACCCGTTGAAATCATGGACCGTGAGGTCAAACAATTAAAACAAAGCAAAATACCGATAGTTAGGGTTCGTTGGAACGCTAGACGAGGACCCGGGTTTACTTGGGAACGTGAGGATCAAATGAAGCAAAAATATCCACATTTGTTCACTGATATCGCTCATAAAACAGGTACTACTCAAAATTTTGGGACGAAATTTTCTTTAACGGGGAGGTTATGTGATGACCCAGAAAATTTCGACTAATTTAAACCAATTCTCTATATGATTTAATATTATGTAAACAGGTATATATATATATATATATATATATATATATATATATATATATATATATATATATATATATATATATATATATATATATATTATAAGATGTACAAGTAAAACACTAATTACTACCGTAAAAATGACTTTGCTACAGTAAAACACTATTTGCTACAGTAAACACTATTTGATGTCGACGAACTAGAAAACAAAGCAGAAATGAGCTGTCCAGCCTAGCCATACGATCGCATGGCAAAAGCACTGAAAACCCATGCGATCGCATGGGGATCAAAATCAGGAAAAGTGCCTATAAAAAGCCAGCTTGCTCGACGAGTTTCATACACCATTTCTCTTTTCTTTATTCTGTAACTTATATTTATAATTATGATTATAATTTTAATTTTAATTTAAGTTTAATAATAATAAGGAATATTACGCGAGTGTTTTAATTCGGGTTTCAAACCGTTTTAAACTAAGGAAATATTGGGTATTGTTCGGGGTATTGTTCTTAAATCCAAGGCCTACCATACAGTCGTCTACCATCATTACGTCTACGCAATTTGCCTACAATATTGAACCTCAATATTGAACTGTGAGTTTATAGTCTCCCTTTTTAAATACTTTAAATATTTTTGGGCTGAGAATAAATGCAATTTATTTTAAACGCAATAAGACACAAGTACATACTAAATTCTACACTGAGTTAAACCGAAAATCCCTTAGCTTTGGTAATTAGTAGCTGCCAGTACATAGGATTTGGACTGGTGGGCGAGAATAATTGTATATGGATCCATAGGGCTTGACATCCCCGTCCGAGCTAGAGCCCTAGCCTTTTAACGGACGTATGTTATTTGAGTTTATGACACGTTGGTTTGTGTGTATTAAAACGAATGGGGTAATTATCATTATAACGTTAAAGTTTAGTTACCAGGGTGCTCTGTTACGTAGAATCTATTGATAAACTTTTGATGAAATCTTGTGGTCTATCTTTATATATATTTATGACTCGAGCAATTAAACCTATAACTCACCAACATTCGTGTTGACTTTTAGCATGTTTTATTCTCAGGTCCTTAGACTGCTTCCGCTGTGATGTGCTTGTTGCCTGCATGGAGTCTCTCATGCTTTGTATAAAGTTTATTGCATTCAAAATAAAACTGCGTTGTGTAATAAATAATTTGACTGTGATGTCAAACTGTATGATAAAAACTTATGTATTTTGGGGATTTGCTTATACCTAAGCACTTACCCACATGTTTATAACTTTCTATGTTTAGAAAGTCACTTATTTTAATGAATGCAATATTTTATAAAAACGTATCATATAGAGGTCAAAACCTCACTGTGGAATCAATGATTAACGTGCCGCGTCAATAGCGATTTTGACAGGTCGTTACAGCCTTTGTGTCATTTGTAAGCATTAAACTTGTGATATTGTTTAAATGGGTTATATGTAACCATTTAATTGGGCGCTAATGTTTAATTAATTTAAAAAACATTTGTCGTACTGATTACGGGTTGGGTTGTTTCAAGTGGTATCAGAGCATGGTCTAAGGGATTTAGGCGACTTGAGATAGGTGCCTAGACTTACACTTTATTGAGTATGCGTTTTATGTGGGACTTGTAGGAGACGGGTCGAACCGGGGGATTTTGTTAGTGCCTAGGTTTAGGTGGACTAACTATGCGCTAATTGTTTTGTGTTGTGTTTTGTAATCATCAAGCGAGATAGATGTTGTACTAGTGAGTTAATGCGACGTGCTCGCGTATCAATGATTAGCTACCATTGTTACTGGTTCAAATCGTGTCAAATAAGCGATGTACGACGATTGTTGAGCAAGATGGGGGCGATGAGGTGATTATGTATTTGTGTCATGTCTTTTCGTTCGTTGTTTAATATTTCTCGTTTTATAGAATGAAGATGAGAAATGGACACGATACCAATGAGGGAGGCACGAGCGAGGACGTTGAACTCACGGCCAAGGTTGAGGCCATCTTTAAAAGGCTAAAAGCGGATTTTCTCGACGATGTCCGAAAGGTTTTCCAAGAATCAGTTGATGGACAAGTAACCGAAATGATCAATGAGCGAATGAATGCCGCGGAGGCGAGACTTCCATTACAAAAATTTCAAGGATGCTCAACCTCCTATGTTTAATGGAGTGAGAGATCCATTGAAAAGTACATGTTGGATCTCCAACATTGAGGGGGCTTTTCGTACCACGGAATGTCCTGCCGAGAAGAAAGCGAGGTACGGTTCTAGCATGTTGCGTGAAGAGGCGAAGATGTGGTGGGATGATAAAATCCAATTATATGGGGAAGAGCAATGCATGAGCTTGACGTGGGAAGAGTTTAAAAAGGAATTTTTCAAAGAATACCGAACTCCTTCCGACCTTGATAAAATCCGGGACGAGTTGCACAATTTGCGACAAGGTTCAATGGACTTGGTTACTCTCAAGTCTACTTTCTTGGCAAAGACTCGTTTTTATCCGGAGTATATTGGTGATGATCATAAGTTGAAGCAAGATTTCTACTGTACCATGAACGATGAGTTGACGGGTATGATTAGTAGGGGAATGGATAAGTCTTTTGACGAATTATTTGAATTGGCTCGGGGTTTCGAACCGGAAGTTCCAAAAAGAAGTGATTTCTCTTTTTCCAAGAGAAAGTTCGAAGGTTCTAGTCATTCTAACTTTCCGAACAAAAAGAACAAGAACAAGAAGGGTTTCGAAAGTGTTAATAGCGTGAAGAAGGGCGCTTCCGGGAGTTTTTCTTATACGTGTTAAAATTGTGGACAAACGGGTCATATGGCTAGTGATTGCTCGAACCCATCTTCCGGAAACAAGCCCACTTGTTTCAATTGTAATAAAGAAGGGCATCGAAAGTGGGAGTGTCCTGATTTGCGCAATGATAATGTTAAGCGGCTAGAGAAGGCGGCAGGTACGGCTAGGGGTCGCAACTACTTAATGACCAATGATGAGGCCAAGCAATCCAACGAAGTTGTCTCAGGTACTTTCATGGTTAATCTAATCCGGCTAGGATTCTATTTGATAGTGGTGCAAATTTGTCGTTTGTGTCTCCAAAATTTATGCCTAAACTTAATAAACCGTTAGCTAAGTTAAGTCGTCTAATAGAAGTCGAAATAGCGGATGGCAAGACGGTGCTAGTGGTTGATGTGTGTAAAAATTGTAATGTTGTGTTTGGTACCAAAACGTTTAAAATCGATCTCATTTCGATGACTTTGGGTGATTTTGATATCATTGTTGGTATGGATTGGCTCGATCGTAATAGAGCCGATATTGCATGCCATGATAAATTCATTCGTGTGAAGACCCCAAGTGGGGGAGAGTTAATTATTCACGGCGATAAGCAAAGAAGACTCGTGCCGATATACACTTATGCACGGGCACGTCGTTTCCTTGTTAGTGGCGGCATGGCCTTTCTTGCCCACGTTGTTGATACTCGTGATGAGCCACCATCCATTCGTGAAATTCCGGTGGTTAATGAATTTGAAGACGTTTTTCCGAATGAGTTACCGGGTGTTCTGGCGGAAAGACAAGTCGAATTTCGCATTAAGTTGGTTCCGGGGGCTACTCCCATTGCTAAAACTCCCTATCGTTTAGCACCGACGGAAATGCAAGAGTTGTTAAATCAAACCCAATAGTTGCTTGAAAAGGGTTTTATTCGCCCGAGCTCCTCGCCATGGGGTGCTCCGGTTTTGTTTGTGAAGAAGAAAGATGGTAGTATGCAGATGTGCATCGATTATCGGGAGTTGAACAAAGTGACGATCAAGAATCGTTACCCATTACCTCGGATTGACGATTTGTTTGACCAACTCCAAGGTGCAACGTATTTTTCTAAGATTGACTTACGGTCCGGCTATCATCAAGTGCGGGTCCGTGAGGAAGACATAGAGAAAACGGCGTTTCGAACTCGTTACGGGAATTTTGAATTTGTAGTCATGCCCTTTGGTCTTACGAATGCACCGGCGGCATTCATGGATCTTTTGAACCGAGTGTGCCAACCTATGTTGGATAAGTAGGTAATTGTGTTCATTGACGACATACTTGTTTATTCTAAGAGTATGAAGGAACATGAGCACCATTTGCGCGAAGTATTGAAGACGTTGCGAAAGGAGAAGTTGTATGCAAAATTCTCCAAATGTGAATTTTGGCTAAGGGAAATTCAATTCCTTGGCCACATTGTGAATAAAGAAGGTATCCAAGTGGATCCGGGGAAGATTGAGACGGTGAAGATTTGGGGACAACCGACTACGCCTACGGAAATCCGGTCTTTTCTTGGATTGGCCGGTTATTATCGTCGGTTTATCCAAGACTTTTCTAAGATTGCTTCTCCATTGACGAAATTGACGAGAAAGAATGCTAGATTTAATTGGGAGAACGAGCAAGAAATTGCTTTTCAATTGTTAAAAGGGAAGTTATGCCAAGCTCCAGTGTTAGCATTGCCGGAAGGTGTAGAAGACATGACGGTTTATTGTGATACGTCTTTAAATGGGCTCGGGTGTGTTCTAATGCAAAGAGGTAAAGTCATCGCTTATGCCTCTCGACAATTAAAGGAACACGAAATGAGATATCCGACTCATGATCTTGACTTGGCGGCGGTTGTGCATGCGTTGAAAATTTGGCGACATTACTTGTATGGTGTTAAGTGTACGATTTATTCGGATCATAAGAGTTTGAAGCATCTTTTTGATCAAAGAGATTTGAATTATCGTCAACGTAGATGGATGGATGTAGTAAAAGATTATGATTGTGAAATTCTTTATCATCCGGGCAAGGCGAATGTGGTCGCGGATGCGTTGAGTCGAAAGAGTCAACATCCGGCGATACGAGCAGGATCGTTACGCATGATTATTACTAACGATTTTCTTGTAAAGCTTGGTGAGATTCAAATCGAAGTTTTTGTTAACAACAAACATGAGAAGCGAATCGTGGGCCAAACGGAGTTCATTACCTTAGGCCCGCATGGTTTGTTATCCTTTTAAGGACGAGTATGGGTGCCTAAAATGGGTGATAATCGAAGAGTGCTACTTGATGAAGCGCATAAGTCAAAGTATTCCATTCACCCGGGCGTAACGAAAATGTATCTTGATATAAGAAAGGAGTATTGGTGGTCGGGCATAAAACGTGATGTTGTTAAGTATGTTGAACAATGCGTCATGTGTTTGCAAGTTAAGACGAACACCAAAAGCCGTATGGTATGTTACAACCGTTAGAAATCACAAAATGGAAATGGGAGCACATTACCATGGATTTCATTACAAAGTTACCAAGGACGGCGAGAACCTAATTTGATTCGATTTGGGTGATAGTTGATCGTTTGACGAAGAGTGCCTTGTTTTTTCCCATTCGGGAAGCGATATCATCGGAGACTTTGGCTAAGTTGTTCATCAAGGAAGTGATATCAAGGCATGGGGTTCCTATATCTATTATTTCTGATCGAGATACCCGTTTCACATCTCGGTTTTGGGAAAAGTTTCATGAAGATATGGGTACACAATTGAAATTGAGCACGGCGTATCATCCTCAAACGGACGGTCAAACCGAACGTACGAATCAAACATTGGAGGATATGTTACAGGCGTGTATTATCGATTTCGGTGGTAGTTGGGATGAGCACTTGCCTTTGGTGGAATTCTCGTACAATAATAGCTATCATGCTAGTATTGGAATGCCACCGTATGAGATTCTTTATGGGCGAAGGTGTCGAACTCCCATTTGTTGGGGTGAAGTGGGTCAAAGAGAAATCGGGAGTACCGATTTGGTTTTAGAGACGAATAGCAAGATCGATATGATTCGGGCTCATTTGAAAAAGGCTCAAGATAGACAAAAGTCGTATGCCGACAAACGAAGGCGACCGATCGAATTCCAAGAAGGCGACATGGTGATGCTTAAAGTTTCACCATGGAAAGGTGTTATTCGGTTTCGAAAACGAGGAAAGTTAGATCCTCGGTTTATTGGTCCGTTTAAGATTTTAGCTCGTGTTGGTGAAGTTGCGTATCGTTTGGAATTACCCGAAGAGCTTGCGGGGATCCATAATACATTTCATGTTTCCCATCTCCGTAAGTGTCTTGCAGATGATTCTTCATGGGTACCATTAGACGAGATTGAGCTAAACAACAAGTTAGAGTATGTTGAGAAGCCGATTGCTATACTCGATGAATAAGTAAAAAGGTTGAGACATAAAGAGGTGAGAACTTTTAAAGTTCAATGGAGTCGTAGTAAAGGTTCCGAGTTTACATGGGAACCCGAAGAGTTTGTATTGGTGTATCTTCCGGCTTGTCATGCCGCTTGGATCGAGAGGACGCGCTTCGATTCAAGTGGGGGAGATCCCGTTTTCTTCATACGTGTCTTAAGGTACTTATTTAATCGTTAGAACGTTTATATTTCGCTTGTTTATGTGATTAAACGATATAAAGTGTTAACTCGATGTATAAGAGATATATTCATATGTATATGTTTGAGAATGTTTGCATGTATAAGTATATGCATGAGTTTTGATAGTGTTAAGTCACGTGAGACTTAAAGACGAAGTTTAAACGTATGTAGAAAGCGTGAACGAGGTGTACAAGTCGAGTAAATTGATAGTTGTGTTAAGTTGTCAAAATGGCCAGTTACAGGCCATTGCCGCGCCGCGGAGATCTTGGGCGCGCCGCGACAAATAAAGCAAATCAAAGTCAGGAGTGGTTTAAGACAGCTCGAAAATCCAGTGTATTGCCGCGCCGCGACAATTGAGGTCGCGACGCGACAAAGCTGCAGATCTGACCCGTTTTTCCTATTTAAAAAGGGGTGGTCCAAGGGTATTTTCATCTTTTCGTGTATGGATCTGATTGGAGCTTTAAACCTCAACCACTTATCTCATTTATTCAATTTCTTTTTCTCTTTTCTTCTTCTATTTACTCTCAAAACATAAAACCCATTTAAATTAAAAGTAAGATTCGAGAGTGAAGAATTGTGATTCGATCTTTGGAGCAAGAAGTAAAGTTGTTCTACTTGTTCTTAGCTACGACCCAATAGTGTTGGTAAGTCTTAACTCCATGTTTTAAGTTTTAGTTAATTTATGGCTAGGGTTTGGGCCATTTAAGACTTGTAAGACCCATTTGGGGGTTAAATGGGCGAATTTGGGTTATATTGATGTAAGGAAACCCTAATAACTATAATCTAGGGTTTGGTTATGTAAATCGAGATTTGTAAGTGTTAAATTGTGTTGTTAGTCGCTAATACACTTGTAAATTGATGAAAGATTTGCTAATGGGTTCGTGTTTGACCAAATTGCGAGTCTAAGTGTTAAAATAGGTCGAAAGGGGTAATGTTGACCTAGTTGGGCAAAGATGAGTATGAAAATACCCTAAAAGGTGGTAGTTATTGTTATTGGACTATAATCACTAGTTTTTAGTGATTGATGAGGAGTCTTGGCCATTAATGGGCGGACTTGGGGTAAAGGGGTCATTTAATGCAAATGGGTCATTAAATGCTTAAGTGATAAATGTTGGTGTCAAGTTCAACTAGTTTGGTGTATTGAAATTGTACTTATTGTATTAGGTACTTCACTTTGAAGCTTACGGAGTTGTTAATTCATCGCCTAGTCTATAAGGTGAGTGGAATAATTATATGCGTAGGTATATAATGTAATTATTTGTTGTAGCGTGAGATGTGAAGTGTCGAAGTGTTAAGACACCACGTTTCACATGACGAGTGAAGCGTCGAGGTGTTAAGATGCCACCTAGGAGTGAAGTGCCGAGGTGTTAAGGCACCGCTCCATCAGGTAAAGGGTGAAGTGTCGAGGTGTTAAGATGCCACCCGAGGGTTTAGTGATACGAGGTGTTAAGTACACTAACGGATGTTATGAACATCGGTGGCCTTTCGCGAGCGCCATTTCCCTTGTACGATTGGTTAACCAAGGTTATTGTGTTGTAGCGCAAGCATGCTATATTGTTTGAGTTATATATATATATATATATATATATATATATATATATATATATATATATATATATATATATATATATATATATATATATATATATATATATATATATGCTATTGTTATGCTAGCTTGGGGCATTGGAGGTTAATAGCTTTGTATTGTGGTGATAAGCTAATTGTGTTGCTAGTATGTATGCGGTATGTGTGTAAGTGTTTGCAAGTAGGTATATTATATATGTATGTGTATAATTATTGCATTCACTAAGCGTTTTGCTTACCCTCTCGTTGTTTACCTTTTTAGGCTCCGGCTTGGATAAAGGCAAGGGTATTCGGTTGGATTAGTGGCCTTCCGCTTTGTTTTGATAGGGGATGCTCTGGATGAAGCTTTTGGAAGTCGACCTAGTGTTACGGGTAGTTTAGCCCCAAACCATGCTCAAATGTCGTTTGGATTAAAACTAACATTTTGAATGGGTCGAACTTGTGTTACAATTGTTAAGGGCCTTTGTGCCGTTTATAAACATTAAACTTGTGATATTGTTTAATTGGGTTATATGTAACCGTTTAATTAGGCGCTAATGTTTAATTAATTTAAAAAAAAAAAATTTGTCGTACTGATTACGGGTTGGGTTCTTTCATAATGACACCTTAATGACGATTAAGCCTTGATTAAGAATAACACATAAGTGTTATAGGAAAACATGTACATTTAAAATGTATCTAGACATACTTAGGATGGTCACCAAGTCCAACCAAGAGTTGCTCTTTCCTTGTACATGTGTTGGATATTAATGTATGCTTATACATTAATCTTGAAAATGTCACTTTGCAAGTAAAACTTACATATCCTTAGTTTAATGCTATGTTATCATTATATGCTTAATTCTAATATTATTTAGTGATCTCTTGTTAGTCATTACATGAATATTACTTGACTACTTGCTATTTGTAGTGACCCGAACTTTTCCATGTTTATATATATATTAAATGAAATTGTTATTTACATGATTAAGTGTTTCCAACATGTTAAGCAATCAAACTTGTTAAGACTTGATTCATTGAAATAGGTTTCATATAGACAATTGACCACCCAAGTTGACCGGTGATTCACGAACGTTAAAACTTGTAAAAACTATACGATGACATATATATGGTTATATATATAGTTAACATGATTTTATTATAAGTATGTATCTCATTAGGTATTTTAACAATGAGTTATATACATAAAAATGAGAGTATTAATTTAAGAAACTCGAAAACGATATATATAACGATTATCGTTATAACAACGTCTTACTAGGTACATATGAATCATATTAAGATATTGATACACTTGGTTAATTATGTTAAATGATAAGTAAATATATTATTAAGTGTATTAACAATGAAATACATATGTAAAAATAAGACTACTAACTTAATGATTTCGAAACGAGACATATATGTAACGATTATCGTTGTAACGACATTTAACTGTATATATATCATACTAAGATATATTATATATCATAATATCATGATAATATAACAATTTAACATCTCATTTGTTATAATAAACAATGGATTAACAACATTCAACAAGATCGTTAACCTAAAGGTTTCAAAACAACATTTACATGTAACGACTAACGATGACTTAACGACTCAGTTAAAATGTATATACATGTAGTGTTTTAATATGTATTCATACACTTTTGAAAGACTTCAAGGCACTTATCAAAATACTTCTATTTAACAAAAATGCTTACAATTACATCCTCGTTCAGTTTCATCAACAATTCTACTCGTATGCACCCGTATTCGTACTCGTACAATACACAGATTTTAGATGTATGTACTATTGGTATATACACTCCAATGATCAGCTCTTAGCAGCCCATGTGAGTCACCTAACATATGTGGGAACCATCATTTGGCAACTAGCATGAAATATCTCATAAAATTACAAAAATATGAGTAATCATTCATGACTTCTTTACATGAAAACAAAATTACATATCCTTTATATCTAATCCATACACCAACGACCAAAAACACCTACAAACACTTTCATTCTTCAATTTTCTTCATCTAATTGATCTCTCTCAAGTTCTATCTTCAAGTTCTAAGTGTTCTTCATAAATTCCAAAAGTTCTAATTTCATAAAATCAAGAATACTTCCAAGATTGCAAGTTTACTTCCAAGTTTTCTAAATCCATTCCAAGTAATCATCCAAGATCAAGAAACCTTTGTTACTTACAGTAGGTTATCTTTCTAATACAAGGTAATAATCATATTCAAACTTTAATTCAATTTCTATAACTATAACAATCTTATTTCGAGTGGAAATCTTACTTGAAATTGTTTTCGTGTCATGATTCTGCTTCAAGAACTTTCAAGCCATCCAAGGATCCTTTGAAGCTAGATCTATTTTTCTCATTTCCAGTAGGTTTATCCAAGGAACTTGAGGTAGTAATGATGTTCATAACATCATTCGATTCATACATATAAAGCTATCTTATTCGAAGGTTTAAACTTGTAATCACTAGAACATAGTTTAGTTAATTCTAAACTTGTTCGCAAATAAAAGTTAATCCTTCTAACTTGACTTTTAAAATCAACTAAACACATGTTCTATATCTATATGATATGCTAACTTAATGATTTAAAACCTGGAAACACGAAAAACACCGTAAAATCGGATTTACGCCGTCGTAGTAACACCGCGGGCTGTTTTGGGTTAGTTAATTAAAAACTATGATAAACTTTGATTTAAAAGTTGTTATTATGAGAAAATGATTTTTATTATGAACATGAAACTATATCCAAAAATTATGGTTAAACTCAAAGTGGAAGTATGTTTTCTAAAATGGTCATCTAGACGTCGTTCTTTCGACTGAAATGACTACCTTTACAAAAACGACTTGTAACTTATTTTTCCGACTATAAAGCTATACTTTTTCTGTTTATATTCATAAAATAGAGTTTAATATGAAACCATAGCAATTTTATTCACTCAAAACGGATTTAAAATGAAGAAGTTATGGGTAAAACAAGATTGAATAATTTTTCTCATTTTAGCTACGTGAAAATTGGTAATAAATCTATTCCAACCATAACTTAATCAACTTGTATTGTATATTATGTAATCTTGAGATACCATTGACACGTATACAATGTTTCGACCTATCATGTCGGCACATCTATATATATTTCGGAACAACCATAGACACTCTATATGTGAATGTTGGAGTTAGCTATACAGGGTTGAGGTTGATTCCAAGATATATATAGTTTGAGTTGTGATCAATACTGAGATACGTATACACTGGGTCGTGGATTGATTCAAGATAATATTTATCGATTTATTTCTGTACATCTAACTGTGAACAACTAGTTGTAGGTTACTAACGAAGACAGCTGACTTAATAAACTTAAAACATCAAAATATATTAAAAGTGTTGTAAATATATTTTGAACATACTTTGATATATATGTATATATTGTTATAGGTTCGTGAATCAACCAGTGGCCAAGTCTTACTTCCCGACAAAGTAAAAATCTGTGAAAGTGAGTTATAGTCCCACTTTTAAAATCTAATATTTTTGGGATGAGAATACATGCAGGTTTTATAAATGATTTACAAAATAGACACAAGTACGTGAAACTACATTCTTTGGTTGAATTATCGAAATCGAATATGCCCCTTTTTATTAAGTCTGGTAATCTAAGAATTAGGGAACAGACACCCTAATTGACGCGAATCCTAAAGATAGATCTATTGGGCCTAACAAACCCCATCCAAAGTACCGGATGCTTTAGTACTTCGAAATTTATATCATATCCGAAGGGTGTCCCGGAATGATGGGGATATTCTTATATATGCATCTTGTTAATGTCGGTTACCAGGTGTTCACCATATGAATGATTTTTATCTCTATGTATGGGATGTGTATTGAAATATGAAATCTTGTGATCTATTGTTACGATTTGATATATATAGGTTAAACCTATAACTCACCAACATTTTTGTTGACGTTTAAAGCATGTTTATTCTCAGATGAATACTAAGAGCTTCCGCTGTTGCATACTAAAATAAGGACAAGATTTGGAGTCCATGTTTGTATGATATTGTGTAAAAACTGCATTCAAGAAACTGATTTCGATGTAATATATTTGTATTGTAAACCATTATGTAATGGTCGTGTGTAAACAGGATATTTTAGATTATCATTATTTGATAATCTACGTAAAGCTTTTTAAACCTTTATTTATGAAATAAAGGTTATGGTTTGTTTTAAAAATGAATGCAGTCTTTGAAAAACGTCTCATATAGAGGTCAAAACCTAGCAACGAAATCAATTAATATGGAACGTTTTTAATCAATAAGAACGGGACATTTCACTATTAGTACATGTGTATTATTTAACTATGTGTTAAGTGCTAAATGTTAAGTAGTTAGTTAATATGTATATGTATCAAGCTTGTCTTGCTATTTGCTACAAGTTGGAACTAGTATTTGGACTATTTCAATATATGCTTGCGTTACTTCGATAATATTTAGAATGTCATAATCTAATAAACTTAAAAGACAATGAAACATTAACACACATAGGTTTGCTTAAGTTTAAAATTAAGTTTATGAATAAGTTTAAACTTGATTTAACTTGATGTCTTGCAACATGCTTAATTGTTATTACTTGCTTAATTTGTCAAAACATCATTAACACACTTAATTAATTACAAACAAGTTCAAAATTGAATACTAGCATGCTTTGTGATTAAAGTGGGTTTGTGTCATCAATGACATGTTGACCAACCAATAGAGATTTAGCAAATGTGTTAATTACAAATAAAGGATTATGACAAAACTGAGATTGTCTCAAATGATTATCATGACTTGTATACAAGAATGTTAGACTTTTCACTTTGAACATGACAAGTCACTTTCAAGGCAATACATCCAAGGTAAATGGACATTTAATGCATATAGTACTTATATATATGATGTTGGGTATCTTTTGCAGGTGTTAAATGAAGTAAGTGTCCAAAGAGTGATGTCCAAAACTGATTCAAACGGCTATACAACGGATAGGTTTTTTGGACCGGACAGCGTGCGGTCGACCCACGGTCGACCGTGGTTCAAGCCGCAGAAGTGGCTGACTTTTTTATCTCTCCATATAAATAGCAAGGCTTGGTGAACTTTGAAGACTTGGACCTCTTGCATGCTACAACTCAAAATCATCAGAGTATTACAAGAACATAACACTCATACATATGTTTCTGATTAGCAAGAGAAGTTCTATAATCTCATAGGTTATAGAAGGGGTCTTTGTAAACTTAATTTCAAATTCTTATCTTTGTGAGTTTACATAGTGTTGTATTAATACTTAGAATTGTCTAAGGATTGTCATCACTGAAAAAAGGGAAAGTCTTTGTACTTTATAATTAGAAGCATATGCTAGCTTAGCTATAATCTTCCTTAAAGGGAACTAGGGAGTTGATTAATCTCATTGGGGATTAATACTTGTCCAAGGTGAAGACAAATTGATCTAAGTTGAAGGTAATCCATAAAAGGGATAAAAGGATTAGATTTGTTGTCTAAGGAGAAGTATAAGACTTGTAAATTAGATCTCCACCGGATTTGGAGAAAAGTGTTTAGTGAAGCAAAAATTCCGAATAGTGAATCGAGGAGTGGATTAAGGTGGATTAGTTAACATCCACCCGAACCAATATAAATCTTTGTGTTTACGTTCTTTACTTTACATTCCGCATTATTACAAAGATAAACACACCACACATTGGTTTGAGTTGATTAAGGTGGTCAAGTATTGTTCAAATCTTATTGATCATCGAAAAAGTTCTAAAAATTGTATTAAGTAACTATTCAACCCCCTCTAGTTACTTACAATTATAATATAATATATAATGTATAGAAAATGCACACATACATAAAAAATGGAGTTCAGCAATCTGGAATTTAAAGGCCAAACGAACTTGTACAAATTAAGTCATGACTTAGTCACATTTAATGTCTCCAATTAGTGTCTACTAGTTAATCTTACAGTCTTTCGCCAAATCACAACTTATACCCTGTCTCTGATGCAAGTTATTGAAGCCGCAATGCTTCTCGCAAAAACTCGATTTGTTTATGTATTCCGAACTCTAAACTTGCATTTGGTTCGCAAGGATCTTCTCCTTCTTTTAAATATTATAAACAAGATCAAGGATTGTCATCAACTATCTTCCAAAGTGTACTTGGATATATTTTAGCGTTGAATATGAGATCAAATTCTAATCACCAAGAGATACGAAATCTAAATCAATGATCACGTCCAAGATTACTTACATACAATCATTCTATGTAGTGGTTTAGACCCAATCACTAATCAACAGGTCGATTTGAGTTATATTTTAGCTTTAACACGTAATCTAAATTAAAATTGTTTTATTCGAGTTCTCCTTAAATTATACATAAAAAATCAAGAAATATCAATTTAAATTTAAAGTTTTATATTATGTTATTACATTTGCATGATTTTTGTATGAACAAACTTAAACTTGTTCAACTTCTACGGGCAATCTCAAGCCAACCCATTTAACGTACAAAGTTTATTATTGAGGGGGATTATCACTAAAATGTCCATTTTTGTTCACCTTCTTGCGTTAGAGCCCCTCAAAAGTTTTTTTTGCCAAATTGCCCGCGCAAGGTGCCTTGCATCCTTGCACCTGGGGGTGCCTATTGCGACCTTGTTTCCCGGGGACGCAAGGACGCAAGGTGCTTTTTTCGACCTTGCTTCCCGGGGACGCAAGATGCCTCTTGCTCCTGCCTGATCGTTTTCCTTCAGACATTTCATCGAACACTTTATGTGCATGCACAATTACGTTATGTAACAAGCCAATGTTTATGTTAATACTTTAGTTATACTCGTAATTCACAAGCCAATGTTAATAAACTTAATAATACTATTTGACAACGTTAATGTTAATAAACTTAATTATACTCAATTATACTCGTAATTGAAAATATGGATATAACATATGTACTGTTAGACTAATTAACTTATTAAAGTTAGTTGCATAACACTTACAAATATATTGAGTTAGATAATGACAACGATATTTTTAATCTAGCCAATATGTTGCAAGTGTACCCCTGTATTCACATTCTTTTGAACATCAAGAGAATATTAACACGGTACACATCATTAAGTGTCCATGGTTTCTCATAAGCATTTTCCCTAATATACAATTTTGTGCATGCACATAAGGTGTTCGATGAAATGTCTGAAGGAAAACGATCAAGCAGTACGAAATGAGCAGCCGTTTTTCGTGAGCAAGAGTTACCTTGCGTCCCCGGGAAGCAAGGTCGCAAAAGGCACCTTGCGTCCTTGCGTCCCCGGGAAGCAAGGTCGCAATAGGCACCTCCAAGTGCAAGGACGCAAGACACCTTGCGCGGACAATTTGGCAACAAAAAAAAAATTTGGGCTCCAACGCAAGAAGGTGAACAAAAATGGGCATTTTAGTGATAATCCCTTATTGAGGGGTATCTTAGATATTTGACTAATAGTCATATACATTTGTAAATAATTTGTGTTGCTTTTACTATGGCGGGGATAGATTTTTGGCGGGAGTTATGTGTAACACATAAATATAGTATCTTCATCTATGTTTATGTAAGAGCAGTGGCGATTCCATGATACAAATTCAGTGGGGTTCTGAATATTTTTTTCAATACTAATTATATTTGAATGCTATTTTAGTGGCTGTTACTTTCAAAAAAACTATAAGTTCGGAAAATATATAGGGTCCGAGTAGTTAAATATAGTGGTATCCTATATATTTCAAAGAAAAGATTATAAATTCAAAAATAATACGGGGTCCTCCAGTTAAATTTAGTGGTGTCTATACAATTTACATAATATTTTCTACTAATAATTTTCAAACTAGCAGTGTCTCATGACCCCACGGGTCACCATGTAAACTCACCCCTGTGTAAGAGATAAATGTTAAATTTATATATAATAATAATAATAATAATAATAATAATAATAATAATAATAATAATAATAATAATAATAATAAATAAAAGGTTAGTGTCGTTTTCGTCTAATCAAACGACACACATAAGGGCAAGGTTGCAAAATTCGCTATTCGAGGATTAATCGGTCGGGACTTTGGAAGGATTAATCGGCAATTCGGGGATTAATCGGATTGTACTGTATACATTTAAATAGTAAATTTTAAAAAATTATATGTGTAACTATAGAAAAAACTCATAAATATAAAGATAATTTTTAACATAATTGTCTAAAATTGTTCATTTTGCTTCAAAACTATAAAATTCTAGTTTAAATCCATGTTAAAATGTTAACCAATTTTAACTTTGACTGACTTTGATTACCAAATTCAATTTTGATCCATCAATTGACGTTGACCGTTTAATTAAACGGATTTTTAGAAAACGGAACGGATTGCTCCTAAAAATAATTAATCGGGGATTAATCGGTGAGTAATCGGGCTTTTTACAACACTGCATAAGGGTAATAATACTACTACTAATAATAATAATAATAATAATAATAATAATAATAATAATAATAATAATAATAATAATAATAATAATAATAATAATAATAATAATAATAAATATAACTATTAGTATAATTAAGGTTGAAGAACTCGGTATTCGGGGAGTTCTCGGCGGGATAACTTTTTAGGAGTTCTCGGAGAACTCGGGGAGAACTCGGGAGAACTCGGTGGTTGACTTTCGTTGACTTTTAATATAAATATATATTTTTAAATAAATATATGTATAAATATTAGACTTTTGAGATAATTTCCGAGATTTGACCGATTTTTCAGAGAAGTTGACCGATTTTTCTGAGAAATCGGTCGTTGACCGATAAATTACGCGTTGACCGCTTTTTTGCCGATTCATAAAACGAGTTCTCGCCAGGATAGAATTTCCGAGTTCTCTTTTTGCAACCATGAGTATAATAATAAATGTTATGGACATATTTGCAAATGGAAAAGTTAATCGAACTATAAGGTGGCTTTTGTTTTTCATGTTGAAGACCTTAATTTCAGACGATTTGTTTTTTTGAAGACATAAGACAATATAAGTGCTTCATATGTCTACAAACTTGAAGACATAAGACAATATAAGTGCTTCATATTGGGCTAAAATGTTGGACTTAATGAACCTAGTATATATGAAACTGGACCAATACTATGATGCCGTTTTGAGTGTGTTGCCCAGGTGCGGTTGCACCTTCAGCCCCGCCCAAAGTCCGGCCCTGATCTTGAAATACACTACTTAAATTTGTCACATATACATATATATACTCTATAAGTTGTCAAATTCAAATTAATCAAATTTCATATGTTATTGCTTAAATTGAATAGTGTCAATTTTTTTAATGTGTCTTATATATTTGATTTAAACAAACTCGTAAATTCACGGATCTTTTAACTTAATTAATTCAAATGCTACTAACATCACAAAGTGATAATAAAACTTTAACTTGATATAGAATTTCAGTAATACATAAGAAAAAAATTAATTGTAGAAGTGTGTAACACATACGTTATTTCTAAAATACCTACTAAATGATTGTTGCATAGTTGTTAAACTAAGATTGTATACTAGTTTCTTTGTCACAATTTTGTTTATCAATGAATAAAAAGTAAATATTTTTACCTCATTCATAAAGTCTTTTATGCCAAACGACTTGTAAGGGCGTAGAGACTCTTATTCCGTCCCACACAATGTATTTCTTTCTGCCCTACAATATAACATCGACTTACACAAGTTCAATTAAGAGATAAGGAGAATCTAATAAAAATACAAAATTCCGATTGTTTATAGAATAAGATCAGTTATATTAACACATTTATAAAACTCATTATTAGATTCTATTTTTTTATTTCACTTCTTATTTGTTACTTTTTATTTTTATGATACATACACACACAAACGTATACAAAGTTATATTGATATCTATTTATTTATAGAATCAAACAATAAAATTGTGACAATCAAATGAGAAAACGTAAAGCTTAAAAATGGAACAAACTAACGAAGAAAGTATTGTTCAAGGGTCGTACATGTAGTACTTTTCCTCAATGAGGTCTTTGTCTCTTAGATGGTGTGCAAGTGGGACAATCCCGCAACACACAAAATTTAAAAGTGACCAAAATTTTGAAACGCCCCAATATATTTTTTTTCAATGATCAAATGAAAAAAATACATACATTCTAAAACAGTTTTACCTAATTAAAAGAAAAGTTAAAAACCAACTCAAAAATTATGAAGGAAAAAAAACATGTGAAAATCTTGTTAATTTACGGTGCATTAAGTTTTCACTCATGTATACACATATAATGATCATTTAATAATTTAATTAAGATTCGTAACGAACTGTCGTTTATAACTATTGATAATAAGTATTGACTAGAAAAGTTTCAACAACTTCATTTTAAAAACGTTAGCTATGTCGTTTTATTTGTACAATAGTTTTAAGTATAACGAGATGACAAATATATTTGAATAATGCTTTAATGCTATTTATTGGCGACTTGACGCACTCTTAGAGTCCAAATTAAATTTCACACAGAATTTAAAACTCATGAAAATTTGATTTTACCATTTTCATGAATTCTATTTGTAATTATATTTTACTTTTTAAAAAAAATTTCCTACTTATTGGCCGGAGGTACACTCGGAAGCAATCTCTCTATCCGTTGAATAAAGAGAGGGATGACTTTCTCTACTTTTGAGAGTGTTTTCACTCTGGGTGGAGAAATGACTATTCTTTATTCTCGGATAGGGAAATGATTGTCTACATCTCACCTCCCCCATACACCACGCATGTGGTATTGGATTTTGTTGTTGTTGTAATACTTTAATGCAATGTCTACGAGAATTTATATTAAATTTTTTATTAGTATTTAAAAGTTTAATTTTTAGAAATGTGTATTTTATATTTAGAACATGGTCTTCAAATTTAATGAGACAAATTTGCTTTTATGACTTAACTAGAAAAAAAATATTGGAGTAAAGCTTCACAAAATTTCAAAATTACCTTTGTTTAAAAGATCTTTGAAGGTGGGAAGTATGTGTGAGTAAATAATTATTTTTTTCTCTTTCTGAAAATAATAAAGTTAAAGTGTTGTTATAAATTTGAAATTTATAAGTTAATTGAGTTCCAAGGTCGAAATTACAAATTTCAAAATTGACAAGAATAAATAAAACCCACTATCATACACCTAATATATTCCATAAAATAACATTTTATATTATATGGACCACCACATCCATGTTTAGTTAGTGGGAATTGATTCGTACACCACCTCAAATTTGCCATACACCACCAAATAAATTATTTGGACATTTATACCCTTCATTTGGTGGTGTATGACAAATTTGATAGTGTAAAAGAAAGGGTAAAAATGTCTAAATAATTAATTTGGTGGTGTATGGCAAATTTGAAGTGGTGTACGGATCGACCCCTTTAGTTAATTATCTTTCAAAAGATAATCTCTCTTTTTTTTTTTCTTCCTGAAAATGAAGCACGTTAATATTATTAAGAAGGCTTTTTTTCAGTATTGACCAATCAAATAATTTTAGATTAGTTTTGACAATGATATAAAATAAAGTTAGTACCTCATGTCAAGGCATACAATTAATTTTTTATTTTCATTTTTTTTGCATATATATATATATATATATATATATATATATATATATATATATATATATATATATATATATATATATATATATATATATATATAATTTGATGATCCAATAGCATACATTAAGCATTTCATGCCGACTTGTGGTGGAATTAATGGTCTCGAACGACCTTGTCTCTAGCTTTATATGTCCTTCTACATACTGGACGACACATTGAAACAGAGCGAACACCATTGAAATTGAAATTGCATTAAACCAGCAACCACCTATCATTAGCCTAAAACATACATAACAACCCGATCTTGTACCCGCATACGTCCCATCACGAGAACGGCACAATCAATAAACGTTCACCGGACAACTCAAAAACACCTATCACGAGGCCTGCGACCAAAGAACTCTCTCGTATCCGATTAAACCCATGCCCACTCCGATGACAAACCATAGAAACACCGAGCCCACTGTGTAAGTACCAATCACCGTTCGGGTAGTCAATAAGACCCCGAGAGAGCACCCCAACCCACATCAATTTTTCGAAGTCAAAAAAGAACAGTGTCGTCAACGATAGCGAGCCCACCCGAATAGGCGCGACGACGGGATAAATGGAATAAACGAACAAGACAAGCAACAATTGAACAAGACCAAACACAGAGTTACACTATAAAGAAACCGATCCATTTCCACCAAATTTTATAAGGACATCTACAACCCCCCAGAATTAAGCTGTCATCAAACAACAACCAGCTTCTGCCGGCAGCCACCAGCAACAATCGGCGACCGTAGCGACAACCAACCTCTGTTTTCCGCTACCCGCATCCACCAAGAGCCGACAACAACTGCTAACAACCATCCAAGGCCGCCAACAACTTCCACCATCCCCATTAGTTATCGACATTAGCCTGACCACCAAAATTCGTCGGGTTTCATACACAAAAACACGCACAAACTGCATCCAGCCATATCGACCTAAAACCCACACCAAACCCGAAGTCCGCCCAAGAGGGTTGTAGAGTTTCGTCGGAACTCGTTGCCTACAGCCACAAAAGAGAAGAAAACGGTAGCAAGGGGCGGAGGAACGATAACAAGTAGGCCACCCCACCAGAACAACCGAAAACCCCACAAACACCCTAAAACACAAGAAACGAACCCATGCAAGAGTCACACTGTTTCACCGATTGGTTGCCTTTAGTAAGACTGGAGAAGTCGATCGGGTCAAAAGTCTTCGCCGAAAAAGGAAGAGAGTGGTTGTGCTTTATTTAAACGGAAAGCGAGTAACCCGAGCTACCGGCGAGATGCCGGTGGTCGGAGAGAATGTAAGATAAAATACAAAAGTTACCAATAAAGGTTACGTTATTTCAAAATTTACTAAAAAAGATAATAATGTGGTGTTTACATTGCAGTGACGTGGCTGCCAGTTGAATAATATTATTTCAATTATATATATATATATATATATATATATATATATATATATATATATATATATATATATATATATATATATATATATATATTCATATTATAATATGTTTTAGACAAAAAATAAAATAAAATATAAATATCTTTTTGAACATCCGAAAAAGTCATATTATATTTATTGATACTTAAGGTAACTTGTATTATCCTTTTTGGTTCACTTGTCATATAAAACTATAAAGAAAATATTGTTCATATAAATAAAATACTGTTATAATTCAGTAGGCTTATAACTACCTTTAGTGGTTTGATTCTTGATGTTATAATTCAGTAGGCTTATAACTACCTTTAGTGGTTTGATTCTTGATTAAGAATGCTAATAATGAAGTGTAAGAACAAAGATGATAATGGAGAGAAAGAAAGAAACACTTTGTAAGTGTGAGAAAATGGTGCAAATTTAATGCTTGCATTCATGGCTATTTATAGCAAAAATATCACAAGTTTAGGTAATACAATAATATTACTTTTGTGTATCAATAATTGACTATCCATTTATATATATATTTATATATTATAACACTCCCCCTTGGATAGCAATTTTGTTTGTTGAAGATCAACTGTAAGTTACTGCCTCGTTAAAAACCTTGTTAAAGAAAACCCAGTGGGAAAAAAACTTTAGCTAAGGGAAAAAGAGTGCAGCATGAAGTTGACTCCCCCTCAAGTAGACATCGCTTCAGTTGTTACATCTTTTGAACATGTCTCATGCAAATATTATGAACGTGTGTTCTGAAAATAGCAGTTGGAAGTGCTTTCGTGAAAAGGTCAGCAGAGTTTTTGCTGGATTGAACATATCTCATTTCAATCTCGTTGTCCTTAATGAGATTTTGAGTGTATGAGAAGAATCTAGGAGGTATGTGTTTGGTTCGGTCACTTTTGATATACCCTTCTTTCATCTGTGCTATGCAAGCTGCATTATCTTCATAGATAATTGTTGGACTTTTATCGCGTTCTAGTCCACAAGAATCAGTAATGATTTGTGTCATTGATCTCAACCAAAAACAATCCCGAGTAGCTTCATGTAATGCAATCACTTCGGCATGATTTGATGATGTAGCAACAAGTGTTTGTTTTTGAGAACGTCATGATATTGCAGTACCTCCATTTAGGAATACATATCCAGTTTGAGATTTAGCTTTATGTGGATCAGATAAATAACCCGCATCAGCATAACCAACCAAATCTTGTTTTGATTCGTTAGAATAAAATAATCCTAAATCAGTAGTTCTTCGAAGGTATCGAAATATGTGTTTGATCCCATTCCAGTGTCTTTTGGTAGGAGCAGAGCTGAACCTTGCCAACAAATTAACTGCAAAAGAAATGTCAGGTCTTGTACAATTTGTAAGATACATAAGAGCTCCAATTGCACTAAGATATGGTACTTCTGGTCCAAGAATATCTTCATGATCTTCACATGGACGAAATGGATCAGTTTCAACATTGAGTGATCTAACAACCATAGGAGTACTTAATGGTTTTGCCTTGTCCATATTGAAACATTTCAGAATCTTTTCAGTATATGTTGTTTGATGTACAAGTAAACCATTAGGCATATGCTCAATTTGTAAACCAAGGCAATACTTGGTTTTTCCGAGATCTTTCATTTCAAATTCTTTCTTTAGAAGTTGAATGGCTTCATGGATCTCTTTATTTGTACCTATGATGTTAAGATCATCAACATAAACAGCTATGATCACATATCCTGTGACACCCCATACTAAATCATCATGTACGGACCATCAACAACAGGATCATTACAAGGTTAAGTACTATATGCGTTTTCAAAAAGAGTTTGCATTCATTAATAAAAGGTGACGTCATAATTAACGCCAATTGTTTTACAATCCAAAAGCATGCTTCACTAAGTAGAAGCAAATAATAAGTGTATGTGACCACAACGGTCGTTACAAGTCATAGTTCAAAAGTAGTAAAGTATGAATGCAGGATAAAGTAGTTCATGCGACGACAACTCTAAGCAACGGGTGTCTACAGCACGACTAGTACACAGCGGAAGCTAACCTCAAGCACCTGAGAAAAACATGCTTAAAAATGTCAACACAAAGGTTGGTGAGCTATAGTTTAAGTATAACATTATGTAAGGTAGGCCACGAGATTTCAGTGCTACAAAGAGCGTTTCAAAACAGTAATCCAAATCAGTATGTTTAAGTATATGCTCAACCGTGGGCACTCGGTAACTAACTTAACGTTTAATAATATATCACCCCCTGAAAGTACACTTGGCAAGTGCGTATGTTTACGAAGTATTAAACACTCGTTAAATGCTAGCGCTACTAGCCCGAGTGGGGATGTCAAACCCTATGGATCCATATCTAAGATTCGCGTTCACGGTTCAAAAACCAATGATTAAACGTTACCGAGCTAAAAGGAATGTTTATGCCGTTGTATAACCCACACATATATAAGTTTAAGTACTCGTGCCTAGTGTGTAAAACATAAAATCCGCATGTATTCTCAGTTCCCAAAATAAGTTAAAGTAAAAAGGGAATGCTATAACTCACAATGATAATGTAGTCGTAAAGTCGGTTCGGAAAAGGTGTGCAAGTAATCGGTCCGAAGGTCCTCAACCTAAGGCAAATAGTACTAAGTCAGTAAATCGACTTAATAGGTTTAAAAGTATGTAAATAAGGTCTTAAGGGTCATCATCATTCATCATCAAACAAAAGGCGTAAAGTAAGTTTCGTTTATGAAAGTAGTTAAAAACAAAGGCTGACTTCAGTCAGTCGCCACGGCCTATACCCTTACTGAATTAAGGTGATACCAGTGGCCATGGCTCCATATATGAGTCCTTTAAGTGTGGTAAAAGTTACAGAAGCAAACTCGTCTTCGTTTGACCGTGGCGACGGTCTAAGTGCGAGTAGGTCAGAAATTTCTGCACAACGTTAAAAGGTCATAGTGACGATCGGAGGGCCATAAATCCTAAACTGTAACTCGGATTAAGACGAGTCTTATATGAAAAATTATCTACTCGAAAAGATATGTTTGAAAATCAAGGTCTCAGTAGCCCAGGTCTACTGGTCTATTACAGAAACAGTAGGACAGAGGGCTGTAAACAGAAAATAGGAAGTTAAAAGTGAGTTCCGGTGGTCTTGGTGCTTGATGTTCATCATGGTTCTCATCCTTGATGCATATAGCTTCAAGTGTACAACTCTTTGATGTGTTTACATCATCTTTACCATGGTTTGACCATCATAACCCAAGTGCAAGTCTAAGACATGAAGCACAACTCACTTAAGTGTTGCAAGTATTTTGATGAACCAAAGTTTCATCAAAGTCTTAGATTTAGCACATACATGAAATGTAAAAGTAATAACAAGTTACAAACTTGAAGTAAACTTATGAAATCAAGATCTTAAGTAGTAGAACATAGTTCTTAGTTAGATCTTAAAGATCCAAGACTCAAAAGTCTAGATCTAACATAAGTGTACAAAGTTATAATTAAAAAGTTTCATTTACATGTTCTTGAACTTTTAAAATTACTTTTAGTTCAAGATTAATGAGATCAAAGTTAACTAGTAACATTTGACCAATCACAACCAACAAACAAGAAATTAAAGTGCATAAAATGAAGTGATAAACTAAGTAAACAAGTAAAAGGTTCATGGTTTGTTCATACTTTTAAAGATTCAACCAAGATTTGATCTTTAAGTAAAGTAAACTTTAAGTTTACTTCAAGAACTTCAAGTATAATTTTAATTAACACATGAACTTACATTCTTTTAAGAAATTAAATGTAGAACATAACTAGTAAGTTAGGTTCTTGTGTGTTCTTGTTATGAACAAGATAAAATGAAGAATTAAAGTAAAGAGTTTGATTTCTTGTAACATGTAAGTAAACAACTAATAACTAGTAAGTAAGTAAACCATAAACAATAACAAGTAACAAACAAATAATTGATGATGATTATGGTGTTTAGGTGACCGTTTTTCAAGGAAAAAGAGGAGAGAAAAATCTTGGTTACTTACAAGAATTTAGAGAAAAGATGAGAGTAAAAGTTGAGAGAAAAGTGAGAAGTAAATTGTGTGTGTGAGAAAGTGAATGAAACTAGTGAGTAAGTAACAAAATTTGAAAGCTACAACACTCCCCAAGGAGTGCCAAACCGTCGGCCATGATCAAGGGGAAAGGAAGAGAAGATTGTCCATAAGGTTCTTGTATGTAAAGCCTTAAAAGTTGGTTATATGGTGTGTTTACATGGGAATGAACAAGTAACTAGATTCTATTTGAATTCAATCCATCTAGTTGTAACTTAAATGATACTTACACATTAAGATGGGCTAATTAAGTCCATTAAAGAAGTAGGGTGGGCCTCTTAGGTCCATTAACATTAATCAAGGCCCAAGTTCAAGTAATTAACAAGTTAATCCGATTAAAGCCCAAGTAACTAACTAGAAACCTTAGTTAGTCAAAATGATTAATAAAACTTAATCATGAATGTAAATAATATTCTAAAAATATTATTCGTGAAAGTTTCGTGTGTCACAAAGACGTTTCGGGCAATTAAAGTCAAGTACGGGCAATCATGGCAACATGTAAATGTAATAACATACATTCGTTTAATCACAAGTATTAATAATAATAATTATTAATAAATAAACGTTGAAAAATCTAGGGTCGTTACATTACCCACCTGTTAAAGAAAATTTCGTCCCGAAATTTTGAGGAGTGACCAAACAATGGTACCGTATTCGAATAAGAAGGGCGTATCAAAGTTCTGTGAGACTCGTGGCTCAGAAGTGTGTTATTTACCTTGAAAGGTATTTCTGTGTATAAAAGTAAGGATGGGTACATGCCATTAACTAAGTCTCTTGTCCTAAGAGATCAACAAATCGATTTCATTTCTGACTAACACGAGTATGTCATCTGAATGTATATCCACAAAGGAAAGATGGTGTGTTTAGCCTTACAGGCATCTTCGGTGAGCTAGATGCGTGAAATGCATCATGAATGTTTCTAAACTCATTTAAAACATCGAGAGTTTATGTCGTAATACGAAGCTGACAGGTAGAATGGAGAACATGGTGATCACAACCATGCGATTGGATGTCTGGATAGTGTTAGCCACGGATTTTACTAACCCCTTGATTTCGGAAGGAGACCATAGGCATAAGGAATCCGCTACTTAAGAACGTTTCATTTGAATAAGTGAATTGAAATTTTAGCTAAATGTGACCAATCGGACTTGCAAGCCATAAATATTCATAGTGTCTTCAGAACTGTCTGAACGAACAATGAGGGATATCACCTAGTTTACCATACTGCAGGTGAACCTATCCTTGGATGAAATGAAAACACAGTTCCGCAATGTAACTTCATCCTTTCAATTACATGTTGAAGTTAGGGTTAACGTTAACTAGAGAAACATACAGTTGCAACCAATGAGGGAAGAAATATATAGAGTATCCACCTGAGTGACGTAGATGTTTTAAGCAGTCTCTTCCCAAAAAGGATAACGAGATTCCTAGGTTCTCAAGTATCTTATATTGCATTTCCAAAAGAAAGTCGCACGAAAGGTGTGAGAGTGAACTCTTCGTGTGGTTCGTTCTGAATTTATCTGCGTACTTAAGGGGACGAGCGGATGAGAAGACACGTGAACTCTTGGTCCTAAAGAATAGTTTATTCCGAGTGAAAAGAATCTCCAAAATGATTCTTGTATCTCAACATACTGATTCATAGAGATGATGTTTACGAGGGTGTTGCGTTTAACCGTGAAGTATTGAGAACAGTAACCCACCTAGCACCTTTCCTACAATATGATGACCAATGAGTGTACCTCAGAAAACTGATTTATCGACCCGCGTTTTGTCATGTCTAGCTTTAAAAGAACATTTTATGGGTGCAAAAATTTTCTAACAAAATTTTATAAGACCGCCATCCAAAGTGGCTCAAGAGTTTTTAACAAAGATCTTAATAGTAAGTTTCATCTCTAACAGAGGGCGAGAAAAAGTGTGATCTATACATGGTGTAGTTTAATATGAAAACCTTTAATAAAAACAACTAAGGGAATTTTGAAAAAAAAACAAAACAAAACCTTTAAACGTTTGTTGTGACAACATAAACGGAACGAAGTTCTTAGTAAATTTAGAAGTTGGTACAACGTGTACCATTTTGCACAAAACTATTTGACTTAAGTTGAGTAACTCGATAAAGGAGCGGTTTTTAAATAATTTGAAGATATAACTTAGTATCAAAATAAGTAAATATAAATTTATACATATATGATTTTATAAATCGTATAAGTGACAGAAATTTTTTTGGTACTTTCATTGTCTGTACACCTTGTGAGGACCGCACAAATAAACAACGTGTAAAAATCTTGATAAACATAATTCTTCGTATTGCAAAGGTTACGAGTTGGAAAAGATTGAGTGGAAAGCTTTGAATCATCGGGTGACCAGTTACTAGGTAGTGAAAACTAATGACATAAATGTAGTTTTATTAATTATTAGGACACAAGTCTTTGGGCCAAAAATATTTACGTGCGAAGCCGTTGCTAAAAGTGAGGTACGAAGGATAGAGCACGAGGATGAGAAGTTAATTATTTTTTGAATTTGCAAAGTGCCAAACAGGTTATGACTAGTGTTAAAGTCGGAATAATGATGGCATTAATACCACTAAATGAGAATCCCTTGGAATGAGTCATGACTTAGAGTTATGCAAGACAAGAGTACTATTCCAACAGGTGTGGTGGAATAAATCCATGGGGTAACGTAATAGTTTTGAATGGTTTAAGTGTCAGTGGATGCCCAAAGGCCCTGAATGATGTGGTAGAAGTGTCTTTAATACATACACACATGAATCTCTCGATTTCGACGGTTGCAAAGTCTTCACGATGACTTGGGTACGAATGAGCAACGAAGAATTTTATACATAGCAAGCAACGAAAAATTTTATAGGAATTGTTTAAGGTGACAATGTATGGAAAGAAACGAAGTTCTAGTAAACTAGGGTTACGTACAACCCGTGCCATTCAAAGTAAAATATATCTTGAACAAAAGGTTTGATTTGTGAAAGTAAAATTCTACATGTGTTTGTCAAAAATAAGAAATCATTTACTTTATTTTATATAACGTATACGATTTTAAAATTTTGCGCGAATGACGAACAAAATAATTTTTTTTTTTTTTAAACTTTGAGAGGATAGCATAATAAAATAATGTGTGTAAGAGTTTTGGCAGACAAAATTTTCATATTTCGGAAGTTACAAGTTAGAAAAAGTTGATAAGGATTGAGTAAAAGATTTTTGAAAATTTCGAGTAATGTTTGAGGTAAATAAAAACCATTGAATTTATATGTGATTGACAACTATTAGTAGGGCATAAATCCTTTGACCAAAAATGCTTAAGTGTGAAGTTGTTGCTTATGAGTGAGATACGAATGGGAGAGTATGAGGATGAGAGTTAACCACTCATTGATTTCAGGAAAATTTCGAACCGGTATGACTAATATCGAGGTAAGAAGGACGATGTTGTGGTTTTCATCGAATAATAAATTCCTCGTGATACGTTAGGATTTAGAGTTGCGTAAGAATGAGTATCAAATGAGATTCTTGGGAAATCTTCAATATAGAATTTGGATTGCTGAGGTGACGGAATACAATTTCCTTTAAGTATTGTTGTGCAAGTTTGTCCATTGTATCGGTTTCTCTTGTGGGTAGAAAGTGAGCAGACTTGGTGAAGCGATCAACAATAACCTAGACGGATTTCAGCTTTCCATTCTCGCGTGGTATACGAAAAATTTTCTCACTATAACTATCCATCGCTTTCATCCTTGAAAGTCAGTTCGTTCCATCTATTTCGTCAAGCTTCCTAACTTGATGAGTATTAGGTTAATCTTAAAGTTCATCTCAACTATTGCATCCAATTTCCCAAACTGGTGGGTGTTAGGTTAATCTTAAGGTTCACTCCAACCAATCTTACTATATTGCCGTGAAGTTTTATCAACCTTCTCAAATAACATATGCCTGTACGTAGGTAACTAATCCTTTTCAACTACTACATTAAAACTCCCAAGTTTGATTAATATGAGGTCATCTCCAAATGACCCACCTGTTAATCTTAAAGTACTACCTTAAATTACTCCGTTATCTTTCTTAGCTTACCAATTGCTTGTCCTATAGAATACTTAACCCTCATGGTTGTTATTGGCTTATTAGTCATAACACTAAGGTTCTTAGATATATGGTTTCTATTGCTCCAGTATTAAACAACCTTGAGATAATAAAACGTTGTGATGAAACGTACCCTAACTAAAATCAGGATCCATGCGAGTTTCCATAACTGAGATAACGATTGCTCTAGCGCAAGTCAGTACAAGGTTTTTCCTATTTGAGGGCTTTCTCCTTAAATATCCAGGGTGTCGACATCTATAACAAATTTTCGGGTTATCAATTCTGAAATCAAGGCCCCTCTTGTACAGTATCTGGGCTACGTGGTTATTCATTCCCTACCTTTAACAGACTATAATGCGTATGCTCAAGTGATCCCTGCCAAAGTTTTCCCTGGATCACCTTATATTTCTCATGTAGTAACATTGGAACTTCTGCATGTTTTACCTCAATATAATCACGCTGGCCTGGCGTCATTATATTGTTCTAAATCGTACGTTCATTCCAACATCATTCCATATGGTCAATGTAATGTGATCACTTCCAGTTATACTAAATTTCATCTAATAGTGCTTTATCTATGCCATCTCAAAACAGAATCGACATAACTAATCTCACAATTTCTCGATGTGGGTGCGTAGGTTCCATAGATCATGTATTAATGCCTAAGTGTCCCGAAGTTTCTTCAAAGGTTCGGATTCAGGTAATGTTGTTAGGTTCCTTCTAGATATTCAATCCGGGTTTCGCGTCGGGTTGTACGTGTAGCAAGTAGTGATACGATATGTCTCGAGGCGACTCACAAGTCTTTGGGTATGGCTGAGCATTAGTAGAAGACACTATGACCTCATTAAAGGGAATGCCTTCCCGACTTCTCCAATTCCTAGGAGTGGTAGGGACCTAAGTCCAGAAGTGTCGTTAGATCATCGAGCAGTGGTGAAGAATGAAAGAGTTAAGTGACGGTCATGAAAGCGTACAGGGTATGTGTCAACTGAACAAGCTTCTAGATTGCGTGAAGTAATGTTTCGATCTCTAGAACGGTGGAACAGTAGTAACAGGTGGATTACACTACTAGTTCTTAGGGTTAGACGAGTGGGAAAGTAGTTCAGGAAAATATCTGAACTGGGAAGGATAAGTTCTCCAAGCCGGTATAGCGAATAGTAGGCATGTAGCAAGAGCGTAATCAGGCATATCAACTACAGCAGCCTAGATCATTTAAAACAGCACGTAGCAGGGCAATAATAACAGTATCATACCGAAGTAACATATTAGAAGCAGACAGTAGCACACCGTAGCAAGAATAAGCAAATGCATACAGCGAGTTTACATAGCAGTAAGAGGAAACGGTAGTATGCAGTAAGTTCATACAGCAGTAGAAGTAAGCAGTGGCATGCAGTAGTAGTAAACGGTAACATGCAGTAATATAACACAGTAGCATGCAATCGAAAGCAGATAATAGCATGCAGTAGTGGAAGCAAGTAATAGTATACAGCATATAGCAGTAAAAGTAAGCAGCAGCATGCAGTAAGTTAAGCGGAAACAAGTAAACTAGCAAGTTGTAGATTAGTCCTATTAGTGAATCCGACTCGGGTCGGTCTTAGACTCACTAATGCATCCTAATTCCCTACAACCAATGCTCTGATACCAAATGTGACACCCCGTACTAAATCATCATGTACGGACCATCAACAACAGGATCATTACAAGGTTAAGTACTATATGCATTTTCAAAAAGAGTTTACATTCATTAATAAAAGGTGACGTCATAACTAACGCCAATTGTTTTACAATCCAAAAGCATGCTTCACTAAGTAGAAGCAAATAATAAGTGTATGTGATCACAACGGTCGTTACAAGTCATAGTTCAAAAGTAGTAAAGTATGAATGCAGGATAAAGTAGTTCATGCGACGACAACTCTAAGCAACGGGTGTCTACAGCACGACTAGTACACAGCGGAAGCTAACCTCAAGTACCTGAGAAAAACATGCTTAAAAATGTCAACACAAAGTTTGGTGAGCTATAGTTTAAGTATAACATTATGTAAGGTAGGCCACGAGATTTCAGTGCTACAAAGAGCGTTTCAAAACAGTAATCCAAATCAGTATGTTTAAGTATATGCTCAACCGTGGGCACTCGGTAACTAACTTAACGTTTAATAATATATCACCCCCTGAAAGTACACTTGGCAAGTGCGTATGTTTACGAAGTATTAAACACTCGTTAAATGCTAGCGCTAATAGCCCGAGTGGGGATGTCAAACCCTATGGATCCATATCTAAGATTCGCGTTCACGGTTCAAAAACCAATGATTAAACGTTACCGAGCTAAAGGGAATGTTTATGCCGTTGTATAACCCACACATATATAAGTTTAAGTACTCGTGCCTAGTGTGTAAAACATAAAATCCGCATGTATTCTTAGTTCCCAAAATAAGTTAAAGTAAAAAGGGAATGCTATAACTCACAATGATAATGTAGTCGTAAAGTCGGTTCGGAAAAGGTGTGCAAGTAATCGGTCCGAAGGTCCTCAACTTAAGGCAAATAGTACAAAGTCAGTAAATCGACTTAATAGGTTTAAAAGTATGTAAATAAGGTCTTAAGGGTCATCATCATTCATCATCAAACAAAAGGCGTAAAGTAAGTTTCGTTTATGAAAGTAGTTAAAAACAAAGGCTGACTTCAGTCAGTCGCCACGGCCTCTACCCTTACTGAATTAAGGTGAGACTAGTGGCCATGGCTCCGTATATTAGTCCTTTAAGTGTGGTAAAATTTACAGAAGCAAAATCGTCTTCGTTTGACCGTGGAGACGGTCTAAGTGCGAGTAGGTCAGAAATTTCTGCACAACGTTAAAAGGTTATAGTGACGATCGGAGGGCCATAAATCCTAAACCGTAACTCGGATTAAGACGAGTCTTATATGAAAAATTATCTAATCGAAAAGATATATTTGAAAATCAAGGTCTAAATAGCCCAGGTATACTGGTATATTACAGAAACAGTAGGACAGAGGGCTGTAAACAGAAAACAGGAAGTTAAAAGTGAGTTCCGGTGGTCTTGGTGCTTGATGTTCATCATGGTTCTCATCCTTGATGCATATAGCTTCAAGTGTACAACTCTTTGATGTGTTTACATCATATTTACCATGGTTTGACCATCATAACCCAAGTGCAAGTCTAAGACATGAAGCACAACTCACTTAAGTGTTGCAAGTGTTTTGATGAACCAAAGTTTCATCAAAGTCTTAGATTTAGCACATACATGAAATGTAAAAGTAATAACAAGTTACAAACTTGAAGTAAACTTATGAAATCAAGATCTTAAGTAGTAGAACATAGTTCTTAGTTAGATCTTGAAGATTCAAGACTCAAAAGTCTAGATCTAACATAAGTGTACAAAGTTATAATTAAAAAGTTTCATTTATATGTTCTTGAACTTTTAAAGTTACTTTTAGTTCAAGATTAATGAGATCAAAGTTAACTAGTAACATTTGACCAATCACAACCAACAAACAAGAAATTAAAGTGCATAAAATGAAGTGATAAACTAAGTAAACAAGTAAAAGGTTCATGGTTTGTTCATACTTTTAAAGATTCAACCAAGATTTGATCTTTAAGTAAAGTAAACTTTAAGTTTACTTCAAGAACTTCAAGTATGATTTTAATTAACACATGAACTTACAATCTTTTAAGAAATTAAATGTAGAACATAACTAGTAAGTTAGGTTCTTGTGTGTTCTTGTTATGAACAAGATAAAATGAAGAATTAAAGTAAAGAGTTTGATTTCTTGTAACATGTAAGTAAACAACTAACAACTAGTAAGTAAGTAAACCATAAACAATAACAAGTAACAAACAAATAATTGATGATGATTATGGTGTTTAGGTGACGGTTTTTCAAGGAAAAAGAGGAGAGAAAAATCTTGGTTACTTACAAGAATTTAGAGAAAAGATGAGAGTAAAAGTTGAGAGAAAAGTGAGAAGTAAATTGTGTGTGTGAGAAAGTGAACGAAACTAGTGAGTAAGTAACAAAATTTGAAAGCTACAACACTCCCCAAGGAGTGCCAAACCATCGGCCATGATCAAGGGGAAAGGACGAGAAGATTGTCCATAAGGTTCTTGTATGTAAAGCCTTAAAAGTTGGTTATATGGTGTGTTTACATGGGAATGAACAAGTAACTAGATTCTATTTGAATTCAATCCATCTAGTTGTAACTTAAATGATACTTACACATTAAGATGGGCTAATTAAGTCCATTAAAGAAGTAGGGTGGGCCTCTTAGGTCCATTAACATTAATCAAGGCCCAAGTTCAAGTAATTAACAAGTTAATCCGATTAAATCCCAAGTAACTAACTAGAAACCTTAGTTAGTCAAAATGATTAATAAAACTTAATCATGAATGTAAATAATATTCTAAAAATATTATTCGTGAAAGTTTCGTGTGTCACAAAGACGTTTGGGGCAATTAAAGTCAAGTACGGGCAATCATGGCAACATGTAAATGTAATAACATACATTCGTTTAATCACAAGTATTAATAATAATAATTATTAATAAATAAACGTTGGAAAATCTAGGGTCGTTACATATCCAGATGTTGTTTTCTTAATGAAAACACAAGGACAAGTAAGGTTATTTGTATACCCTTTGCTTACCAAGTAATCACTTAATCGGTTATACCACATACGTCCCGATTGTTTTAACCCATATAAAGATCTTTGTAATTTAATCGAATACATTTCTTTGGGTTTTGCATTTGATGCTTCTGGTACCTTAAATCCTTCAGGTATCTTCATATATATATCACTATCAAGTGATCCATATAGATAAGCAGTCACAACATCCATGAGATGCATTTCTAAATTTTTAGAAACTGCCAAGCTGATTAAGTATCTAAAAGTAATTGCATCCATAACAGGGGAATAAGTTTCTTCATAATCAATTCCCGGTCTTTGAGAAAAACCTTGAGCTACAAGTCTAGCTTTATACCTTGTAACTTCATTTTTCTCATTTCTTTTTCGGACAAAAATCCATCTGTATCCTACAGGTTTCACATCTTTAGGAGTGAGAATGATGGATCCGAAAACTTTTCTTTTATTGAGTGATTCTAATTCAGCTCGTATTGCTTCTTTCCATTGAGCCCAATCATGTCTATTTTGACATTCAACCATAGATGTTGGTTCTGGATCATCATCATTATTCATGATGTCATATGCAACATTAAATGAAAATTTCTCATCAAGATTTTTCATTTCATTTCGGTTCCATAATATTTTTGAATGTGCATAATTGATTGCAATTTCTGTATTGACATCATCAATCTCCTCTGTAGTAGGAGTACTGATTTGTGGTTCTTCTTGAACACTTTCTTTTACCTTATTATCAGCTGATTTTCTTTTTCGAGGATTTTTATCTTTGGAACCAACTGGTCTCCCACGTTTCAGACGTGGCATAGATTCTTGAGTGACTACATTATCAGTTTTTCGATTTGGAATCTCAACTCGAGCTGGAGTATTAACTGCTGTTATATATGATTTAGTCACCCTTTTTGTATCTGTGAATGCATCAGGCAATTGATTTGCAAGTTCTTGTATATGCATTATCTTTTGAACTTCTGTCTCGCATTCTTTTGTGCGAGGATCAAGATACTTTAATTGAGGTTCACACCATGAAACATCATTTTCTTTATTTTTTATTTCTCCCCCTAATCTAGGAAACAATGTTTCATTAAAATGACAATCAGCAAAACGTACTGTAAAAACATCACCTGTCATAGGTTCAATATACCTTATGATTGAAGATGTTTCATATCCAACATATATTCCCAACCTCCTTTGAGGACCCATTTTTGTACGTTGTGGTGGCGCAATTGGAACATATACTGCACAACCAAATGTTCTAAGGTGGGAAATATTTGGCTCTTGACCAAAAGCAAGTTGTAGGGGGGAATATTTATGACTTGCACTTGGTCTGATGTGGATCAATGCAGCAGCATGTAAAATTGCATAACCCCATATAGATACAGGGAGTTTTGTTCTCATTATCAATGGTCTAGCGATTAACTGTAAACGTTTAATCAGTGACTCGGCTAAACCATTTTGTGTATGCACATGAGCAACAGAATGTTCAACAACAATTCCTATAGACATGCAATAGTCATTAAATGCTTGAGATGTAAACTCACCAGCATTATCAAGTCTCACCTTTTTAATGATGTAATCAGGAAAATGTGCTCTCAATTTAATAATTTCGGCAAGAAATTTTGCCAATGCCACATTACGGCTTGATAACAGACAAACATGAGACCATCTACTAGATGCATCTATTAGGACCACGAAATATCTAAATGGTCCACATGGTGGATGAATTGGTCCACAAATATCACCTTGAATTCTTTCAAGAAACATTGGTGATTCTTTCTCAACCTTAAGTGGTGAGGGTCTAGTTATCAATTTTCCAAGAGAGCAAGATATACATGGAACCATTGTATCATGAAGGATTTTTCTATCCTTCAGTGGATGTCCATGTGTACATTCAATAATTCTTTTCATCATTGTTGATCCTGGATGGCCCAATCTGTTATGCCATAAATTAAATACACCAGGATCAATATACTTTTCTTTAATCACCATATGTGCTTCTGGTACATTTATATGTGTATAATGTAATCCAGAATTAAGTCTTGGCAGTTTTTCAATCACGTGATTCTTGTTAGTGATACTTAAATATTTCTCATTTTCTGCCGTTACTGACTGATAATCATATCCATTAAGGTATATGTCAGAAAAACTCAATAAATTTCTGCTTGACTTAGGAGAGAATAAGGCATTATTAATTAAAAATGTTGTACCATTTGGTAATATGAATTTTTCCTTTCCTATCCCTTCTATCAAGTTAGCAGCACCTGATATTGTATGTATAGTTCCTTCCGTTGGTTTCAAATCAATGAAATATTTTTCAGATTTAAGTATAGTGTGTGTAGTACCACTATCTGCTATACAGAGATCTCCACTACTTGATTGATGTTGTGTTCCAGCAGAATTCATATTAAACTTCATATATAAAAAACAAACAGTAAGTATATAAATGTTACACAAAATGTTTATTACACACAAATAGATAAAACTGAAACATTTGACATACATAGAATTGAAACATCAAACATAGAACTGGAACATTTGATAAAACATATAGAACTGAAATATTTGAGAAAACATGATGACAAAGGTTAAATCGTTTTATTTATAAAAGAAACATATTAATTTAATTCAAGAAATCTTCATATAAATCAGATGGTTGCTCAGTGACTGTTGGATCAATATTATCCACAAAATTTACTTCCTTTTCTTTACCTTTCAGCGAATCCTGATACATCTTAACAAGATGTTTAGATGTTCGGAAAGTATTAGCCCAGTGGCCCATTCTACCACATCTGTAACAAGATTCTTCAGAATTTTTAGAAGAATTTTCTTCAACATCTTGTTTAGTGGGCTTGTTTTGTGGTTGATATTTATATTTTTGTGGATTATTATTTCTTTGACCACCACGGCCACGACCACGGCCACGTCCACGCCCATTCCCATTACCATAAGGATGGTTTCTACCATAGTTATGGCTTTTGGCATGATGATGGCGATGGTTATTATAACCACGACCCTGCCCGCGTCCTTGTCCCTGTTTATAATTATTTGCAGTATTTGCTTCAGGGATTGCAAGTGTACCAGTAGGACGGGATTGCTGATTTTTCATTAATAGCTCATCATTTTGCTCTGCAACCAAGAGATATGAATTAAGTTCAGGATATGTGTTGAACTTTAGCATTCTCAAATTTCTTTGCACTGTGATGTTGGCAGCATTCATTGTGGAGAAAGTTTTCTCCAACATTGTGACGACCCGGAAATTTCCGACTAAATTTAAACTTTATCTTTATATTATTCTGACACAATAAGCAATGTTTGTTAAGTTAAATCTTAAGGATTTTAAACTATGTTTATACATTCATTTAAACCTCGACCAAATTCCAATGATTCACGAACCATTAAATGAACATATATGAATATGTATCTATATGTGTATATGTTATAAATTGAAAATGTCAACAAAGTATTTAAACGTATAATGCTTTATATGAACGTATTTGTTTCAATATGATTATCGACGAAATTAAAAAAATATATATTAAATGATTGAATTATCAGAAACATTGAATTATGATTACAAGTCTATGTTGAGAGGTCCACTATGATTTGAGAAAATCTATTCCTTTTAACGATATTCGGAATAATTTGTAAAGCTATTTATAAATAAAAATAAAAAGTGTCATTTACGAAAGTTAGACAAAAGTTAGTGGAGAATTGGTTTTCATAATATTCTATTAATATATTTTCAAACGTACAAAAACGTTTTCAGTTTAAAAAGAACTTTATTATTAAAATGTATATAACTTTATAAATATCTAGAATCACTTTTGACAACTCATTACTTAACCAGTATAATAAATATAACGATATTTATATTTTATTTCATTAAATATATATAACGATTTAAATTAATATTATATATATACGCGTATTATACATACATAGTTTTTATACTTTTACTATACTTTAACTTTACCTTTACTTTACTTTTACTTTACTTTAACTTTAATAATTCACTTTAATAATTCATACTTTAATAATTCACTTTAATAATTCATACTTTAATAATTCACTTTAATATATCATACTTTAATAATTCACTTTAATAATTTACTTTAATAATTCATACTTTAATAATTTACTTTAATAATTCAAAAATCTATTATAAATAGAATTCAATAGGTTTCATTATTTCATAGAAACTTGAAAATATATTTCTCTAAACTCTCTCAATCGATTTACATATATATATATATATATATATATATATATATATATATATATATATATATATATATATATATATATATATATTGCTCTGTATTATTTCAAGATATTATTAGTATATAAAAAATATTACGACGGAGTGATGTCCGAGTGATTTCAAAATAGTTTTTTGAATGAGTCGAAGCTAAGGAAATTATGGGTTATAGCTATGGAGGTGATGGGTATGGTTCATGGGTATGCTCGTGAGGTCAATCTAGTGTTTATCATCTCCGTTGCGTCTATGTACTTTCCTGCAATATTGAATTTCAATATTGATACGTGAGCACTCATAACTTAACTTTTATATATCAATAGTGTATTCCTGACTAGTGCTCGAGTATATAGGATTATGCATGCTTGTACATTCGATATTGTCCTTAGATAGGTTTGTTGAATCCTGAATTAGATATATATGCTACCGAGATAGGGTATATGATATGCATGTCGTTGGAAATCTAGCGAAAAACTAAGAACTTTTCATTTAGATATCGAATGGTTTCGATGAACGGATTAGAAGTTATAGTCAACTGAATTTTAGTATTATTGTTAAAATGATTATTATTACTATCGTCGTTATTATTTTAATAGAAATATCATTGTTATTATAAAATATTATTATTACTATTATGTTAGTATTATCATTTTATCATAATAACATTTTTAGTAAATATAAATATTGTTATTTTTTTATAGAATAATAATTATTATTATTACAAAATAATACAACTTTTACTTATTATTATTATGATCAATATTATTTTATCAAATAAATAGGGGATACAAAGATATTTTTCACCACGCGTAATATAATTACATTAATAATACTTACCACTATAGTTTTACGATATTAAGTGAACTTTATAAATTTTACTACTTAAGATATATAAAAGTATATTTTATCATATATAAACGTTAATATAAATTTTTATTAATAAATGACTTTTATTATTATAAAATCTAACAAATATATTTAAATATATAAAACGACTATAGTTAAGTTATATAATAAACACGTATAAATTTTAGAAGTCATTTTGGGTCAAGTTGACTTTTGTTGACTTTTGTTGACTTTTGCATATTAGTCTCGAGCATTAGGATTGTGGTACACTATGACTTAACCAAAAATTGTTAGACAAATATTGACCAACATATAAATATATATAATTAATATAGGTTCGTGAATCCGAGGCCAACCTTGCACTTGTTAAATGACGTTATATGTATTTTTACTACGAAATACAGTATCGTGAGTTTCATTTGCTCCCTTTTATATATATTTTTGGGACTGAGAATACATGCGCTGTTTTTATAAATGTTTTACGAAATAGGCACAAGTACTAAAACTAATTCTACGTGGGTTTAAACCAGAAATATACCCTTAGCTTGGTAACATTAAACTATTTGTCTATGTACGGTAGGCGCGAATCCTAAAGATAGATCTATTGGGCCTGACAAACCTCATCCTGACTATGGGATGCTTTAGTACTTCGAGATTATTTTAAACACACCTGATCTGGTGTACTTCAGAGGGTAAAACATGAACGTTAAGGCTTGTTACTGGGTGCCTACAATTTATAGAATACTTTTATACACTTGCGAGTGTACATATATTTATAAAGGGAAATCTTGTGGTCTATTAATATATTGAAATGATTGTTATGATAAACCTATGAACTCACCAATATTTTAGTTGACACTTTAAAGCATGTTTATTCTCAGGTATTAAAGAAATCTTCCGCTGTGCATTAGCTCATTTTAAGGATATTACTTGGAGTCATTCATGGCATATTTTGAAAGACGTTGCATTCGAGTCATTGAGTTCATCAAGATTATTATTATGTCAATTATAGTTGGATGTATTATCAAATGGTGTGCATGCCATCAACTTTCGTTGTAAAGAAAGTTTGTCTTTTAAAAACGAATGCAATGTTTGTAAAATGTATCATATAGAGGTCAAATACCTCGCGATGTAATCAACTATTGTGAATCGTTTATAATGTATATGAACGGGTCATTTCAGTTGGTATCAGAGCGGTGGTCTTAGTGAACCAGGTCTGCATTAGTGTGTCTAAGTGATAGTCGTTAGGATGCATTAATGAGCTTGCACTTCGACCGTGTCTGCATGTCAAAAGTTTTGCTTATCCTTTTTGTCGGAAATTGCCTGCTTATCATTCTTAGTCTAGACACGTCTTACTGCATTGATTGCATGAATAGTGTATAGACAAAATTCATATCTTAGCGTATCTGCTAATCCATATCTTAGTGTATCTGTTACTGTAAACTTTGCCTGACATATCCCGTAAATTCCTCCGTAATCTACGAAATCTTTTCCGCTATATATATAGATATTCTAGGTAATTTGAATACCACCCGATAGCCGGAAAATCATTTCATATCGAAAAATCCTTTATTCAATCGAACGAAATAGAATTCGTCATTAGTTCAAGTCCCTCGAATTCCGATATTGAATCCCACTCAAGCTCCGAAAGCAGTGTGACTGGAGTGGATCAATCAATTAGCCATCATCTATTCTGGATGAATTGGGGATGGGTTCGTAGCCTCCTCAATCATTGGAGACAAGAAGAAGGTGATCCCTTCCATCCACCACATTGCCCTCTTGGCGATGAACCTGAAGCACTTACCGGCGAACCGGTCTGAAACACCATTTTCTCTCTCATTTCCAGAGTATCTTGTCACGATTATATACTACATCAAATTCTAGATTTTATTTATCCGCTTGTCCGAACCGACAATCTCCCCGGTGTAATAGAAGAAGTCAACGAGCTTCGCGCTCGAGTAGTGGCTTTAGAGAATATGGTGCAAGGGTTACAAACACCAACAGTAGCACCAACAGCATAACCAGTACCACTATCAGCAACACCAACAATACCATCACCACCACCAACAGTAACATCCGCATCCCACACTTCAACATCACAACCTATATCCCACGAGTACCAATGACATACACTCTATAGATACCAAGGAATACCAACAACAACAAACGTTGAAGTATTGATTCATAACTTCATTGGAGAAACATTTTGCGACGATTATGTAGTCTCTAAAGTCTTAGAGATTATCTATTCTAGCCCTAACCATAAATTAGATGAGTGAACCCAAATGATAGAAGGAAGAGTAGAAACCCTGACAAGAATGATGTGTGGTTTACAAGCTAGACTTGATTTACCAACAGCATCAACAGTACCATAAACATCACCAGTACAGTCAGTGCCATCAGCGTTGTCAGAATCAGCAGCACCTATAACATTACAAACTCCGTCAGTTCAAGAATCACCGTGGACATCATTATAAATCAACAACAAGTATGTCATATCAATGAGTTATGAAGTATTAACTCATTTCCACTGAAGGATTTATATGTATATCTTATATATATAAATTTTTAGACCATAATAAATCTTTCCGTACTAAGCTATTATGTGTGAATCTTAACTACTCGGTTAATTCATGTTACTAATATGCGATAATGTACGTCCTTCATCCACAACTTAACCATCATTAACTACAATCTCTGCCTCAATTCAATAAATCCCAATTCATAATAAATCAAATGAATTATTCAAATATAAGTTTGATTTTTCACTTTCATCGTCGATGTACTCGAAACTTTTCAAATAACATTATTCGTACCTTGCGAAATTCACAAGAATTCCACAAACACCAACAAATAACGAAGTATTAATTCATAATTTCAATTTTATTGAATAAATACTCCGTAAAAGTTATGTAATTTCTAAAGTCTTTAGGGATTATTCAGTTCTAGTTTCAACCGTAAATTGATAATGCTAAAAACGAACATATATTTCATAGCATTATTCCTCAAGAAAGACAAGCTTTTAGTTGCAATTGTTCTATTTACAAGTGATATTCGTTTAAATAATAAAAGGTGAAGACAAAAGACAGATTCGACGATTTGAAGACGCAAATGACCAAAAAGCTCAAAAGTACAAAAGATAATCAAAGAGGTTCCAATTATTGATAAGAAACATCTCGAAATTACAAGAGTACAAGATTCAAAACGCAAAGTACAAGATATTAAATTGTACGCAAGGACGTTCGAAAATCCGGAACCGGGACCAGCGTCAACTCTCAACGCTCGACGCAACGGACTAAAAATTACAAGTTAACTATGTATATAAATATAATATAATATATAATTAATTATATAAATTATATATATATTATATTTATATAATAAACCGTCGGTAAACAAAGAGCCAAAATGGAGTGAGCTGTAATTACAAACTCCGTGACTCGCGGAGTTTGAAGAAGGAATGGGCCGCGAGTCGCGGAGCCCCAAAAACTAAAACTCCCTATAAAGCCCAACGAATTCTGATCAATTTTTCATCCAATATCCATCAATCTCTCTATCTATATACGTAATATTTATATTTATAATTTATATTTTAATTTTAATTTTAATCCTAATAATAAGGGTATGTTAGCAAATGTTGTAAGGGTGTAAGTCGAAATTCTGTCCGTGTAACGCTACGCTATTTTTAATCATTGTAAGTTATGTTCAACCTTTTTAATTTAATGTCTCGTAGCTAAGTTATTATTATGCTTATTTAAATCCGAAGTAATCATGATGTTGGGCTAATTAATAAAATTGGGTAATTGGGCTTTGTACCATAATTGGGGTTTGGATAAAAGAACGACACTTGTGGAAATTAGACTATGGGTTATTAATGGATTTTATATTAACTAAACAATACCTTGTTAATTTAATATACAAACTTATAATTCGACGTATTTATATATAACCACATACGCTTGACTGGGTACGGTGGGCGGGATATCTATAAATACCAATAATTATTCATTTTACCGGATACGGAACTGGATTAATAGTTAATAGACTTGTTGAAACAGGGGTGAATTACATTCAAGGGTAATTGGTGTAATTGTTAACAAAGTAGTAAAACCTTGGTTTACACGCAGTCGATAACCTGGTGTATTCATTAAACAAAGTATTAAAACCTTGTTACAATTCGAATCCCCAATTAGTTGGAATATTTGACTTCGGGAATAAGAATAATTTGACGAAGGCTTTCGCTCTTTATATTTATGACTGATGGACTATTATGGACAAAATCCGTATGGATATATTAAATAATCCAGGACAAAGGACAATTAACCCATGAGCATAAAACTAAAATCAACTCGTCAAACATCGTGATTACGGAAGTTTAAATAAGCATAATTCTTTTATTTTATATTTAATTTCCTTTATTTTATATTTAATTGCACTTCTAATTATCGCATTTTTATTGTTATTGTATTTAATTGCACTTTTAATTATCGTACTTTTTAATTATCGCAAGTTTATTTTATCGCACTTTTATTATTCACAATTTCATTATCTTTATTTACTTTACGCTTTAAATTAAGTCTTTTATTTATTTATTATTTAACATTTGGTTTTAACTGCGACTAAAGCTTTAAAATCGACAAACCGGTCATTAAACGGTAAAAACCCCCCTTTATAACAATAATATTACTTATATATATATTTGTATTTTTATAAAAGTAAAATAATATAGCGTTAAGCTTTGTTTAAAGATTTTCCCTGTGGAACGAACTGGACTTACTAAAAACTACACTACTGTACGATTAGGTACACTGCCTATAAGTGTTGTAGCAAGGTTTAAGTATATCCATTCTCTAAATAAATAAATATCTTGTGTAAAATTGTATCGTATTTAATAGTATTTCCTGCTAAAAATTAATAGTATTTTATACCCCTTAGCTTTAACTATCAAGTATTTTTGGCGCCGCTGCCGGGGATTCGCTTAAAAGCCAGAAGCGCAACGCTAATATATAAAAAAAAAAGATTTTTATTTTTAGTTTACTTTTATAAAAATACGTTTTTGTAAAAAATACGTTTTTAATTATTCGAAAATATAAAAAGAAAACAAAAATATAAATATAAATATTTTTAAGAGTTTGTTAAATATTTAAGTTTTATAAAGTTTCTTTATATTTATTTTATAAAAATATAAGTTTTATTTAAATATTTTATGTTTATTTAGAACATAAAAAAAAACCGAAAAAAAAACGCGTCGAATTTTAAACAACCTGTCATTTGAATTTTGGAACCCCGCGACTCGCGGAGTTTGCTGCTTCGGGCACCGCAACTCGCGGAGCCGCCCTGACAGGCCAGACCAAAACCATAATCTGCATTTAATACGGTGTAATTAATTATTATTATTATTTAAACCCTAATTAGTTTATTATTAATATAATTTAGTTTTAATTAATTATAATTAGTTTTATTATATATAAAAATTAATAGTTTTATAAAATAAATAATATAAAAATAATATTTTTATAAAAATTGTAATTTTTACAACTTTTTGTATATTTTTATATTTTGTCCCTTTTTAATTTTTTTAGCGTAATATTTGTATTTTTCGCTAGTTTTTAGTTTTAAACTTAGTTTTTGCCATAGTTATTTTTTTTAGTTCTAGATTTTTAGGCTTTGCCGTAAAATCCCTTAAGTACTTTTTCTTTAGACTAAAATTTAGGTACTTTAGAATTTTGCGACGCCTTTTAAGTTTTAGTTTCTTTTTAAGTTATTGCCATTTGGGATATAGTTTTTCTTGTAAGCTTTAATATTTTTAGACACCTTTTACCTATGTATCAATTATCATTCCAATTAGTAATCTCAATTTGCGATTATAATTTTAAGTTAGTTGTGGTAATAAGGTTAGGTTAGTCAAGTGTTTTTAAGTTTTATAAGTTTCTTTTATTTTTCCGTCACCTTTTATTTTTCAACCATTTTTCTTTTTCGACCTTTTTCGACACGTTCTTTTTCTTTCTTATTTCTCGCTATTCTAGTTTTTAGGACATAGATTTTTATTCTACTTCTTATCTAAATTTCTTAAAATTACGAAAATTTATTTTAAGTGGTTAAATTGATAGACATCAAAATTTTCTGGTTCGTAGTAATAGTTGGATTTGTACGTGGATCGGGTTATTGGAGCCAAACAGTCCTCAATTATATTGAGACCAAACGAATCCTGCCCCTCTGCTGCATCTTTTGGCTATTCGAAACGTGGGCAAAATCAGAAAAGTCTATTGATTGGATAACTTATTATAATTTTTCTTTCCTTTTAAAAACTAATAGGATATTCAGTGAATGCACCGAGCAAGACGTTCACCACCTTTTGTACATTCACCACCTGTAACTAGATCAAGACATTTAGCAAATATTACTGCCGTTGATTTTTCTTTAGAATCGTCATCCAGTCGACCAAGTACTCCAGTTCAAATTTCCAATAATCCATTTTTTGAACCCGACCTCACAATTGAGAATCCGGAGAATATTCAGGGACGATTCGTAGATCCTGAACCACTAAACTTTCCTCCGGAACCACCAATCATTCAAACAGAGATTGTTGAGGAACGAACCATTAAATCAGAATCCTCTAGTGATTCCGATTCAACAAATTCAATTATGGAAGTAACAGAACCATTAAGTATGGAAGACCGAATGAGAGCTAAACGCACTGGCCAAGGTCACACAATTACTCATCCAGACATTAATGCGCCAGATTATGAAATCAAAGGACAAATTCTACACATGGTGACTAATCAATGCCAATTTAGTGGTGCGCCTAAGGAAGATCCAAATGAACATCTACGTACCTTTAATAGGATCTGCACACTATTTAAAATCCGAGAAGTGGAGGATGAACAGATATATCTCATGTTATTTCCCTGGACTTTAAAGGGAGAAGCCAAAGATTGGTTGGAATCGTTACCTGAAGGGGCGATTGATACATGGGACGTTTTAGTTGAAAATTTTCTTAAACAATTCTTTCCTGCATCTAAAGCCGTAAGACTTCAAGGAGAAATTGTTACATTCACACAGAAGCCGAATGAAACTCTATATGAGGCGTGGACTAGATTTGGAAAGTTGTTAAGAGGATGTCCGCAACATGGTTTAGACACCTGTCAAATAGTACAAATATTCTACCAAGGATGCGACATCACTACAAGGAAAGACATAGATATAGCAGCTGGTGGTTCTATTATGAAGAAAACCGAAACTGATGCTTACAAAATTATTGATAACACTGCTTCCCACTCACATGAGTGGCACCAAGAAAAAGATATCGTTAGATCATCTAAAGCAGCTAGAGCCGATTCTAGCCATGACTTAGATTCCATTTCCGCAAAGATAGATGCTGTGGAGAGACGAATGGAAAAGTTGACTAAAGATATTCACTCAATACGAATTAGTTGTGAGCAGTGTGGAGGACCACATTTGACAAAAGATTGTCTCAGTATTGAATTAACAATGGAACAAAGAGAGAATATATCATACATAAACCAAAGGCCTGGAAATAATTATCAGAATAATTATCAACCGCCAAGACCTATTTACAATTAAAACCAGAATTATAACCGAAATATTCCATACAACAACCAAAAAGGTCCTAGCAATCAACAAGTATCCAATAATAATTATAATCAGCAAAGACCTAATTTTCAAAACAAACCACCACAACAAACCGATGATAAAAAGCCGAATTTAGAAGATATGATGACGAAGCTAGTTGAAACTCAAACGCAGTTTTTCACATCTCAGAAACAAACTAATGAACAAAATGCTCAAGCATTTAGAAATCAACAAGCTTCTATTCAAAATCTGGAACAAGAAGTAAGTAACCTAGCAAGGTTAATAGGTGAAAGAAAACCGGGAAGTCTACCTAGTGATACAAATGCTAACCCCCTGAATGAAACAGCTAAAGCCATTACCACAAGAAGTGGTACAACACTTAAACCACCTGAAATACTTGTAACTTCTGATGAAGCTATTCCTACTCCACAAGAACCACAACCTGATCAAGATAAGGAAAAAGAACCGGTAGTTGAGAAGGTCAATAAAGATAACAAAGTTAAGGATAAACCTTATGTTAAACCATACCAACCACCACTTCCTTACCCGAGTAAAATGAAGAAAGAGAAACTTGAAGCCGAGCAATCCAAATTCTTGGATATCTTTAAACAGATAAATGTAAATCTTCCTTTCATTGATGTGATTTCAGGAATGCCTAGATATGCTAAATTCTTGAAAGATCTAATCTCAAATAGAAAGAAAATGGAAGAACTCTCGGCTGTTACCATGAATGCTAATTGTTCAGCAGTGCTGTTGAATAAGATACCAGAAAAACTATCTGATCCAGGAAGTTTCACAATTCCATATTTTCTGGGTAGTCTTAGTTCAATAGAAGCATTGGCAGACTTAGGTGCTAGTATAAATCTAATGCCATATTCACTATACGCTAAACTAGACCTTGGAGAATTGAAACCAACCAGAATAAGCATACAACTAGCCGATAGATCAATAAAATATCCTAGAGGGATAATGGAGAACATGCTAGTTAAAGTTGGTACTTTGGTATTTCCAGTAGATTTTGTTGTTCTGGACATGGAAGAAGATTCCCAAGTTCCTCTCATATTATGAAGACCATTCTTAAACACGGCTAAAGCAATGATAGACGTGTTCGGTAAGAAATTGACCCTAAGTATAGAGGATGAGAGTGTTACCTTTTCAGTTGATAGAGCAATGCAACAACCACAATCTGCAGATGATACATGTTATTATATTCAAACTATAGATGCACATGCAGAATTATTAGAAGAATTTCCAGAATTACAAGGAACAGAAGAATGTTCTTTAGGAGAAGGAACAGAACAAATTGATGAAGCTGAAATGTTAGCTACACTTATAGCTAATGGATATGAACCAACAACAGAAGAAATTCAAATGCTAAAAGAAGAAGACAGATATCGATATAAATCATCGATAGAAGAACCACCGAAATTAGAGTTAAAGCCACTTCCAAACCATTTGGAATACGCTTATTTACATGGTGAATCTGAATTACCTGTAATAATATCGTCTTCTCTTACTGAAAATGAGAAATCACAACTCATTTCTATGTTGAAAGCTCATAAACCAGCCATTGCATGGAAGATTCATGATATTAAAGGAATAAGTCCTTCGTATTGCACACATAAAATCCTTATGGAAGAAGGTCATAAAACGTATGTGCAACGCCAACGAAGACAAAATCCTAATATGAAAGATGTAGTTAAAAAAGAAATTATTAAACTGCTAGACGCAGGTCTAATTTATCCAATTTCTGATATTCCATGGGTAAGCCCAGTTCAATGCGTGCCTAAGAAGGGTGGCATGACTGTCATTACAAATGAGAAAAATGTGCTTATTCCTACTAAGACTGTAACAGGATGGCGTGTATGTATTGATTATAGAAAATTAAATGACGCCACCAGAAAAGATCACTTTCCCTTATCTTTCATTAATCAAATGTTGGAAAAATTAGCCGGAAATAGTTACTATTGTTTTCTAGATGGATTTTTCGGATATTTTCAAATTCCAATAGCACCCGAAGATCAAGAGAAAACCACATTCACGTGCCCTTATGGTACTTTTGCTTACAAACGCATGCCATTTGGACTTTGCAACGCCCCTGCAACCTTTCAAAGGTGTATGATGGCGATTTTTCATGACATGATAGAAGAATGCATGGAAGTTTTCATGGATGAATTTTCAGTCTTCGGTGATACATTTGAAACATGTCTAGCTAATCTTGAATGAATGCTTATTAGATGCGAACAATCAAATCTAGTACTTAATTGGGAGAAATGTCATTTCATGGTTAAAGAGGGCATCGTTCTTGGACATAAAATTTCAAAAGAAGGAATTGAAGTGGATAGAGCTAAAGTAGATGTAATTGCTAAACTTCCACATCCCACCAATGTTAGAGGAGTTAGGAGTTTTCTAGGGCATGCCAGTTTTTACCAAAGTTTCATAAAAGATTTTTCTAAAATTGCCACTCCTATGAATAAACTCCTAGAAAAGGATGCTCCATTCATCTTTTCAGATGAGTGTATCAAATCTTTTAATATTCTTAAAGAGAAACTCACTAATGCACCGATCATGATAACACCAAATTGGAATCTACCATTTGAACTAATGTGCGATGCAAGTGATTTTGCAATGGGAGCCGTTTTAGGACAAATGATTGAAAAACGATTTCAACCTATATATTATGCTAGTAAGACGTTACAAGGAGCACAAACGAACTATACAACTACTGAAAAAGAACTCCTTGCTATTGTCTTTGCTTTTGACAAATTTCGATCATATCTCGTTCTAGCAAAAACGGTGGTCTATACCGACCATTCTGCTCTTAGATACCTATTTTCAAAACAAGATGCTAAACCAAGATTAATCCGTTAGATCTTACTCTTACAAGAGTTTGATATTGAAATTTGAGATAAAAGAGGAGCAGAAAATCTCGCCGCTGATCATCTTTCTCGTCTTGAAAATCCCGAATTAGAAGTTCTAAATGAATCGGCCATACAAGACAACTTTCCTGATGAATATCTATTGAAGATAGATTATAAAGAAATTCCATGGTTTGCAGACTATGCAAACTACTTAGTTTGTGAATTCCTTGAAAAAGGATTATCGTACCAAAAACGAAAGAAATTCTTCAGTGATATAAAACACTATTTTTGGGAAGATCCACATCTGTTTAAAAGTTGTCCCGATGGAATAATACGCCGATGTGTATTTGGAGATGAAGCTAGTAAAATTTTAAACCATTGTCACACAGGACCAACAGGAGGGCATTATGGGCCTCAACTAACAGCAAGAAAAGTTTATGACGCTGGATTCTATTGGCCTACAATTTACAAAGACGCACACCTTCTTTGCAAATCCTGTGATGCTTATCAAAGGGCTGGAAAAATAAGTCAACGTGATGAAATGCCACAAAATGTCATCCAAGTATGTGAAGTATTTGACATTTGGGGTATTGACTTTATGGGTCCATTTCCAAAATCTCATAATAATCTATATATACTCGTAGCCATTGATTATGTATCTAAATGGGCAGAAGCACAAGCTCTCCCAACTAACGATGCACGAGTTGAAGTCAACTTTTTAAAACGTATTTTTGCAAGGTTTGGAACACTGAAAGCTTTAATAAGTGATCGGGGTACTCATTTCTGTAATAATCAACTTGAGAAAGTTCTTAAAAGATATGGAGTAACTCATAAAATCTCCACCGCATATCATCCACAAACAAGTGGACAAGTTGAAAATACCAACCGAGCTTTAAAACGTATTCTAGAGAAAACCGTAGGATCAAATCCGAAGGAATGGTCCATTAAATTGGAGGATGCACTCTGGGCTTTTAGAACAGCCTACAAAACTCCAATTGGAACCACACCTTTTAGACTTGTTTATGGAAAAGCATGTCATCTTCCAGTAGAAATTGAACACAAAGCATTTTGGGCTTTGAAGACATGTAATCTTGATTTACATGAAGCCGGACGTCTACGATTAAGTCAACTAAATGAATTAGAAGAATTAAGACATGAAGCATATGAAAATTCGTTAATCTATAAAGAAAGAACGAAGAAATGGCATGATAAAAGAATCAGAAGTTCAAAAGAATTTAAAGAAGGAGACAGAGTTCTTCTTTTTAATTCACGATTCAAGCTATTTCCTGGAAAATTGAAATCAAGATGGTCTGGACCATTCATAGTCAAAAGAGTTTTCCCATACGGAACGATAGAATTAATAAATTCAAATGGGATTGAATTTAAATTTAATGGTCACAGAGTTAAACATTACATACATGGTCCGATGGAAGAAGACAATGAAGTTAATCACAATTTCGATACCACAGCTAACTAAGTATAGGGGGTTTATGTATTTCTGTTAGAGTTAGATTGTCTGTTTTCGTGTAGTTCTCGAAAATGGAACCCGAACGGTCTTTCCCTAGCAGACCCTAAAGAACTAGTCTTCTCCCCCCCATTCTGAATTTTTATATTTTTTAGGAAATGAAGACTGCCTGTGAACTAAACCATGGTCTAATGCTACACGCTTTGATCACTAAACGTAATAATGACACACTTTCGAGTAAAATAGTATCAGTAATCAGAGAAAGATTGGACGGAGTTAGAAAAGAATCCAGATGCGAAGATAATAAGTTACAATTTGGTAAAGGAAAATCAAAATTCGCAGCGAAAAGAAGAGCACGACACCTAGAAAGATGTCACAAATGCGGAAAATGGTCACATGGAGGTAAATGTTCAAATAATCAAACCTATTCAAACACCGAATTTGTTACTTTATGCAGAGACGGACCGTTCATATGTTTAGAAGAAAAAACACTGAATGCTCGAGGTTACGCCTATGTAGCCATGGAAAACCAATTAAACTGACTATCTTATGAATGGGATAGATCATATAACTAAGAAATCTATTTCACAGGTATGTTTGTACAGTTTTTATTTTTTTTATTTTTATTTTTAACCTTTTGATAATAAACGCTAATTTGTTCGCTATAAAGTATTAAATTGGTATTGAATAAAATTAGGTTTGGCGACCGAAATTATTGATATCATTCAAAGATTTATTACATCACTACGAAATTTAACGTTTATTCTTAAGGTATAAATATCTTTAATCAATCAACCCAAAATATTTCAAAAATTCGTCATGAGTTAAATTAGGTCTTGGAACCGAAATTACTTTACCGAAAAGAGGGGCGCATATTTTTGATAATATTTGATTGATTAAAGTGGGATAAAAAGCCAAAAAGATTTTTAATTTTATTTTTACCATGTTTTTAAAATTAATATATAAATCTTAAATTAATATTGTAAACTTTGTAAAATCAATATATTTAAAATTGTAAATATTTGAAAAATTAATATAAGTTTGGTGTGAATTTATAATATGAATTTTTAAATCAAGTTTGGTGTGAATTTTTAATTTTTAAAATATGAATTTTTAATTTTATGCATTTCAAATTTTAAGTTTGGTGTGAATTTTTAATATTAATTTTGAATTTTATATTTAAGTTGTGTGAATTTAAAAACAAAAATTTACTTTATCTCATTAAGTTAAAAATATGATTTTTAAAATTCGTCGTAAGTTGAAGACTAGGTCGTTGAACCGAAATTGCTTTACCCGAGGGAGGGACGAGAACTTTTATTATCATTATTTTTAATCTTATTGAATTAAAGTATGCCAAAAACATTAAAAAACTAAAAAAAAATCTAAGCTTTTAAAACAATCGCTTGAAAAAGACAAATTTTAAAATTTTGTCGAATGACGGACTAGGACATCGATCCGAAACGACCTCGTCCTAAAACAAAGGAAAACAAAATTTTAAATTTATTTTATATTTGTTTTACAAGTTAAGGTTTGTTTTTAAAAAAAAAAAATACAAACTTCGCGACTCGCGGAGTTTGAAAGGGAAAAACACCGCGACTCGCGGAGTTCCAAAAATACCGAAAAAAAATAAAAGGGGCAGAACTGATCAGTCCACAACCCACACCCACGAAAACACTGCGATAAAACCCGCAAAAACCCGAAAAAACACCCCCAAATTCACAATTTTTGACCGTTAATCATCAAATCTTTTACTAAAATCATGTTGAGAAGGATGCTATCAAGGAATTACTCAAGAAAAACGGTAAATTTCTACACCTAAACACCATTTAATCCGAAAATTAGTGTTCTTGAGCAATTTTTTCCCCAATTTGATTTTGATGCTTTTTAGTGTAATTATGCTTAAATTATTTATGTATTATGCTTGTATAACCTAGATTGATGCTATTTAACATGATTAGAAGCCTTAAACTTCAAATTTTGAGTAATCTAGGGTTTGTGTTCTTGAGCAATTTGGGGCTTTTTGATATAAACAGGTTATGGCCGATTTTTGTCATGAATTGTTGCTAAATTAAGTAGTGTAACATGTTTAGGTAGTTAAATGATCCAAACTTTGAGCCTAAACATGATTTTGAGAATTAAAGTGGACTTTTTCAAGTCTAAAATTCATGAACTTGATTTTTGAAAGATAATGCCATTTGAAACTTGTTTAATTGCTAGTAATGATTATTTTGACATGTTATTTGAGTTGAATGCTTATGAACTTGGCGAACATTTTCGTATATGCTTATTTGAAAAAGTGTAGATTTGATGAAAATATGAAAATGAGCTTAAGTTTGATATAAATTGATCATGTCATTGTAATTGTTTTGATTGATGATTTTGCTGACACTAATGAATATTTGGATGCACAAAAATTGTGTTTGATGTGTTTTGAAGACTGAAAGGGGTGAATCTTCATCCCAAGCTCGCAATGCTCCTGCTGAGAATGCGGAACAACAGGAGGTGGATAACTACTACAAACAAGATATACCTCATCCAGTCATGACATTTTCTGATATGCACTTGGAAGATTTGCACCCGAACCTGAGATTTGACAGACTTCGGATAGATTATCCAAAATACCAAAGGGGTTTGCATACTCTTCATTCTAAAGTTGTTGAGGTACCTAGGGTCATAGAATGGGGACCATTAGAATCTGTAGAATTGGCCGGGCCAATTAGGGAATTACTTGCACAGAGGTATGGTAATTCTACTTTTAACGACTGGGTACGTTTATTCACCATGCGTAGACCTGTATATAAAGTATGGTGTGAAGAATTGTTGTGTAGTATAGAATTAAATGATCGGGTAGCTAGTTTAACCGATCGATCTTTTATTATATTTTTGTTAGGAGGTTCGATGCGCCACATGTATTTACTAGACATGGCTCAGGCTTTACGTATATATACGCCTGAGGAGTTAGCATCTGCCGATTGTAGAGGGTTGATACTAAATGGTAGAAAGATAGATGAAAATTTTGATACACATGGTGTATGGAGTCAAATGACAAGCCATCACCGATTCAAAGGGGGAAATTACTCTTATTTGGATATAGATAGAGCTGAATTAAGAGTAATTCATAGGTTTTTAGCTAATTCGATTACACAAAGAGGTAAGAACAAGGAAAAGGTAAATGAACAGGATTTGTTTTACCATATGTGTATTCGAGACCCACAAAGCGCTGTAAGTATACCTTATTGTGTGGGTTATTATTTATCAGCTATGGTTAGGGGGATGAGACCGCATAGCATAATAGGAGGTGGTATATTTATTACTTTGATTGCTGAATATCTCGGTGTGGATATAAGTCGGGGGGATTATTAGTCGAAGAACCAGAACCCCGCGATACAATAGGTTTAAATGTATACCATGGTGCGAAAGTTTTGAAGAGGCGAAATAACGCCGCAGTACAATACCATGGTAGACATCCACAGGTTGAGAGAAACCAACAGCAAGGTAATGTAGGAGGGGGAAATGAAATGCAAGAAATGCAAAGGTTTATAGCTTCACAGGAGTACGAAAATGCTAGACATAGAGCATTTGAAGATTGGCAAGTTCATCAAAACCAAATCATAGCTTATTGCCAACATATAGGTAGAAACTATATTCCTACTCCATCGCCCATATTCCCTCCCTGGTCTATAGAGATTCAACCACCGTATCCTACGTATAACCCAGCCGAAGCATTTTATAGCACCTATGGTTATGCATGGAACCCCTACTGGTATCAGTATCATCCCTAGTCTACTTAGTTTTATTTATTTTGTAATTTATAATGTTGATACGTTTAATACTTATTTAATATTGTAATAGTTTTTATAATTTTCTAACTTTTGTTCTTAGATTTTAATAATTTTTGAATGTGGGGTAATATACCAAACTTCAAAAATATGTATATATGTATGCAGTTTATCTTATGTACACAACAGGGTAAAACAACGCATTTTCAAAGACTGGCATTAAGTTCAGCAAAAGCAACTAATTTTGACGACAAGATGCAAAATATATGTGAAATAACAACAAGACGGAATGAACAAATGATGTGCACCATTTATCATTCAGCAAACAAACACAAATATGTTTGGAAAATTTGGTAAAATTTAATCATTTTCACACAAATCACCCTCAATAATTTAAATTGTTACTGATTTCTTGCAAATGAGGGCATTGCAAGATCTTAAGTGTGGGAAGGGGTTAAATTCTTTCGAATTTTAAAATTTTTACTTTATACACTTGGTTACCATTAGAAATACTAGTAAAGTAGTAGTTGTATTAGAATCTAGTGCTCTCTAATAATAAAGAACAGCCCTAGTCTTATATACTGACTACCCAATTCTAGTAAAAAATTTCAAAATTTTTAATTAAATGAACTCAAAATCATGTTTATACATATTTATGAATGATAAAACTAGGTTTTAACACCGAAATTATTGTTACCTCAGAAAGGACATAAATTGATAAACAAACCAAAATGTTAAAATTCATTTAAAATGGAATAGAGGACAATAAAAAGGAAAATAAAAGCTAAGTGTGGGAAAATTCTCCAAGTTATTCAAAACATATGTCACATATTTTTGTATAAATAACTGAAAATACTTTTGCTTTGGACTAAACTAAACTATTTTACCCGATGAAAGAAAAGAAGAGATGGATCTACACGATGAATCAATTCCATCATTAAAAGGAAGTAAAGTCTTCCGAAAAAGAAACGCGCTTCTTGATTTAGGTCAGGAAGTTGTCGTCCAGACCAACTGTAGGTTGACGAAAAACCTAGAAAAGTCATCACTAAAATCAGCAGGAAATCCACGGACCTCAGCATTAAACAGGGTCGCCAAGTGGTCAGATTTATCCTAACCATGAGAAGGATTTATCTCGTACAATGGGGGGCACCATGCAAATTAGCTGGATAAGACTAATGAATCAGATCCCCAGAAAGGATAATCTCCTTAAAAGATCAAAAATCAGCTTTTAAGCCTGATATTACTCAATCCTTGAGATTGACCTTAAAGATTGAGAATTACAAACTCATGGAATTCAATGATATCTAAACTCGAGCCTGAACGAGAAAATATTTTGATCAAAATTACAAACCGATTTGTTTTCTAAAAACCCATTTTCAATGCGTTCATTACCATTGAACGTAAAATCCTAGGAATTCACCTGGAATTCATTAGGTCACCTGAACCAAATCGGGTGTCAACCGTAAGAACGGTGGTTGCATAGTGGTCAAAGACAGGACCTTGTGCTAAACCTACAAATTATAAGGGTGAGCTTTACTATTGCTCCTACCAAGGATAGTAATTGCGTCTGACACATTATAGACCATAATTAAAAGCATGTCAGGGGACATTGCCTTAACAGTTGCTTGTTCAACGCTTTCCTTTACAACCGGGCGGTAGTTTACCGAAAGGTAATATACGGGACAAGTAAACTGGACGTGTTGCTTTCCAAATACAAGGTTAGCAAGTGGGTGACACAAAACCATAAGTTTTGAGCTAAAATTTTCAAATCTAAAACCCACCAAACCCACAAAAATATTTTGCAAACACCGGTGAAGGGTTATTCCAGAAAACTTATCTAGGGTAAAAACTAGATTTAATTTTCAAAAGATCAAATGTTTTCATAAAGATCCAATTTCCTTAATGGATCTAAATTTTTATAGTCATGTGGGACTGTAAACCATATCGTTACTACCATTGTTTATACCGCCGTATAGAAATCACTGATGTACAAAGTGTGAAGAATAAAGAAGTGATTCTAGTATTTCAAGACGATATTGCTTGAGGACAAGCAACGCTCAAGTGTGGGAATATTTGATAATGCTAAAAACGAACATATATTTCATAGCATTATTCCTCAAGAAAGACAAGCTTTTAGTTGCAATTGTTCTATTTACAAGTGATATTCGTTTAAATAATAAAAGGTGAAGACAAAAGACAGATTCGACGAATTGAAGACGCAAACGACCAAAAAGCTCAAAAGTACAAAAGACAATCAAAGAGGTTCCAATTATTGATAAGAAACGTCTTGAAATTACAAGAGTACAAGATTCAAAACGCAAAGTACAAGATATTAAATTGTACGCAAGGACGTTCAAAAATCCGGAACCGGGACCAAAGTCAACTCTCAACGCTCGACGCAACGGACTAAAAATTACAAGTTAACTATGTATATAAATATAATATAATATATAATTAATTATATAAATTATATATATATTATATTTATATAATAAACCGTCGGTAAACAAAGAGCCAAAATGGAGTGAGCTGTAATTACAAACTCCGCGAGTCGCGGAGTTTGAAGAAGGAATGGGCCGCGAGTCGCGGAGCCCCAAAAACTGAAACTCCCTATAAATCCCAACGAATTCTGATCAATTTTTCATCCAATATCCATCAATCTCTCTATCTATATACGTAATATTTATATTTATAATTTATATTTTAATTTTAATTTTAATTTTAATTTTAATTTTAATCCTAATAATAAGGGTATGTTAGCAAATGTTGTAAGGGTGTAAGTCGAAATTCTGTCCGTGTAACGCTACGCTATTTTTAATCATTGTAAGTTATGTTCAACCTTTTTAATTTAATGTCTCGTAGCTAAGTTATTATTATGCTTATTTAAATCCGAAGTAATCATGATGTTGGGCTAATTACTAAAATTGGGTAATTGGGCTTTGTACCATAATTGGGGTTTGGATAAAAGAACGACACTTGTGGAAATTAGACTATGGGTTATTAATGGGTTTTATATTAACTAAACAATACCTTGTTAATTTAATATACAAACTTATAATTCGACGTATTTATATATAACCACATACGCTTGACTGGGTACGGTGGGCGGGATATCTATAAATACCAATAATTATTCATTTTACCGGATACGGAACTGGATTAATAGTTAATAGACTTGTTGAAACAGGGGTGAATTACATTCAAGGGTAATTGGTGTAATTGTTAACAAAGTAGTAAAACCTTGGTTTACACGTAGTCGATAACCTGGTGTATTCATTAAACAAAGTATTAAAACTTTGTTACAATTCGAATCCCCAATTAGTTGGAATATTTGACTTCGGGAATAAGAATAATTTGACGAAGGCTTTCGCTCTTTATATTTATGACTGATGGACTATTATGGACAAAATCCGTATGGACATATTAAATAATCGAGGACAAAGGACAATTAACCCATGGGCATAAAACTTAAATCAACACGTCAAACATCGTGATTACGGAAGTTTAAATAAGCATAATTCTTTTAGTTCATATTTAATTTCCTTTATTTTATATTTAATTGCACTTCTAATTATCGCATTTTTATTGTTATTGTATTTAATTGCACTTTTAATTATCGTACTTTTTAATTATCGCAAGTTTATTTTATCGCACTTTTATTATTTACAATTTCATTATCGTTATTTACTTTACGCTTTAAATTAAGTCTTGTATTTATTTATTATTTTACATTTGGTTTTAACTGCGACTAAAGTTTTAAAATCGACAAACCGGTCATTAAACGGTAAAAACCCCCCTTTATAACAATAATATTACTTATATATATATTTGTATTTTTATAAAAGTAAACTAATATAGCGTTAAGCTTTGTTTAAAGATTTTCCCTGTGGAACGAACCGGACTTACTAAAAACTACACTACTGTACGATTAGGTACACTGCCTATAAGTGTTGTAGCAAGGTTTAAGTATATCCATTCTCTAAATAAATAAATATCTTGTGTAAAATTGTATCGTATTTAATAGTATTTCCTGCTAAAAATTAATAGTATTTTATACCCCTTAGCTTTAACTATCATAAATCAAATGAGTTTAATTTAATATTAACTCATTAAATCTATGTTACATCTGAAGAAAATATGCACATATATATTTTCATAAAGACTGTAATAAAATTCTGTTGTACAAAATATTAATTGTGAAATTTTTTTTTAACGGGTAGGTAATACCCGAGAGATATATAAGTTCACAATTAATATGTTACATTTTCGAATCTGATTAAGCAAATCATCAACTATACTCCCAAAATCTCACAACAATATACATTCTTATATAGAAATCAAAACAACCATTCTCACCCAAATTTGATTACGCATTCTGATTTTGACAAATCAAAATCCAAGTCATGATTTAACAGAAGACATCACTCTTAGATTCCTACATCTTTCAAAGCTATACTTTGACTTCAAAACTGTGTTAGAACATCATATGTATATTAACGATTACAAATTGTGTTCAAACTCTCCGAAATTTTCGAAGACACTTCAAATAATGAACAATCGAGATGATGATCCACCCACATATTACCCACATTTATGTACCTAAAAAGCTCTCGAAGCCAAAGTCATAGTTCGACGCGTATCCGTGTCAGACCCTTTGGCATTTATTAGCTAAAATGACTTTTCAATTCCTTTTCAAAGTAGACAGTTTTGTCACAGCTCCAGCAAGTCAACTTCGACTTTTCAGTCGGACTAGTCTTATTATAACCTCGATAGATACGTTGTCCTTTCGTCATCATTACTGGGGACCTTTTATATCTCGCCACCTTAGCAATAAACTTACCAACAACTTCAATTATCTTTGACTTTTCAAAAAATCATTATATTTATTGAAATCACATCATTTACTCATTCGCATCTTGTAACGAGAATTGTCATACGAATCATCGAAAAACAGTAACCAGTATTTTGAAATCTCGCAGAATGTCTACGCCAACAGTTATATGTGTACGTAAAACGTCTATCTCCTGGACTTACATACTTTGAATGTGAAGTTCTGAAAAATATTCTGAACTGCAAACTAGTTCTTGAAATGCTGACGAAGCATCAAAAACTGTAAACGATCTTAACAGTAAAAAGTTTGATGACAAAGAATAGTAAGGTGGTAAAGCTGAGAAAAAGAGAAGGTTTTGAACTGGAAAACGGATTGAACAGACTATGAAGGAGGCTGTGGACAAATCACAAAGACTAAATCTGCCTTCAAAGAATCCAAATGATTCAGTGCCTGCTAAAGTCATTAACGAATACCTTACTCTTTATTCTAAACCTTTACAGACAAATCTTCATCATCATCCATCAATATTAGAAATTCTAAGATATTATCATATCTTTCATTATAAATATCGCGCGATATTTCTGAAGATATTTTCACAACTAATCTTATCTGAAGTCATTTATCTCTTTGCGCTATCAGTGTTACATCATATAAGAAACTATTAGTTTCTATATTCTATAAACTTTCGAGTTTAAGTTATGAATGTTTTGAAGTAGTGTTGGGAACTGAAGCATGAGTTAGTATAATATAATGACACTTGATCAACGTGATTATATTACAGTAAGTCATGCTGAGTTTCTAATGGGACATGACGATTCACAGACCATGCCGTCATCATGTTCCATGTTACACGACTCTTGTATTCTATTTAATCTCTAAAAATATCAAGAATATATTTTCTTGATGATTCGGTCTTTTCAGGGTATTCTGGTAAATTAACAAATCAAGATCGTGCCATTACCATTTCCTTCTTAGAACATTAACTATGTTCATTCTGAAATTCATATCTGCGAATACTGGACCATTACAAACATTGCTTAATAGCAAGAAGAAGAAACGAAAGGACAAAACTCCAAAATAGAAATTGGAGTATAAATCGCAGCAAATAGAAGGGAGCATTAACTTGGATGTCAATGATTATAGAAGACAAAAGCAGGGGCTTTGAAATATAAGGGAAGATATAAAACCCAACAACCACCCAAAAATTATAAACCGTATATATCGATGCATATAGCAATATAAAGACACGGAAGAACTAAAAACACTATAAAATCGAGAGTATAGTAGAAGTAAATAGATTCTTCCGGATGCAGATGAAAAAGAAGAACGACATATATGAAAGTGAGGAGTATATCGAGAATCAGTACTGGATGAAGCATATTGACAAATACTTTAAAATATGAGTTGAGGGAGAAAGAATAGAAGGTGTGAGTTGTAAGGAAACGAAGGAGGTGGATTTATAGTGAAATACCCGACAGAGAAATCAAGATGGATTATCGTATTAATTCGAAGAGAATCATAATCTCCTTAATCACCGAAGCATCAAATCCAACATAGATTACAAAGATTTTCTTTAAATTCGGAGATCAATTGTGATGACGTCAAAAGATATGACGAATCACTATAATCTTATTTCCTTCATTTACGATAACTTCCCTCATACGCTTCGAGTAATCGAATTATTTTATCCATACTTCTTAGACATGATAAAACTTCATAATCGTCATAATAACATTCTCATTGTTAGCCATAACGACCTCTATCAAATTTCGGGGACGAAATTTCTTTAACGGGTAGGTACTGTGACGACCCGAAAATTTCTGACTAAATTTAAACTTTATCTTTATATTATTCTGACACGATAAGCAATGTTTGTTAAGTTAAATTTCAAGGATTTTAAACTATGTTTATACATTCATTTAAACCTCAACCAAATTCCAATGATTCACGAACCATTAAATGAACATATATGAATATGTATGTATATGTGTATATGTTATAAATTGAAAATGTCAACAAAGTATTTAAACGTATAATACTTTATATGAACGTATTTGTTTCAATATGATTATCGATGAAATTAAAAAAAATATATTAAATGATTGAATTATCAGAAACATTGAATTATGATTACAAGTCTCTGTTGAGAGGTCCACTATGATTTGAGAAAATCTATTCCTTTTAACGATATTCGGAATAATTTGTAAAGCTATTTATAAATAAAAACAAAAAGTGTCATTTACGAAAGTTAGAAAAAAGTTAGTGGAGAATTGGTTTTCATAATATTCTATTAATCTATTTTCAAACGTACAAAAACGTTTTCAGTTTAAAAAGAACTTTATTATTAAAATGTATATAACTTTTATAAATATCTAGAATCACTTTTGACAACTCATTACTTAACCAGTATAATAAATATAACGATATTTATATTTTATTTCATTAAATATATATAACGATTTAAATTAATATTATATATATACGCGTATTATACATACATAGTTTTTATACTTTTACTATACTTTAACTTTACCTTTACTTTACTTTTACTTTACTTTAACTTTAATAATTCACTTTAATAATTCATACTTTAATAATTCACTTTAATAATTCATACTTTAATAATTCACTTTAATAATTCATACTTTAATAATTTACTTTAATAATTCATACTTTAATAATTCACTTTAATAATTCAAAAATCTATTATAAATAGAATTCAATAGGTTTCATTATTTCATAGAAACTTGAAAATATATTTCTCTAAATTCTCTCAATCGATTTACACACACACACACACACACATATATATATATATATATATATATATATATATATATATATATATATATATATATATATATATATATATATATATATATATATATATATATATATATATATATATATATATATATATATATGTATATATATTTGCTCTGTATTATTTCAAGATATTATTAGTATATAAAAAATATTACGACGGAGTGCTGTCCGAGTGATTTCAAAATAGTTTTTTGAATGAGTCGAAGCTAAGGAAATTATGGGTTATAGCTATGGAGGTGATGGGTATGGTTCATGGGTATGCTCGTGAGGTCAATCTAGTGTTTATCATCTCCGTTACATCTATGTACTTTTCTGCAATATTGAATCTCAATATTGATACGTGAGCACTTATAACTTAACTTATATATATCAATAGTGTATTCCTGACTAGTGCTCGAGTATATAGGATTATGCATGCTTGTACATTCGATATTATCCTTAGATAGGTTTGTTGAATCCTGAATTAGATATATATGCTACCGAGATAGGGTATATGATATGCATGTCGTTAGAAAGCTAGCGAAAAACTAAGAACTTTTCATTTAGATATCGAATGGTTTCGATGAACGGATTAGAAGTTATAGTCAACTGAATTTTAGTATTATTGTTAAAATGATTATTATTACTATCGTCGTTATTATTTTAATAGAAATATCATTGTTATTATAAAATATTATTATTACTATTATGTTAGTATTATCATTTTATCATAATAACATTTTTAGTAAATATAAATATTGTTATTTTTTTATAGAATAATATAATAATTATTATTATTACAAAATAATACAACTTTTACTTATTATTATTATGATCAATATTATTTTATCAAATAAATAGGGGATACAAGGATATTTTTCACCACGCGTAATATAATTACATTAATAATACTTACCACTATAGTTTTACGATATTAAGTGAACTTTATAAATTTTACTACTTAAGATATATAAAAGTATATTTTATCATATATAAATGTTAATATAAATTTTTATTAATAAATGACTTTTATTATTATAAAATCTAACAAATATATTTAAATATATAAAACGACTATAGTTAAGTTATATAATAAACACGTATAAATTTTAGAAGTCATTTTGGGTCAAGTTGACTTTTGTTGACTTTTGTTGACTTTTGCATATTAGTCTCGAGCATTAGGATTGTGGTACACTATGACTTAACCAAAAATTGTTAGACAAATATTGACCAACATATAAATATATATAATTAATATAGGTTCGTGAATCCGAGGCCAACCTTGCACTTGTTAAATGACGTTATATATATTTTTACTACGAAATACAGTATGGTGAGTTTCATTTGCTCCCTTTTATATATATTTTTGGGACTGAGAATACATGCGCTGTTTTTATAAATGTTTTACGAAATAGGCAAAAGTACTAAAACTAATTCTACGTGGGTTTAAACCAGAAATATACCCTTAGCTTGGTAACATTAAACTATTTGTCTATGTACAGGCGCGAATCCTAAAGATAGATCTATTGGGCCTGACAAACCCCATCCTGACTATGAGATGCTTTAGTACTTCGAGGTTATTTTAAACACACCTGATCTGGTGTACTTCAGAGGGTAAAACATGAATGTTAAGGCTTGTTACCGGGTGCCTACAACTTATAGAATACTTTTATACACTTGCGAGTGTACATATATTTATAAACGGAAATCTTGTGGTCTATTAATATATTGAAATGATTGTTATGATAAACCAATGAACTCACCAACATTTTGGTTGACACTTTAAAGCATGTTTATTCTCAGGTATTAAAGAAATCTTCCGCTGTGCATTAGCTCATTTTAAGGATATTACTTGGAGTCATTCATGGCATATTTTGAAAGACGTTGCATTCGAGTCATTGAGTTCATCAAGATTATTATTATGTCAATTATAGTTGGATGTATTATCAAATGGTGTGCATGCCATCAACTTTCGTTGTAAAAAAAGTTTGTCTTTTAAAAACGAATACAATGTTTGTAAAATGTATCATATAGAGGTCAAATACCTCGCGATGTAATCAACTATTGTGAATCGTTTATAATGTATATGAACGGGTCCTTTCAAACATGTCTGCATCACTTATTTCATGTCCACAGAATTTAAGTTGTGAGACTGTATTATACAGAGTTGAGCTGTATTCATTTACTTTCTTAAAATCTTGGAACCTTAATGTTCTCCATTGATCCATAGCAGCTGGAAGTAAAATTTTTCTTTGATTATTGAATCTGCTTTTGAGACCTTCCCATAAAACATGGGGATCTTCTACAGTCACATAATTATTTTGTAAGCATTCATCAATATGTTGATGAATAAAGCAACATGCCGTTGCTTGTTCTTTTTCAGAACAAGTGTTGTTTTCATTTATGGTTTCAAGAATGCCCATTGATTTAAGATGCATTTTTACTTTTATAACCCATGGCAAGTAGTTGTTTCCCGTTGATTCTAAAGGAGTAAATTTAAGCTTTTCCAGATTCGACATTTTCTATTATCAAAAGTTAAAGCAAACAACATGATAAATTAGAGTCAATTTATATTCATAAGTATATAAACATTAAACATAAATTTAATATAACATAAATGATAAGTAGGCGACATTGTCGACCATATGTAAGCAATCATAAATAAATGTTATATAACATAAATGATAATTAGGTGACAGTGTCGACCATATAAATGTTAGATAATAGAAATATAAATGTTAGTAACATAAATGATAATTAGGTGACAGTGTCGACCATATATTATTCAGGTGGTATAACCGACCATATATCATTTAGGTGGCAGAGCCAACCATAATTAGTATTAAGATTATCATGCTGATAACGTGTTATAATTCAGTAGGCTTATAACTACCTTTAGTAGTTTGATTCTTGATGTTATAATTCAGTAGGCTTATAACTACCTTTAGTGGTTTGATTCTTGATTAAGAATGCTAATAATGAAGTGTAAGAACAAAGATGATAATGGAGAGAAAGAAAGAAACACTTTGTAAGTGTGAGAAAATGGTGCAAATTTAATGCTTGCATTCATGGCTATTTATAGCAAAAATATCACAAGTTTAGGTAATACAATAATATTACTTTTGTGTATCAATAATTGACTATCCATTTATATATATATTTATATATTATAACAAATACTTGTAAGTCACTCAAGTGGCAAACATCAAATAATCATGAGATTATAATGTAATTTACGATTTTAAGATGGCCTATTTTTGAAAATTTTATTAAAAGAAATGGGTCTGATTTGCCACTTTTGTGTTGTGTTGTTGGTCTTGGATCTTTTCGCTTCCTTTCAAATCACGACTTTTATTTAAAGATGATAACGACAGTGACAGAATCTTCACCATTACTTAAGGCCACTTACAATGGTTCAAGTCTTTCACATTCATTTTTTCCGTCATATCAGCACAAACACTTTAACATTTCTTTCACATTCATTTCACTAAACACTCACTATTATACACTTCATTTCAAACTTTAACCAATTTTAAATTATTAAATAAATACAAATGAAATTTTAAATTGTTTAATATCAATATAAAGTAAAGGGGCTTAAATTAAACTTGAATAAAGTTTAGGGTTTGCTAATAAAATTAAATTCGTTCTTTATGTTCCATCTTCTCCACGAGAAGAGATCTGCAGAAAAAAAATCCATTATCATTTCCATAAAAAAAATCTTTAATTTTCCCTTTAAAACATAAACCCCTAATCTATTTTTTCCTTCCATAAATCACATATTTATACTCCTAATCGATCGATCATATACTGAAAAATGAAAGAAAAAAACAAAGTGGGACTTTAATCAGCTCGTGGGACCCACTTATGTTCGTGAAGGAACCGTTGCAGGCTCCACTGGCGGAGCCTTTGGCGGGTTGCTAGTGGTGATCGTGACTAGGTGGCGGCCGTTAACGATGGTGGTGGCGGTTCCATTGTATGTGGCCTAACGGTGAGTTAGTTCTCTAACCATTTCGATTTCATACTTGAAATTTGAAAGTAACATACAAATAAAAACTTGAAAATCTACAAAAATAATCTAACATAATTTTAAGTAAAGCAAGAATATTTACGTACGATAATTCTTACACCACTAAAGTTATTTATGCATCATCAATATATTTAAGATGTTGTAATGTACAATATCATAAATCATATTTAGTGTACGTTTAATAAAAATTAACGATTAAGTGTTGAATGTTTTAAATATGAATTATACAAATGTTTTATTTAAACTTGACAATAATTTGTCTAATAATTATTCTAAGTGAACTTTACGAATGATGTAAAATTAATGTATTAACTTTTAAATTAATAAATTAAAAGATCATAACTATTTAAGATATAATTTAGAAAATATATAAAGGATGTGGAGGTGTTGAATTGTTAAAAAAATATTACAACTCTGAATAATTCAACACAGATCGTTAAACGTTCATCATTATTATTATTTTTTACGTAGAAAATAAGGCGCCGCCCAATGAGATGTTCAGTGAACCAACTTGAATATGAGCGTGTGGTGTTTGGGACTCATGTTACTTCCCGATGGGACGAAGCAGGTCCATCAAAATTCATATGTTACAAATAAACGCATTGAATGCTAAATAAATCAACGTTGGTTGAGTATTCATTTCTGAATGATTCAATTAAAATCAAGAGAGGTCAGAAGTTCGACTCCGTTGGGCTGCAACATTGCACTCACTGTTATCTCTGACCTGAAGTATCCACCCATATCTCATTTCTTTTAGTGTGAGGGCAGCGTGGAGGGGGTTTTATCGGCCATGCCCTCCGATTGGTCCGAGTTTTCTCCAGGGCAGAAGCTGGGGGCGTGTTATACAACTACAGAAAATGAGCGCGTGAGTGGTTTAGTCTCTCTGAATGATCCCAAAATGATGTAAAAAAAAAAGAAGCCCAAATAAACCTTAATAATGTAAGAATAAAATTCTCTAATAGGCGGATCACTCCCTGACAATCGAAGGAGTTCTTAATTGTTTTTTAGTATTGGCCAAACAAAAACTATATTATTGTAAAAGTGCAAAAAATAATTTGAAAAAACCAAGTACAATATTATTTCATGTCAAACATAAAACAAACAACACAACAATTTTATGAAAAATCTACCATCTGGTTTAAAATATATACAATGTACTCCGCATTATTTATTAATAGTATAACAATAATCATAAATAACAGTAATTAATAATAATAATAATAATAATAATAATAACAATAATAATAATAATAATAATAATAATAATAATAATAACAATAATATGTCATAACCCGTCCAAAATCTTCCTGAACGATTACAATAACATCTGGTACCATCGCGATGAACTGACGTCTATATGCCTTGAACGACTCCAAGTAATATCTTTTAAATGAGCAAATGCATAACGGAAGGTTTCTTTCATACCTGAGAATAAACATGCTTTAAAGTGTCAACCAAAAGGTTGGTGAGTTCATAGGTTTATCGTAAACAATAAAATTCAGTACTTTTGATAGACCACAAGATTTAAATTCTGCATGGTACAAATGGGCCCGAATCCTATACCCACCTGTAATGTACATGCGATATCTTTTAAACACAGTACACCTTTCTCGTGTACGAAACCATTTTTTATAAATCTTAGTAACCGTACACATATCTCGTGTACAAAATCTCATACACATAACCTGTGTATAAAAATCATTCTCTCGATACATAACATTCACTTTGCTTTCATAGCTTGGCTTGGTAACCGACCTTAACATATAATGCGCATAAATAATATCCCCAAAACAGAACCTCTCGTCTGTATAAATATATAAACTTCGAAGTACTAAACACCACGCCCACTAGCTCTTCCGTCTAGTGAACATTCTGGGTGGGGGTGTTAAACCCGGTAGCTACCTTTAGGATTCGCGTGAATTAGGGCCATACCCGATTATAATTCTTAGGTTACCAAGCAATAATAATCAGGGGAAAATATTCACATAATAGTGGCAATTATCATGTCCACATAATTCAATGGTGGCAATTATCATGTCCACATAATTCAATAGTGGCAATTATCATGTCCACATAATTCATTCGAGGAATATTTTGCTTGTGTCTATCTGGTCAAACATTTATAAAAGCATTTCATGTATTCGCAGTTCAAAATATATTTCAAAAGGCATTTAATAAAGCAGTTGTAAAAATAGCGCATGTATTCTCAGTCCCAAAAATGTAAAGAGTAAAAGGGAATCAAATGAACTCACCATAAGATATTTTGTAGTAAAAATATTCATACAACGATACCGAACAATGTAGGATATACCTTGGATTCACGAACCTATATCAAGTATGCATATTAACACATATAATAATATTCAAATAAATATATATTTTTATATTAGTAATATACTTGTGATATTAAATGTAATATTTATAGTTACTTAAATATTTCTATTTTATATATTTTATTATATTATGATAATAATATATTATGTACTTTATTAATATATTTAGAATAAATACTTAGTATCAATGTTTTTTAATACTCATAATTTTTAATATGATAATATTTTTAATAAATTCGAGTTATATTAAAACGTAAATGAACAAAAAGTATTTTATTAGTAAAAATAGTATACTTATTATATATACTTTTATATATCTAATGTTGTATCTAACTTATGATATCTATCTTTTTAGTTTGAGATCATAAAAATATAGTTATATTTTATATACAAGATACATTTAAAACTAAAGTTATAGTTAGTAATAATATTAGTAATAATAATGATATTAGTAGTAAAATAATAATGATAATAATAATAATATTGATATTAGTAATAATAATACTTATATTAATAATAATAATAATAATAATAATAATAATAATAATAATAATAATAATAATAATAATAATAATAATAATAATAATAATAATAATAATAATAATTATAATAATAATAGGAATAATAAGTATACTACCTTAAAAAAAAATAGCTTCCAAAATAATGTCGTAGCCCGGGCTCGAACCCGCAACCTCCCGCTCACACTACCAAATGCTTAACCATTGAGCTTTAACCATTGAGCTGCTGCCTATATTCTGATTTATTCTTTATCTTATATTTACTTAACCCGTATTGCTTATCACTAGCAGTTTCAGCCCAACAGTAAATCAGTTGGGTCTTCAGCCCAATCAATTAAAAGCCCAACATGAATAATTAAGGAGCCCGCTTACAGTTCTGAATCCATGAAAAGGGTATCTCGTTTGAAATGCTGAACCGAATCAGAAGAAAAAAAAATATGTATGCCCTTATCTTATTTCATCATCATCGTACCCTACTTATCATCATTATCTACTCCACTTCATCTTTTTGTTACTGAATTCATTATCCCCTTCATAAACTCATCAATACTATCATCACCACAGGATCATCTCGTTCATCATCACAGCTCACCAACATTATTTTCGTTACGTCATCCTTCCTAATCTAATTATTATTATGATCATTCTCGTTTTATATTTATCCTCAAATCGAAATTATTCTCCTAATACGTCATCCTTCTTAATCATACTCCTATGCAATATATAGCAGGGTGTCACGATGTAAAAAAAATAATATCAGCGATTGTTTATGCAGTAATTAAATCGACCCAATAATCTGTAACCGATGCAGGAACTGGAACAAGGTCCATGAAGATGATAATAGGATTCGAACAGAAGGACAAAAGGTTTTCGGTATGATTAAAAAAACACAATCAAGTGGAATTATAATATGTGGGCATATACGCTTTAAATCGTCCCATCTGTAAACATCTTGACAACTTTTTGGGGTTTTTAATTCCCTCATGGCCCCTCAAAAGTAATACGCGAACAGTGAAGGAAACGAATTTGTGACTTGATTTTTGTTGTCGTTACTTTTCATTAATTAATTGCACAATCCTATAATGTGACAATGTTTTCCTTGCAACCCACTAATGACCACTAATGAGTATAAGGATTAGTGGGTAATTGATTACTTTAAAGTGGTCGGCTAAATCCAAGGATAAAATACCCAATGGTTGCATTTTATTCGTATACCTCTAGTTCACAGAACTCTCGATATTCTTTATTTTGATAATTGTTTTGAGTGGCTTTTGTCTTGGTAATAAAACATCAATAACCGTATTCTAAAATAATTCATAGGTGGGTTTCGGTAGTCATGATTTCATGTGCTCGTGACATATATAAAGAGCCAAGAATTAGTTTTCAAGGTGATTTGGTGGTATAGGTTCAGTGAAGGTGATTAGGAGATGACGGAGGTCATGGTTGATCAAGAGAACCAAAAGTGTGATTGTTAGGTGGCGATCAATAGAAGAATAGAAAGGGGTTTTGATGGTATTCGAAGGTCACGGTGGTTGATGGTGTTTTATTTTGTCCTAGAAACAAAAGAAACAAGTAGCAAACCTGGGGTGTTCTAATGGGTGACGGCGTTGAACAAGAACCAAGAGTATTAGCAATGATCGTGGGTCATGAAGGTCTTGATGATGGTTGTGTTGGTGCTTCCAACAAAACAAGAGAAACAGAAAGTGCAATGGTGGTTTGGTTGATTGAGTTGTTTTTCTCCTCTCTGTAAGTATGTTGTTATTTATATATGAATATAGTATATAGGTATGATTATAGTAATTTAAATCGAATAATTGAATTGGTAAACTTGATACGATCGATTGTTGTGTAGTGACAGTGGTCGACAGATTCTTCATTCGGGAAGAAGAAGGAAAATAAAAGTAGATTGGACGTTCAACAAATTTTGTTGTATTGTGAATTCGACTGGAATAAATTGCAGACAAGAAGTACAAGAAGGACTGAAAAAAATATAAAGTAAATGAATTGATGTTGATGCCCAGCTGAATTTGATTTTGTATCTGATTAATATCTAGAAATCTTTGTATCTTATTGAATTATTATATCTGATTTTGATTCTATCAGATTTTTGTGGTGTATCTGTGATTTAACTCGTAACCAATTCAGAGATAGAAAACAAGAATTCATACAATTTGATGGTAATATGAAACTGATTTGCACATATTTTTCTTTTTCTTTTCTGTTTTTATAAATTATAAATGATATAAATATATTAGTAATAATTCTAATACTAATTAATAATAATAATCTTGTTATTATTTATGAGATAATAATAATACATTTAAAAATATTGATAATAATAATAATATAATGATATTAACAATACTGATAATTTCATTATGTTTATTAATAATTAATAATGATAATAATAATATTACCAATAATACTAATATAAATGATACTATTGGTATTACTATTAATAGTAATAATAAAAGTAGTAATAATAATATTTGTTAGAACCTTTATATTTTAACTTAACATTATAAATTATTAGTTATGTAATATTTAATAATTACATAATATATTATATAATAACAATTATCACATAATTAATATCTACACATTATATATATTACAATATGGTAATATTTATATATAGAAATTATATTTGTATGTATGTATATATATATATATATATATATATATATATACATATTTATTTACAAATAATTGTTCGTGAATCGTCAGAAACAGTCGAAGGTCAATTGAATATATGAAACAGTTCCAAAATTTTTGTGACTCAACATTATAGACTTTGCTTATCGTGTCGAAACTATATAAAGAATAAGTTTAAATTTAGTCGGAAATTTTCAGGTCGTCACATAATACTCCGTAACAATTACAATTATATATAATAGAGTGTGACTAGAGGGTGCATATAATGCGCAATTCACCCCGTACCAGGTCTCGCGCTCGGGAGGCTTGATTACCCGAGATTTTTACCTTATATGCGAGAGTCAATGTGCTCGTTCATAGGAGGGTTTCCTTGCTTATTAAAAAAAAAGAAAATATAATACTTAATTCAAATACTCTATAATATATAATACTCTGTACTACTTAATTATCTATATAGTCTAATAAACCTCTGAGATGATCACATCATCATTAAGCTAAATTACTCTTTATTTTTCATAAAAATGATGTCATAATTATATATTAATTTAATTAAAAACAATACAAAATCTTTTATAAAAAGAAAATAATAATTTCTCCTAAATTGTAATTTTATTTTTCTAAAAAAAAAATTAAAAGGTATTTATTATTATTATTATTATTATTATTATTATTATTATGAAAAATATAAATATAATTATTCAACTTTGAGCGAACTTTATGTTTGTAAAATCAATGATAAGTTTCTTAGTCGAAATCCATGGTTCCACGGGGCAATAAACTAAACGACTTTAACATTTACATGTAATTAATAGCTAAAACATATCATTAAATTGTTTCGTTTAAATAAACCCGTGTTTTCACGAGTCATTTCACTAGTTAATTATTATTATACGAATACTCTATACTCTATAATAAAAAAATAATAATAACATTATTTAATACTTTGGTAGCTCAACAACTACATTATTCGTGTCAATTTTAAATTCAGTTTTACCTATTTACGTACGGATTTTAAAAAAATAGAACATATAGAAAACATCAGATTCTGACAATTGTCAACGTAGAGATCCGTTCATCTAACAACTTGGTCATTTCCTTTATCTGAATGTAAATCTAAATGTTATTTTATATTCTTACTTTAATTTTAAGTACGATTACAATTTTACATTTATTTACAAATTTACAATTACAAGTAAAAATAACACCCGTTTTTACAATGTTTGTGTTAGTAGGATAGGTCACTTCTAATAATGAAAAATATAACTCGTGAAGAAAATTTGTTCTACATGTGACCAATAAAATACAAAATCGTTATCGTTTTAATCGTACAAAAACAGGAAACCTAATAAAAGATTATCGGACAAAAGCGTGTCATATCGTAAATATAAGTTAGACCTTATTTTCAACATTTAGTTGTCATTTGTCAATTTTTAGTTCAATGTCATGAGTAGAATTTTTAGTTTTTAATTTGTTTCTTAGAAAAAATATGTTCTTGTCACATAGCACTATTTTTAAATATGAAATTGGAGCTATTGACTACTCACTACGTAATAGATTATATTTTCATATCATTTTGAGCTTTTTCGGGTTCACTACGTTTAATAGTATAGTATATATTATTATTTGACTATTTTAAAAAGATGACTAAAAATTTACCTAACTACAAACAACCAAAAGAACGTTTGATGTTTGATGTTAATTAGGGAATTCGGTGGTCGTTTAATACTACAGCCATAGGGCAATTTGGTATTTTTTATTATTTTATTATTATTATTATTTTTTTTAACAAAAGATGATTTGATATTTATTTACAATAAGTATATTAGCCAACACCAATGAATAGTACTCGGGTGATGTGACCATGACATCACCTATTTCGTCTTTTAGTTTTTTTTTTTTTTTTCCATCCCAATTATCTGGCCCAACGGAGTGGGCTACTCCGGACCTCCATCTAGTTTTCTTAATATCGTAATGTTAGATATACAAACATTTTAAGTACTTTAAAAAAAAATAGAGGATGTCATTAGAAAAATAATTTTTTTTAAAAAAAATTTATCTTTTTTATTTCCTCAAATTCTACTATTGATTGAAAAAAATATTAAATTATGTGAGTTTAATTGATTTAATTATAAAAACTTTAAATTTATGAATTTGATAGGTTCAATCAAATTATTATGTTTTTTTAATTTGTGAATCTCATCGCCAGATATTTTAATGATAAATTATAGTTTTTTACAATGACAACTATCGCAACCACAACAACGTGCAGGCAAATCCAATCATCGTTATAAAAAATTAACCGTCACGTCAACACATATTATAGTAGTATTCTTGCAAATGACTGAATAGATTTTTCATTTGATGGCTACAATACTATACCTTTTTGAAGGGGAGTTGATATTTCCAAACATGTTTTTGATGGATCCACTATAATGTACTAAAGTACCCTTAATGATGTGTTATACAAATTTTTCATTTTAAAATATTAGAGGGTATAACTGAAAAATAACAACAAATTTATGTGGATCTATCAAATACATATTTGGAAATATCATCTCCCTTTTTGAAGCCATCCTCGTTAAGAAGTTGATTATTAAAAAGGTTAATAGAACAATTACTAGCAAGTTACAGAACATTTAAGCATATCTAAAAAATAACCCCCAAGATATCTTTAAATAATATAAAAGAAAAACCTTCCATATTGACTCGTTTATGTATATACCTTACTAAGTTTTTAACCCGTACGATGCATAGCCGCAATAAAACAATTAAAAAATTAATTATGATGAATTGCATTCATAATCTCATTAAGCTCGTGCGATGGTCGACAAAAATGGTTAAACAACTAGTTATGATTTAATTTTAAATAATAGTGTTATTTAAGTTAAAGTACAAATGTAAACAAACTGAATACCTAACAAATTAAACACCAACGATGTGTTTCATTGAGTATTAATAAAACTTAATGTTCTACATGGATTATTCGGTTAACACGATAATTGTTTCGGGACTTAATTTTTAAGCTAAACTGACGTTATGAATTATTCGATCATCTCAACATTAGATGTTGTCCCATCTTGACAATATATTTTCAATATCATGTGTTCTTTTTTTTACATGTATCATCCACTATATACCTATCTCATTTTCTTTACCATATTTGACGATAAAAAACATAAATATTAATTTTGATCATCCACCAGCAAAGCAAATCAAACGAAAAAGATATTGCAATTGATATACCTAGCTACTTAAAACTTTGATTGTACATAAGGAATACACGATAAAGACACAAGACGTTGTGGTATTGTTGAATCAATTGAAACGGTGACTTCATCATGTTACTGCTTCATTTTTATATTGTGAATAGTAATAATAATAATTAATAAATGATAATAAATAAATAATAATAATACTAAAATCAATAATAATACACTAATGAATCATCTGTACACACTTATCAATAACAATTAATATCATACGTTAAGTATATATTCACATTATATTTATATTATTTATATTTATTTTTTGAAAGGCAAACATAAAATTTCATTGAAATGAGAATATACAGAATACATGAGTGAGCTTTCATCTGTAGTTGCTAATCTGGAAAATAGAACTATATGAAGAGAGAAAAACAGTAAGAGTGGCAACTTCTGCTCGATGTCATGAAGTACTAGTATATGCTCGATAGGAAATAAATTGAAATACCAATTCAGCTGGTCGGAGAGTAGTTGGTTTGTAATCAATTCCTTCTTTATTGGGAGGATTAACATCGAAGGATTTCGGGTTATATAACTATTTAAGCCATTCAAGATTGCCTTTTTTCCAACGACGCGATATCCATTCATAACTTTTGGATTGGATTTCGGATACTAAGTTAGGGATGCTAGCTCGATCTTTTCCAAAAACAAAGTTATTTCGGTTTTTCCATAATGTGCATCCCGCAACCCATACAACCCCTTGCCAAATCGATGAACCTGTATATGTTGCTAGACCTGGATTTGTGGCTCTGGAGGTACTTGAAATATTAAAATTGATCCAATTTCCACCATTGTCTTATTCTTTCTTAAATGTCGGAAGCAAATTTACAATGTAGTAGCACATGTTCCAAAGACTCGATTTCGTCATCACAAATGGGGCATCTAACTGTATGAAGATCGATACCACGACGATCAAGTTCCGTTCTTACAGGGAGTTTATTTTGAACTGCCCGCCATACGAAAATGCCAATTTTTTGGGGAATTTTCTTATTGATTAAAGTTGGATTATGCTGAGGTAGATTGGCAATTACGTTTGCTTAAGGATCTCGATAAGTGATTTTGTGGAGTATACGCCGTTGTTGCTAAATTTCCATGTCCAAGTGTCCTTGTTTTTACAAGAAGGTATGTAGGATTTGATTAGATCAGTGAGTTTGTTGAGATCAGATTCAGCTCGCCACCTTGGTCGAGCATTTCATTTCCAATTGAAAGATGCGTCTGATGTATTCCATAGTACACGATCTGTTACACAAATGTCCTTTTCAGATTCTAAGCGTTAGAGTCTCGGATACATGTCTTTTAGTAGTTTGTTACCTCACCAATTGTCCTTCCAAAATTTTGTTTCGTTCCCTTTTCTTATCACCTTAACAAAGGAGTTAGATAAATCACACACTAACTTAGTTAGGGTATGTTCAACATTAACAATATTATACCAAGTTCTACCTTTAAATTTTTTAAAATTATTTCGATTCAAGCAACCTAACCCACCACGTTGACCATAGATACTTTTAATTATTCTTGCCCAAAAAGAGTTATTATTTGAAAGGAATCTCCACCACCATTTAGTTAATAAAGTTATGTTTTTAAAGTTTAACGAGACTATATTAAGACCACCCGATTCAAAAGGAAGTAATATGCGGTTCCATTTAACCCATGCCAGTTTTTTGGTCAAAGGATCCGCCCAAAAAAAAATCATGACGCATACCTTCTAGTTTTTTGATGACAACTTCGGGAGACTTGCATAATGAGTAGTATAGCGGGAGGCTACTTAGTACCGAATTAACTAGGGTTAATCTTCCACCATACGAAATCGATTTAGCTTTCCAATTAGCTAGTCGTTTTCTAAACTTGTCGAAGATTGGTGATATCGCTCAAATTATACACATATTACATCGCGATATCGGTTCTTTATTGTCATTTATTTGCGGAAATGTGAAGACTTTTGTGATTAATTGAGATAAAATGATAATTCTAGCTCCAGAGGCCTTGGGTTTAATGTTTTGGTTGTTTCTTGCTGAATATTTATAACAACCCTCATTTTTCCACTCTGAAATGACTAAAGTGCCCTTGAGGTTTCATTGTTGTTTCGTACATTATTATTAGGGCTGTTATCCGGACATATTAAATGAAGTAATTAATACTCGAATTTAGTAAGCTAAACCCCAACCCTAATCATTTAGTGTAAACCCTAAACTATAAATGTCCTAACCCTAACCCTAATAAGAATAATATTATTATTATTAAATGCATATATTACGTACTAAAATGTATATAATCTATATTAATATAAATAAAATGTAAATAAAATATAATTATGAGTAAATATATAATTTGATTAAGTAATGGGTTACAAATGTAAAAATTGTAAAATATATATATATATATATATATATATATATATATATATATATATATATATATATATATATATATATATATATATATATATATATATATATATATATATATATATATATCGAATAATATGAATAAATATATAATTAAAAAAAGTAATTAAATAAATAAAAGGAATACAAGATATTCTAGATTGTTCCATTTAATAAAAAAAAGAAAAAAGAAAATGTAGGTCGGCCGAATAAAAGGAAAAAAAATAAATTAATTAAATTGTAAAATTAGTTTTCTTGGAGCCCAAGTATTTTTCAACTATATAAACCCCTACAACTGTAACAACCCAACCCGTTATCCAACTGAATACGCGGATTTTTTTTTATATACGGTGTAGTGCGCGGCGCGCAGCCCTTATGTGCGCGGCGCGCACAAGGCCTGGCAGCCCGCTGTCCAAAATGTCCAATTTTCGTTTAAAGATCTCCCACTTCCCGACACTTTTAGACGAAACGCTTTTCACAACACATTATAATAGTTAAAACTAAAATGATTCAATAATAAAACAAGTTTTACGAAACCGAGCCCACATATGCCGAAATACGAGTTTCGTACAAAATATAAGTTTCGATCACATTAGTTTAATGTAAGACCCAAATATTTATTGTACATAATGTATTTATGGTGTACGATGCGTGTATGAAGTGTACGAGACATGTACGTGTTGCTTGCTCGAACGTCGAAGAAAACTGGACGTTGTTTGGAGTCACAAGGTGTACGTACCTTTTCAACCCCAAATAAAGTTTGTGTTGATGTTTCAAAGCCTTACCATTTGAAAGAAAATCTTATTACGTTTCCAACGATATTTGATTCATCGAAAACGGAGTTACGGTCAATAAGTTATGGCCAAAACAAGTTTGCTGAAGTTCAGATGAAACATGCAAATGCCGCGGCGCGACCAGAATGGCCACGGCACGACAAATGCCTATTTTGAGGGTCAGAAAGCTTAAAAAAAGTGATCTAAAACCACCCTTTGGGCCACGGCGCGACAAACCTGCTCCGCGGCGCGACAATAGGCACGTTCTGGTACTTTTCAGCCTTTTAATGAGTTAAATGAGGGGCAAAGTTGGTATTTCACATATGGACGGGTCTTTTGCCATAAAACTGATCCTAATCTTATCTAAACCTCATTTCCTTCTCATTTCTTCCCTCCCACTCACACCCCAAACCCTAGAGAGAGAGTAAAGGGTTTAGAGAGAGAAAGCTCGAATCGGAGATGAAGAAGAGTGATTCGGGTCGGGTCTCAAGAGTTAAAGTTGTTCTCCTCGTTCACGACTACGTTGTGATAGTGATGGTAAGTTCTAACTCCGAAATTCATCTTTATGATTTGGTATTCAAGTTAGGGTTTTTAGCTTTTTAGTTGTAAAACCCATTTAGATGATGAAGTGGGTTTATGGAAACTAGTTATTTTTGATACATGGCGGGTTTTGGGTTGATTGACGTTTTGACCATGATTAGGCTTTGGTTTTGGGTGTAATCACTTAGTTTAGTGATTTTGGAAGCGTTGGAACCCTTTTGGGTGTATTCGAGTTGACTAATTTTGAAATGGGTCAAAATTAGGGTTTATGTGTCAAAGTGGGTTTCGAGTGATGAAATTATGAGTTTGGGCCTTGCGTATGTTGGTTAAACGTTAGAACATTTGTGTTGACTTGGTTTTTGGGTGTAAACCCTAATTTAGGTCAAAACGGGTCAAATGGGCATTTCGGGACAAGTAAGCTCGATTCGTTGTCAAATTAAGTTTTAAATCAAGTTTTGGTAAATCAAGTAGGTAAATACTTGATTTAAGTGTTAGTGGTTGTCTTGGAAATATAATCACTAGTCGTTAGTGATTTTGGGGCGTTTTATGACTTTGGTCAAAATGAGCAATTTGAATTGGGTCAAAATTGAGGATGACACTAATTTGGATTAATTGGATGTTAAACGCATGTGTTAAGTGTTAAATGATGCTTTTGATGTAATTACTCGCGAGAAGTGATTTTAGGTTAAAATTTGGTGTTTTAGCAATAAAGTCAAACTTGGTCAACCATGGAATGGGTTTTGTTTAAAATACGAGCTAGTATGCGTTTAGAGGTTAAAGTTGACATATTTGGGTATTTCGAGAACGCGAGAACTAGTCTCGTTAGTTTTGGACCTTCGGGTAGCGTTAAAAGTGCAAAAGGGTATATTTTGCACTTGTTCATTTGGGCGGGTCGAGAGTCCAAATGAGATTATATGTTGATTATGTGTATACCTATATGCGTATTATAGGTAAAATCTTGCTCGGTTGTGTGTGGTGGAGATTTCGCTCATGGTTTGTAATGCTCGAGTTCACAAGGTGAGTGGAATAATTATATATGTATATATATGATTTATTTACTTGTGGGGTATGGGTTTAAAGTTCGATGTTGACGATACCATATCCTCGTGCGAGTTGCTATTTAATGTATGGAGTTAAAGTTCGATGTTGACGATGCCATACCACTATTGTAGTGATTTTGATGAGGGGTTAAAGTTCGATGTTGACGATACCTCATATGTGGGTTTTAAGTTCGATGTTGACGATACCACATTAAATAGGGCGAATGGGGTTTAAGTTCGATGTTGACGATACCATTCGCGGGGCTAGTCTTGAATACTAATGGATGTTGTGAACATCAATGTTATTTGTGTTGTAATGTAGCATATTATATTGTTCAAGTTATATGCTATTGTTTGTGCTAGCTTGCGTATTGGAGATTTAGCGTTATACTTTACGATGGTATGCTAATTATATTGCTAGCGTGTATGCGGTAATTGTGTAAGTGATTGCAAGTAAGTAGGTTATATATGTATATGTATAATTATTGCATTCACTAAGCTTCAAGCTTACCCCTCTCGTTGTTTACCTTTTTCAGGTATTGTGTATGTGAAGTTAGCTAGTCGTTAGACTAGATGTGTAGGAGCGCTTGGGCTCGATGGGGTAGCTTTTGGAGTTTTGGACGCGGATTTGGGGATTTGGTAGTCCCCGGAATTATGCTCTTGGTATCGGGTTGGGTTATTGTGTATTAACCCGTATTTCTTGTGATCGGGTCATTATTGCAAATGATTTTGTAAAGTGTAATTTGTGTACCAAGGGTCATGATAGGTTGTTAAACGTATCATTACGATGTTATGTTTTGATTAAAACAGAGTTGAAAATGTATTGTATTGATGGGACCTAACTAATAAAAAAAAAATGTACTCTGTTTTTGGTTTAACGGATCGGGGTTGTTACAAGTGGTATCAGAGCATAGTCTAAGGGAATTAGGTGACCTTGGAATAGGTGCCTAGTCTTAGACTTATTGACAGTGGTGCGTTATTTGCGAGACTTGTAGGAGTACGGGTCGGATTGAGATTTGTTAGTGCCTTAGAGTAGGTGACTAACTAGGACTAGTGCTTGTCCAATGTGGGATTATGTGGGGCCCTATTTCATGTGTAAATTAGTGCCTTAGATCGCTAGTGCCTAATGTAAGTAGGCAAACTTGGACGTTGTTTTAGTGATAGTCACCTAGGTTGTAGGTTGACTTGTTGTTGTGGTATACTTGTGTACGTTTATTATTATTGTATATTGGTGTATATATACAGGTATCTTTTGGTGCGGTGTCCTAGGGACGAATCTATTGGAGAGATTCGCATGTTTGGCTGTTTGAGTGATCAAGTTCACGGTAAGGACTTAGGTCATTCGGGTATTAGGAGTTATCGCGTGTTATTTTATGTGAATGTTGCGTCAGTCCTGGAAAGTACCTTGCATGACCATGTGAAAATGGTAAGGTACGCATTTGTAATAGTGACCGATCACCATTATTACGAAAGTGTATTTTGACACCAAGCATGACATGACAAGTACCCAACGGAGGAAACGTGGCATGGTTGGGGTAGAACGGGACGTGTTAGGAATCTTTTATTGGTCCCTAGGATATAGTGGTCTCGAGTGATGTGCTTGTTGTCACGTCGAGTTCTTTACGAGTCGGGAAGTGTTACGCTGGATTCGGTTAGCTAAGGTGAGTGAGCAACTCACGAATTTGGCGCGTGCTTAGTCACCCTAAGTAGTGGGTGTACTGTTGAGAATGTTATTGGTTTTAGTTACCTATCGTAACTAGGATGACCGATTTACGTGTGCGTGTGTGCGGCGAAGACTTGAATTCCGTAATGGAATGCAATAAGTCTAATGATTGTAGTTTTGAGTTACACTCGGTAGAGTGTGTGGTTAGAGAATCGTGTTGGGATTCTTGTTGTGAGTCGCCTTGGAATTGGCGAATCGTGGAGTCGTTGGGTCGTTAAACTCATGGGAGTGGGACTCGTATGATGGTGATTGCGTTAGTGCGTTATGGATTGTAGGGTAACATTCCTAACGGAATATCCCTTGTAGTAGTGGTGTTATCGAGATGTAGAAGGGTGTAAGACTTGGTGTTCCCGAGCATCTCTTTAGTGTTAGATGAAGGGCTTCGTGAGGCTATATCATTTGGCCTTGTGGACTATTGCGGGTAGCGTGTGATCGCTAGGAATTTTTGATAAGACGATAAACCGTAAGGTTTGCCGGGTAGGTATGACTGCGGGTCATTATTATTGAGAGATGGGTGACATCGGGTGTATGGAACCTAAAGATCGGGTTTCTAAAAATTCGGTTGATTGTGGTGGGAGTCTGCATGACACGGCGTCAGGTGCCTTCTTATACCTGCTAGTGTAATGTTCAACTCTGGTGATGGTGTGATCACTTTGTGCTTAGGGTGCCTGTGAGATACCCTTTGGAAGCATCGAAGATTTTAAATAGTGATCGACGGGTGATAGTAAATCGACGGTTGCGAAGGTTCAAGTTTAGGAGCAATGCAGTAAATACTTCTTATGAAGTGGCAGATGAGCTAATCTGGTTGCTCTTATGTGATGGACGAGCAAGGATGACCGGTGAGCCGGTGATGGGCTTAATGGTCGATTAGGTCGAAGGTTATGATGAAGCGTTGATATTGCGGTCGATGCAATTATTGTGTCGGATTGGTCACTCTTCCCCATGAGAGTGAGTAATTATTGATAATGGTTCGTTGCGTAGAAGGTCGGGTGATCTCGACTGAGATGCACGAATGATTTATCGGAGTGACGTATGCTTAGGCATAGAGACGTATGTGGGACTTTGGTAGAGTTCGATTTGCGAACGGTTAAGGCAGTCGATTATGATTTGTGGTATGAAGGTGCGAAGTCGTCGCGTGTACGACATCTCTGGTAATTTTGAATGACGGCTCTGAGAGCCTAAAGTGAATTTGCAGTGATTCGGTGTTTACGATCAATGATGAGAATGATCACGTGTGTTGCGAAATGGTAATTCCGCGGTGTGTTATCATCTTGGCGGTGAGAATGTGAAGATGAATCCTAAGTGGGGGAGTTTTTACTGCCGAGGAATCTCCGGTGGTGTTAGATCAAGTGAAGCGTAAGTCTTCTTGTATAAGGTGGTCGTGCAGTACCAAGTGCGGTATGGGACCAAGTGTGAAGTTAGAGATCACGGACGCGAGAGAATGTAACTGTCATTGCGGGTGCTCTCGTGATGTAAAATTGGGTTGGTGCGAAACCCGGATAGTGCTGTTGAGTAGGTACGAGTTCGATTTCGGTATGGATACTGTATTTTCCCTTTCGGGAAACGTGATTGTGGATATTATCGGTGGATTATTCCACTTTATGGATGATTGTGGGGCGGGGAGTTCTATTTTCGATTGTCTCACATAGAGACACGCGGGTTTTGTTTGTTTGCGAGGGTGCATTCCCTAGTGATGCGACCCGTTAGCCGCATTGAAATGTCGAAACCATCCTTAACGGACGGCCTAGGTTGGAGGATTCACCTGACATTGGTGAATACTTTTGGAGGTCGCGTGACGAATTGCGAATTGTTGGGATGATAATTCGCTATTGACAGGATTCTAGTACACAAATAGTTTCCATGCTAGTGATAGGAAGCCGTATTGTATGGATGTGTTGTTGGGTTTAGGGGAGAAACCCTGTGTCGAGTGTTGATGTTTTGTCTAACTTGTGGTGTATTATTGTCGTCCTGGATTAATTCAGAGACGGAAGGTCATGTGCGGATCCATTCATGGGAAAGTTTGTATCCCTAGTGTGATTGGTTGGTGATACCGAAATTTCTTCGTTGAAGGAATGACCCGGTTGTGGAGACGAGGGGAGTTGGTTCTTGAATCGGAGAACATTCATGATTGAACGGTTGAGTGTAAATTTATGAACCGGTGAAGCACGGAGTTTTAACGCGGCATGAATCCTTCTCGATTTGGATTAATGCAAGATTTGGGTCACAGCGTAGTGGACCTAGTAGATCGCGTTGGGTGATATAGTTAAGGATGTAGCTTGTTGCGAGTTATAGCCGAGAGAACTTGAAGGGATGTTAAGTGGTAAGTGTTATTCGTAAGGATTTACTTTTACTCGGTCTTCGTCATTTTGGATGTTGACCTTATTGTAGGACGTGGCTACTATTGGCATTGTACTTGTTAAGGGTATACCAAAGGGGTGATATCTCGGTACGAGATTGGTTGAGTTCTTCCCGATGTGAGGGATTGAGCAAGTTTCTAGTGCTCGGATTCGTGGATTTGGTAAATCGCGGATGGAGATTAAATTGAAAGGGGGTGATTCATCGGAAGGGTCGCTTAAGTGCGGTGTAAGATCTTCGTGTTGCGGGAAATTTCGTAGACTTCGAGTTCGAAAGTACGTTGAAGAACCATAGGATGTAGGTCCGGATGGGTTAAGTGACGAAGATCACGAGGACGTGATCGAGTTTAAGTGGGGGAGAGTTGTAAGACCCAAATATTTATTGTACATAATGTATTTATGGTGTACGATGCGTGTATGAAGTGTACGAGACATGTACGTGTTGCTTGCTCGAACGTCGAAGAAAACTGGACGTTGTTTGGAGTCACAAGGTGTACGTACCTTTTCGACCCCAAATAAAGTTTGTGTTGATGTTTCAAAGCCTTACCATTGGAAAGAAAATCTTATTACGTTTCCAACGATATTTGATTCATCGAAAACGGAGTTACGGTCAATAAGTTATGGCCAAAACAAGTTTGCTGAAGTTCAGATGAAACAGGCAAATGCCGCGGCGCGACCAGAATGGCCACGGCGTGACAAATGCCTATTTTGAGGGTCAGAAAGCTTAAAAAAAGTGATCTAAAACCACCCTTTGGGCCACGGCGCGACAAACCTGCTCCGCGGCGCGACAATAGGCACGTTCTGGTACTTTTCAGCCTTTTAATGAGTTAAATGAGGGGCAAAGTTGGTATTTCACATATGGACGGGTCTTTGGCCATAAAACTGATCCTAATCTTATCTAAACCTCATTTCCTTCTCATTTCTTCCCTCCCACTCACACCCCAAACCCTAGAGAGAGAGTAAAGGGTTTAGAGAGAGAAAGCTCGAATCGGAGATGAAGAAGAGTGATTCGGGTCGGGTCTCAAGAGTTAAAGTTGTTCTCCTCGTTCACGGCTACATTGTGATAGTGATGGTAAGTTCTAACTCCGAAATTCATCTTTATGATTTGGTATTCAAGTTAGGGTTTTTAGCTTTTTAGTTGTAAAACCCATTTAGATGATGAAGTTGGTTTATGGAAACTAGTTATTTTTGATACATGGCGGGTTTTGGGTTGATTGACGTTTTGACCATGATTAGGCTTTGGTTTTGGGTGTAATCACTTAGTTTAGTGATTTTGGAAGCGTTGGAACCCTTTTGGGTGTATTCGAGTTGACTAATTTTGAAATGGGTCAAAATTAGGGTTTATGTGTCAAAGTGGGTTTCGAGTGATGAAATTATGAGTTTGGGTCTTGCGTATGTTGGTTAAACGTTAGAACATTTGTGTTGACTTGGTTTTTGGGTGTAAACCCTAATTTAGGTCAAAACGGGTCAAATGGGCATTTCGGGACAAGTAAGCTCGATTCGTTGTCAAATTAAGTTTTAAATCAAGTTTTGGTAAATCAAGTAGGTAAATACTTGATTTAAGTGTTAGTGGTTGTCTTGGAAATATAATCACTAGTCGTTAGTGATTTTGGGGCATTTTTATGACTTTGGTCAAAATGAGCAATTTGAATTGGGTCAAAATTGAGGATGACACTAATTTGGATTAATTGGATGTTAAACGCATGTGTTAAGTGTTAAATGATGCTTTTGATGTAATTACTCGCGAGAAGTGATTTTAGGTTAAAATTTGGTGTTTTAGCAATAAAGTCAAACTTGGTCAACCATGGAATGGGTTTTGTTTAAAATACGAGCTAGTATGCGTTTAGAGGTTAAAGTTGACATATTTGGGTATTTCGAGAACGCGAGAACTAGTCTCGTTAGTTTTGGACCTTCGGGTAGCGTTAAAAGTGCAAAAGGGTATATTTTGCACTTGTTGTTCATTTGGGCGGGTCGAGAGTCCAAATGAGATTATATGTTGATTATGTGTATACCTATATGCGTATTATAGGTAAAATCTTGCTCGGTTGTGTGTGGTGGAGATTTCGCTCATGGTTTGTAATGCTCGAGTTCACAAGGTGAGTGGAATAATTATATATGTATATATATGATTTATTTACTTGTGGGGTATGGGTTTAAAGTTCGATGTTGACGATACCATATCCTCGTGCGAGTTGCTATTTAATGTATGGAGTTAAAGTTCGATGTTGACGATGCCATACCACTATTGTAGTGATTTTGATGAGGGGTTAAAGTTCGATGTTGACGATACCTCATATGTGGGTTTTAAGTTCGATGTTGACGATACCACATTAAATAGGGCGAATGGGGTTTAAGTTCGATGTTGACGATACCATTCGCGGGGCTAGTCTTGAATACTAATGGATGTTGTGAACATCAATGTTATTTGTGTTGTAATGTAGCATATTATATTGTTCAAGTTATATGCTATTGTTTGTGCTAGCTTGCGTATTGGAGATTTAGCGTTATACTTTACGATGGTATGCTAATTATATTGCTAGCGTGTATGCGGTAATTGTGTAAGTGATTGCAAGTAAGTAGGTTATATATGTATATGTATAATTATTGCATTCACTAAGCTTCAAGCTTACCCCTCTCGTTGTTTACCTTTTTCAGGTATTGTGTATGTGAAGTTAGCTAGTCGTTAGACTAGATGTGTAGGAGCGCTTGGGCTCGATGGGGTAGCTTTTGGAGTTTTGGACGCTGATTTGGGGATTTGGTAGTCCCCAGAATTATGCTCTTGGTATCGGGTTGGGTTATTGTGTATTAACCCGTATTTCTTGTGATCGGGTCATTATTGCAAATGATTTTGTAAAGAGTAATTTGTGTACCAAGGGTCATGATAGGTTGTTAAACGTATCATTACGATGTTATGTTTTGATTAAAACAGAGTTGAAAATGTATTGTATTGATGGGACCTAACTAATAAAAAAAAAATGTACTCTGTTTTTGGTTAAACGGATCGGGGTTGTTACATTTAAATTCCAAACGACACTTTGAGCATGGTATTTGGGGGTTAAACTACCCAAATCTTGGTCAAACTTCAAAAGCTAAACGTCCTAAAAAGCGTCTCGCTCCTAGCAACACAAAGCGGGATCACTAGTCCAAACGAATACCCTTTCCCTTGTCCACGTCGGAGCCTATAAAAAGGTAAACATCGAGAGGGTAAGCAAAACGCTTAGTGAATGCAATAGTTATACACATACATATATAATATACCTACTTGCAAACACTTACTCACATACCGCATACATGCTAGCAATATATTTAGCATACCATCTCAAGTACGAAGCTAAAAATCTCCAATACTACAACTAGCATAAACAATAGCATATAATCGACATAATACAATATGCTACAATACAACACACAACCATGGTTAACCATACTCGCGTCATGGTGCTACCGGCTCTTTGGTTCACACCATACGCATCGGTTATGACGCTACCGGCTCTTTGGTTGACATCACAACCCAAGTCATACTTGCGCTAAGTGCTACCGGCTCTTTGGTTCACACTACAACACACGTACTACAATGCTACTGGCTCTTTGGTTCACATCATAGCACAATCGCACATACTATGGCACTACCGGCTCTTTGGTTCATACCATAGTATACAAATAAATATATTATATACATACGCATATAATTATTCCACTCACCTTGTATTCAAAGCGAAAGTAAGCCAACAAGCTCTTAAACCGTTAACGAAATCACCTATAATATTAATATAAAATCAACACTTATCTAAATGGGACTCTAAATCCGCCCAAATAGACACCTAGTGCAATTGTTCATCCTTTTGCACTCATAATGCCAATCATAGGCCTAACTCGCCAATAACCACTAAAACTAGTGAACATGGCATTAAATCACCCAACTATACACCACTAGGTCATTCAAAACTCGTTTGACCCATACCAAGGTCAACACACTCTTTTGGGTCATTCACAACCCAAATAACACCCATTTACAAAAACAACAAAGTGTGCTCGTGATTAACTAACCATTTAAGACTCATAACCACCAATTAACATTTTGAAACCCTAGGTTAGTTACTATTGAGTCCTCAAGATCCAATCTTACCCAAGAACACCCAAAATCACCAAACATGGGTTTAATGTTCACCATTTACCCAAACCCTAACCCTTATATAAATCAAAGTAAGGAAATCAAAGTTAGAACATACCACCACAACCAAAACGTAGCTAAAGGCTAGATGAACAACTTTAATACTTGAGCTTTAACCCGAATCAAGCTTCTTCCTCCTTGATTTGAGCTTTCTCTCTCTCAAAGGGTTTCTCTCTCTAAAATTGAAGTGGAATTGAAGATGGTGTTGGTGGTTGTGTTGAGTGTGTTTCAACCACCACAAAACTGAACCCGGCCTCATGTGAAAGGACAAGAATGCCCAGCATTTAACTTTTATTTCAAAAGTAGAAAACTGTGCCCAGGAGCAGTGCGCCACGCGCACCCTTAATAGTGCGCGGCGCGCACAGGTGATCTGAACAGCTCCTGACCAAGTTTAATTACACACTGTTATCCATACTTTATGTACCATATTTACACTGCTGTATAATAATAATTTTGGTCTTCCAACTCTCCCCAACTTGAATCGGAGCTCGTCCTCGCGATCCAAGCCGCATGACAAGAGGGAAGATAAACTAACACAAACTCTTCGGGCTCCCAAGTAAACTCGGAACCTTTACTACAACGCCATTGAACTTTAAAAGTTCTCACCTCTTTATTCCTCAACCTTTTGACCTTCTCATCGAGTATAGCAATCGGCTCCTCAATATACTCTAACTTATTGTTTAGCTCAATCTCGTCTAATGGCACCCATGAAGAATCATCCGCAAGGCACTTACGGAGATGGAAAACATGAAATGTATTATGGATCCCCGCAAGCTCTTCGGGTAGTTCCAAACAATACGCAACTTCACCAACACGAGCTAAAATTTTAAATGGCCCAATAAACCGAGGAGCTAACTTTCCTCGTTTTCGAAACCGAATAATACCCTTCCATGGAGAAACCTTAAGCATCACCATGTCACCTTCTTGGAATTCAATCGGTCATCTACGCTTATCGGCATACAAATTTTGCCTATCTTGAGCCGCTTTCAAATGAGTCCGAATCATCTCATTCTTACTATTCGTCTCTAGAAATAAATCGGTACTCCCGATTTCCCTTTGTCCCACTTCACCTCAACAAATCGGAGTTCGACACCTACGCCCATAAAGCATCTCATAAGGTGGCATCCCAATACTAGTATGATAACTATTATTGTACGAGAATTCCACCAAAGGAAAGTGCTCATCCCAACTACCACCGAAATCAATAATACACACCCGTAACATATCCTCCAATGTTTGATTCGTACATTCGATTTGACCGTCCATTTGAGGATGGTATGCCGTGCTCATTCTCAATTGTGTACCAATATCTTCATGAAACTTTTCCCAAAACCGAGATGTGAAACGAGTATCTCAATCCGAAATAATAGATATAGGGACCCCGTGTCTCGATATCACCTCCTTGATAAACAACCTTGACAAGGCCTCCGACGATATCGTTTCCCGAATGGGAAGAAACAAAGCACTTTTCGTCAATCGATCAACTATCACCCAAATCGTATCAAATTGGGCTCTCACCGTCTTAGGTAACTTCGTGATGAAATCCATGGTAATGTGCTCCCATTTCCATTTCGGGATTTCTATTGGTTGTAACATACCATACGGTTTTTGATGCTAGGCCTTAACTTGCAAACACGTGACACATTGTTCAACATACTTTACAACATCACGTTTCATGACCGGCCACCAATACTCTTTCTTCAAATCAAGATACATCTTTGTCGCACCTGGATGAATGAAATACTTTGACTTATGGGCCTCATCAAGTAACACTTGTTGGAAATCTCCCATTATAGGCACCCACACTCTTCCTTGAAAGGACAACAAACCATGCGGGCCTAAGGTAATGGACTCCATTTGCCCCATGATTCGTTCTTCATGCTTGTTATTAACAAAAGCTTCAATTTGAATTTCACCAAGCTTTACAAGAAAATCGTTAGTAATAATCATGCGTAACGATCCTACTCGTATCGTCGGATGTTGAATCTTTCGACTCAACGCATCCGCGACCACATTCGCCTTACCCGGATGGTATAGTATCTCACAATCATAATCCTTTACCACATCCATCCATCTACATTGACGATAATTTAAATCCCGTTGATCAAAAAGATGTTTCAAACTCTTATGATCCGAATCAATCGTACACTTGACACCATACAAGTAGTGGCGCCAAATTTTCAACGTATGCACCACCGCCGCCAATTCAAGATCATGAGTCAGATATATCTTTTCGTGTTCCTTTAATTGTCGAGAGGCGTAAGCGATGACTTTACCTCTTTGCATTAGAACATACCCGATTCCATTTAATGAGGCATCACAAAAAACCGCCATGTCTTCTACCCCTTCCGGCAATACTAACACCGGAGCATGACACAACTTTTCTTTTAACAATTGGAAAGCGATCTCTTGCTCATTTTTCCAATTAAATCTCGCGTTCTTTCTCGTCAACTTCGTCAATGGAGAAGCGATCTTGGAAAAGTCTTGGATAAATCGACGATAATAACCGGTCAATCCGAGAAAACTTCGAATTTTCGTAAGCGTAGTCGGTTGTTCCCAACTCTTCACCGTCTCTATCATCCCCGGATCCACTTGAATACCTTCTTTGTTCACAATATGGACAAGGAATTGCACTTCCCTTAGTCAAAATTCACACTTGGAAAGTTTAGCATACAACTTCTCCTTCCGTAACGTCTTCAATACTTCGCGCAAATGACGTTCGTGTTCCTTCATACTCTTAGAATAAACAAGAATGTCGTCGATGAACACAATTACTGACTTATCCAACATAGTTTGGCACACTCGGTTCATAAGATCCATGAATGCCGCCGGTGCATTCGTAAGACCGAAAGGCATCACTACAAATTCAAAATGCCCATAAAGCGTTCGAAAGGCCATTTTCTCAATATCTTTCTCACGGACCCGCATTTGGTGATAGCCGGATCGTAAGTCAATTTTAGAAAAATAAGTTACACCTTGGAGTTGATTAAGCAAGTCGTCAATCCGAAGCAATGGATAACGATTCTTGATCGTCACTTTATTCAACTCCCGATAATCGATGCACATCCGCATATTACCATCCTTCTTTTTCACGAATAAAACCAGAGCACCCCATGGCGAAGCACTCGGCCGAATAAAACCCTTTTCAAGCAACTCTTGGGTTTGATTTAACAATTCTTGCATTTTCGTTGGTGCTAAACGATAAGGAGTTTTAGCAATGGGAGTAGCACCCAGAACCAACTCAATGCGAAATTCAACTTGTCTTTCCGCCAGAACACTCGGTAATTTATCCAAAAAAACGTCTTCAAATTCATTGACCACCGAAATTTCGTGAATGGATGGTGGCTCTTCACGAGTATCAACTACATGAGCAAGAAAAGCCATGCCACCACCAATAAGGAAACGACGTGCCCGTGCATAAATGCATAATGGCACAAGTCTTCTAAGTTTCTCGCCATGAATAATTAACTATCCCCCACTAGTATAACGACCCGTCCTAATCCAGCTGAACGAATACATTACATTTGGTTACATCGCGAGGTACTTGACCCTAATATGATACATTTTACAAACATTGCATTCGTTTTTAAAAGACAAACTTCCATTATATCAAAAATTGACGGCATGCATACCATTTCATAATGTATCCATCTATAAATGACTTAATAATATTCTTGATGAACTCAACAACTCGAATGCAACGTCTTTTGAAATATGTCATGAATGACTCCAAGTAATATCTCTAAAATGAGCAAATGCACAGCGGAAGATTTCTTTAATACCTGAGAATAAACATGCTTTCAAGTGTCAACCAAAAGGTTGGTGAGTTCATAGGTTTATCGTAATCAGTCATTTCCATAATTTTAATAGACCACAAGACTTCCTTTATTCAATAATCATACACTCGTAAGTGTTTAAAATTCATTCATATGGATTGAACACCTGCTAATCGACGTTAACATAATGCATATAGAATATCCCCAAAATAGAAATCCATCTGTATTAATAACTCGAAGTACTAAAGCATACCATTTTTCAGTATGGGGGGAGTTAGGGCCTGTAGATCTACATTTAGGATTCTCGTCAATTAGGGTGTCTGTTCCCTAATTCTTAGGCTACCAAGCTAAAAGGGGTGATATTCGATTCGATAATCCAACCATAGAATGTAGTTTCGATTACTTGTGTCTATTTCGTAAAATATTTATAAAAGCAGCGCATGTATTCTCAGTTCCAAAAATATATATTGCAAAAGCATTTAAAAAGGGAGTAAATGAAACTCACAATACGATATTTTGTAGTAAAAATATGCATACGACGAAACTGAACAATGCAAGGTTGGCCTCGGATTCACGAACCTATATCATTTGTATATATATTAATACACGTAATCGTAATTGAACAAATTTATATATTATATCTTAAATTATATATTATACTTATTTAGTTTGAGTATATATTCAAAATGTTTAATATCAATATATTTTTTTATATTAATATATCTATATATATATGGTTAGTATTATCTAAAAAAATCATTAGTTTGTTATATATAAGTATTTATATAAATAAATTATTATGTTTGATATGTAGGTATATAAACTATTAATATAATTATAATATATATATTAAGTATATTTTAGGTACAAAATATTTATCTGTAACAAAAATGATAGTTTCGATAATAATGATTTAATAATAATAACTTTCTTAATATCGATAATACTAATAATAATAACGACATTGTTAAAATTTGATACTTATTTTAATAATAATAATAATAATAATAATAATAATAATAATAATAATAATAATAATAATAGTAAAACTAATAATTACAAAAATGATATTAATACTAATATTAGTGAAAATAATAATAACTTGTATTGTTTTTTATAATAACAATAATAATAATCCTAACCATAATCATAATAATAATAGTAGTACTAAAATGATAAATTAATAATGATAATAATATTAATAATACTTATAGTAATAATAATGATAGTAATTATAATACTTATACATGTGATAATAATAATAATAATGTTTATAACTTTAATGATAACAATAATGATAATAATAATAACACTAACAATAATAATAGTAATAATAATAATAATAATAATAATAATAATAATAATAATAATAATAATAATAATAATAATAATAATAATAATAATGAAAATGAAAATAATAAAGTGTATACCCTTTTTTTAAAGCTTTTCCAAAAATAATTGCCCACGACAGGGCACTAACCCGCGACCTCACATTAATCTGAAAACACCCCACACCACTCCTCTACCCCGGCTTTTCTGATTATAACCACAGCCTAATACTATTTAACCCATCTCTTGGCCCAAGTAGTAATTGGTTTAATTACTCGGCCCAACAGATTAAATACACGGCCCAACTCCTCGTTTCTGGCCCAACGGCGACTTTTATTACTAAAAAGAAAATTAGTGTCGTGGCCTAGGTTCGAACTCAAGATCTCTCGTTAATCCATCACTCCATTGAACCGGCTGAGCTACTTAGTTTTTGTGTTTTAAACCGTTCCTGAATCATTTTAATCCAATTACTCCCGCTGTCATCCTTAATCACCCATCATCATAATAACATCATATTACAATCATAATCATAATATAATTATAATCATAATCGTATTATTATCATCGTTACCAACATCATTCGTGATGCCAATCTCATCATCATTGTACGATATCATTATGATCATACCTCATTATCTTCATACCGTTACTCATCGTTAATCAGCACCTCATCATCATCACTCACGCATGATCATCATCATTTTAATCAAACCATCATCATCATCGTGAATCATCAGTGTCATCGTGACATGATCTTAACATCACCATTACTTAACAACTCATCATCGATTGATACTATTCATCTTCTTCTTCGTGGGATTTCATGAAGGTGTCGGTTGTAACAGAAAACAGACATAGCAGCAGCAATCAAAGAGGGTTGCAGATGGCAGATATGGACGGTTTTGGTGATTAATTGAAATAGAAACAGAAAACAGAAAGAAGTAAGAGTGGGTAATGGTTTAGTGGTGATTTTGGTGACGGTTTACACTGAAAACAGGAGGTGGATGAACAGCAGCAACAAGGGATGGTTGTATTGGGTCTTTGGTCAGAGAAACAGCAGTATAATCTGCTTGTTCGATTAGGAAAGAAATAGGAAACATAAACCACGTTTTATGGTGGCGACGAAAATGTCTTTGGTTGGTTATGGTGGTCGTGGGGGTTGAGATAGAAAACGAAAACGCAGCAATGGTGCAGCTGCAACTGCAGTTAACATGGTGATGGTGTTTGATGAGTATGTTTAGAAAAGTGAGAGAGAGGTAGATAGAGAGAGAGTGGTGTCAGATGGTGGTTGTTGTGGGTGACAGTGGATAGCCGGAATAGCAGTACGGTGGCCGGAGGTGGTGGTCGGGAGTGGTGTATACGGTGGTGGTGGTGCCATGGTGATCAAGGTTGGTATCGGTTGATCAAGCATGTCTACATATATGTAAATATATGCATATGAATATACATAGACAATAGATAGATGCTAGATATTATAATTATAAAGGAATCACATGGAAACAGTAGCATAGTAACCCCACTAATTAAAAATGGTGAAGTCTGCCGACACTATTCCTCGGATTGTGATATCGTGGTCCATTGCTAAACAGTTAACATACAAAGGTGTTTCTAAAATCCCCAAATTTTTAAATTGGGTCCATTTATTTATTCTGGTCATCAATTGATTGAAACCTGATCAAAAAGGTTCGATAATTATTTATTTTCTGTTCCAATTTATATGTACGGAGTACTAATATTTATACATCAAAAGGTAAAAATATTTTTAACAAATCTAAAATCTTCGTAATCAATTTACAGTCAAACTTTTATTTCAATCCTTCATGAACATGTACTATATCTATATTAAAACTAACAAAACGTCAACCGAGTGTTACTGACGTTTACTAATTAGGCTCGAAATCATTTATTTTTAATATATTCTCTATCTATATATAAACAGTTTTTAAAATAGCAAGTTTATTACTAAAACAAATATATTATATTTTTAAACAAATAGATTTAATATAACTTTATATATTTACAAGTAACATTTATATACATAGTTATACATATATCTATATATTTATAAATATAATTTCCATTACATTGCATATTATTTTACATATTTATTTCCAACAATTAAATCATATATTATTTCAAATAATATTTCAAATTATCAATAATATATATATATATATATATATATATATATATATATATATATATATATATATATATATATATATATATATATATACAAATAGTTGTTCGTGAATCGTTAGAACTAGTCGAAAGTCAAATGAATATATTAAACAGTTCAAAATTTTTGAGATTTAACCTAACAGACTTTTCTTATTGTGTCAAATGTATTAAATCGTATCGAGAGTTTGATTTAAAATTAGTCGAAATTTTCCGGGTCGTCACAACTAGGGGTCTTCACACGAATAGATTTTTCATGGCATGCAATATCGGTTCTATAACGATCGAGCCAATCCATACCAACGATAATATCGAACTCACCCAAAGGCATCGGGATGAGATCAATTTTAAAGGTTTCGGTACCAAACACAACATCACATTCATTACACACATCAACCCCTAGCACCATCTTACCGTCCGCTATTTCAACTTCTACCGGATGACTTAACTTAGCTAGCGGTTTATCAAGCTTAGACACGAAACGCGGAGACACAAACAATAAATTAGCACCGCTATCAAATAGTATCCTTGTCGGATTAGAGTTAACCATGAAAGTACCCGAGACAACTTCATTGGATTGCTTGGCCTCATCATGGGTCATTAAGTAATTTCATCCCCTCGCCATCCCCGCCACCTTTACTAGCTTCTTAACTTGATCATTCCTCAAATTGGGACATTCCGTCCTTCGGTGACCCTCTTTTTGACAATTAAAACAAACGATTTTGTTGGAAGATGAGTTCGTACAATTACGGGCCATGTGCCCTTATCACCCACAATTGTAGCACATGGGTCCAAAACCCTTAGAAGCCCCCTTTTTCACACTACCGATACTCTCGGTCACACTCCTACTCTTCTTGTTCGAGTGGCTAGTAGCTTCAAATTTTCGTTTGCCAAAGGTGAAGTCTCTCTTTCTCGGAGCAAGCGACTCAAAACCCTTAGCGATATCGAACAACTCATTAAAAGTTTTCGCCGAGTTCCTACTAATCCTTTCTTGATAGTTATCATTCAAGGTTCGGTAGAAATCTTCTTTCAACATATGGTCATTCCCGACATACTCTGGGCAAAATTGGGTCTTTGATAAAAAGGTGGACTTGAGAGTGTTCAAATCCATTGACCCTTGCCTTAAAGTACGCAACTCGTCCTTAAGCCTCGAAAGATCGGCCGAAGTTCGGTACTCCTTGAAAAATTCCACCTTAAACTCGTCCCACGTCAAACTCATACTTTGTTCTTCACCATAAAGTCGGATTTTCGCATCCCACCACAACTTGGCATCACCCCTCATCATGCTACTACCATACATCGTCCTCTTATCGAGAGGGCACTCATTAGTACGAAAAGCCCCCTCCATATCGGAGATCCAATGAGCACTCTTGAGTGGGTATTGTTCTCCCTCAAAGGTGGGAGGTTGAGCATCTTTGAAATTTTTATAGTGGAAGTCTCGCCTTCCGATGTTATCTTCTTGAAGAACAATCTTAACTTGTTCCTTGACTAGATTGACTACTTGCTCATCAATCGAATCTAAGAACATCTTCTTGACGTCCTCTAGAAAGGCCGTGTGACACCTTTGCATGATGGCCTCAACCTTGGCCGTAAACTCGGCGTCCCCACTTGTACCTCCTTCATTGGTATCATGTCTGTTTCTCATCTTCATTCTATAAAACGGAAATAGGTTAAACCATGAAACGAAGAGACATGACACATATATACAAATACACCTCACCGCCCCATCTTGCTCAACAATCATCGTACATCGCTTGTTTGACACGATTTGAACCTGTAACAATGGTAGCTAATCATTGTTACGCGAGCACGTCGCATTAACTTGCTAGTACAACGTCTATCTCTCTTGATGATTGCAAACACAACACAAAACAATTAGCGTAAGGTTAGTTCGCATAACCCTAGGCATCAGCCAATCCCATTCCGACCCATCTCCTACAAGTTCCGCATAAAAACGCATACACAATAAAGTCTAAGTCTAGGCACCTATCTCAAGTCGCCTAAATCCCTTAGACCATGCTCTGATACCACTTGTAACAACCCAACCCGTTATCCAACTGAATACGCAATTTTTTTTATATATATACAGTATAGTGCGCGGCGCGCAGCCCTTATGTGCGCGGCGCGCACAAGGCCTGGCAGCCCGCTGTCCAAAATGTCCAATTTTCTTTTAAAGATCTCCCACTTCCCGACACTTTTAGACGAAACCCTTTTCACAACACATTATAATAGTTAAAACTAACACGATTCAATAATAAAACAAGTTTTACGAAACCGGGCCCACATATGCCGAAATATGAGTTTCGTACAAAATATAAGTTTCGATCACATTAGTTTAAATTCCAAACGACACTTTGAGCATGGTGTTTGGGGGTTAAACTACCCAAATCTTGGTCAAACTTCAAAAGCTAAATGTCCCAAAAAGCGTCTCGCTCCTTGCAACACAAAGCGGGATCACTAGTCCAAACGAATACCCTTTCCCTTGTCCACGCCGGAGCCTATAAAAAGGTAAACATCGAGAGGGTAAGCAAAACGCTTAGTGAATGCAATAGTTATACACATACATATATAATATACCTACTTGCAAACACTTACTCACATACCGCATACATGCTAGCAATATATTTAGCATACCATATCAAGTACGAAGCTAAAAATCTCCAATACCGCAACTAGCATAAACAATAGCGTATAATCGACATAATACAATATGCTACAATACAACACACAACCATGGTTAACCATACTCGCGTCATGGTGCTACCGGCTCTTTGGTTCACACCATACGCATCGGTTATGACGCTACCGGCTCTTTAGTTGACATCACAACCCAAGTCATACTCACGCTAAGTGCTACCGGCTCTTTGGTTCACACTACAACACATGTACTACGATGCTACCGGCTCTTTGGTTCACATCATAGCACAATCGCACATACTATGGCACTACCGGCTCTTTGGTTCATACCATAGCATACAAGTAAATACATTATATACATACGCATATAATTATTCCACTAACCTTGTATTCAAAGCGAAAGTAAGCCAACAAACTCTTCAACCGTCAACAAAATCACCTATAATATTAATATAAAATCAACACTTATCTAAATGGGACTCTAAACCCGCCCAAATAGACACCTAGTGCAATTGTTCATCCTTTTGCACTCATAATGCCAATCATAGGCCTAACTCGCCAATAACCACTAAAACTAGTGACCATGGCATTAAATCACCCAACTACACACCACTAGATCATTCAAAACTCGTTTGACCCATACCGAGGTCAACACACTCTTTTGGGTCATCCACAACCCAAATAACACCCATTTACAAAAACAACAAAGTGTGCTAGTGATTAACTAACCATTTAAGACTCATAACCACCAATTAACATTTTGAAACCCTAGGTTAGTTACTATTGAGTCCTCATGACCCAATCTTACCCAAGACAACCAAAATCACCAAACATGGATTTAATGTTCACCATTTACCCAAACCCAAACCCTTATATAAATCAAACTAAGGAAATCAAAGTTAGAACATACCACCAGAACCAAAACGTAGCTAAAGACTAGATGAACAACTTTAATACTTGAGCTAAAACCCGAATCAAGCTTCTTCATCCTTGATTTGAGCTTTCTCTCTCTCTAAAATTGAAGTGGAATTGAAGATGGTGTTGAGTGTGTTTCAACCACCACAAAACTGGCCATAAATGACCTAAACCCGGCCTCATGTGAAAGGACAAGAATGCCCCTCACTTAACTTTAATTTCAAAAGCAGAAAACTGTGCCCAGGAGCAGTGCGCCACGCGCACCCTTAATAGTGCTCGGCGAACACAGGTGATCTGAACAGCTCCTGACCCAGTTTAATTACACACTATTATCCACACTTTATGTACCATATTTACACTGCTGTACAATATTAATTTGGGTCTTACAACAACCCTTCATAATTTTCATTCACAAAAATTTGGGATCTCACACACAAAACCCTAGTTTTTTTTGTAAGTTCTTTTTCTCTCTTTCTTTATTTTTTTTCTCAGTTTTCTTTTTCTTTTTTTTTCTCGGCCGAACCACAAAACAAAAACAAATAATATAGTTTTGCAATTCATAAAATTTTTCTAAATACATGATAATTATTAACTTGATGAATATGATTTATAAAAATTTATTTTTCAGAAAATTAATTCATTTTTGTTTTTGTTTTGTTTTGTTTTTGTTTGTGTTTTTCTCGGACGGAACATAAATAAATATATAATAATTATATATTGAGTTTATTAAATTATATGTTGTGCATGTTAATTACTAATAAGTAATATGAGATCTAGGAAAAATAATATTACTGATTTTTAATACATTTTTATATTTTAATTAATTAAAATAGTTTACTATGTATATATATATATGTATATATATATATATATATACACGGTATATATTTTAATTTATAAAAAATAGGGCAAAGGGCTATTTAAATTATACAAATATTTTTCCAGTAAAGTATGATATTAAACCTAATTATTTAGCTCAGTACATATTTTATAAAAATTAAATTCGAATTATGTGTTATTTAATAATAAAAACAAGGTGAAATTCGTAATAAAAATATGTACAGTGAATAAAAATATATAAATAAATTTTCTGAGTTCATAAACTTTGTTTAGATCTGATAAAATTATAAATATTAATTTATGGGTCGAATTAATAATTATTGTATAATTAAACTCTATTATTATGTAAATAGAAGGTAAACAAGGAAATAAATGTAAAGATAAAGAAATATTTTTATAAATATTTTTTCTACAGGATATTAAACTGAAAGAAACTTATAAAAATTATAAAAATAATTATTTAGGTTTATATAGTATTTTATGTAGAATTAAACTTGTGTTGTGATTAATTCAAGAATAAAAACAAATATAAATACAAAAATGTAATTAAAATATTTTCTTAAATTATTCTACAGATTTTTATATTTAACTAAGACTATAAAAATTATGTATATGATTCTTAGGTATTTAATTAATTATTTAGATAATTATGAATAATATTGGATTAATAAATGCTATATTAATAAGTATCTTGTAAATTAAATGACAAATAATATAACCAATTACGTTATATATATATATATATATATATATATATATATATATATATATATATATATATATATATATATATATGTATATATATATATATATATGTATATATATATGTATATATATATATATATATATATTGTATGAGATAGTGATTAGTATTATAAATATTAATTAATCCAAGTCAGAAGATAGTAATTATAGCTTGAGTAATAATACATATATAACTATAAAACTATTAATATTTATATAATACTAATAGTAACTATATATATATATATATATATATATATATATATATATATATATATATATATATATAAAATTAAATTAGCTATATAATAAAGTCAAGTTTAAACACCTATAATATGTGAAGGTTATAATCGAAAGATAGCGTGCACTATATATGAACCTCACCGCTACATATGGCCTAGGGTGGTCCTTGTTGCTTTATGAGAATCGCTTGTGGATCTCGAATGTCAAGACTTAGATACTGGTCAAGAGTCCTGGGCGCCCGGTAACAACTGTTCATCAGAGTGACTTGTATGATAGCAACGAGATTTGAGAAAGTTTTACAACGCCATGCTAAAGATTGTAACCCGAACTTTCTATAGTTAGGAAGTTACTAAGAATGGAAACTTTCCATAAATAGTAACTTTCCGAAAATGTAATTTCTTTTAGAAAATGATTATCATTAGTATAGTTATTATACTTATGTCTATTAGGCAATATCTGATCGTACATTCTATCTCTAGGTTGAGATCTCGATCACGTTCTTCCATTCAATTCATTTCTCTTGTGGAATAACTCTTCTGTGCTATTAAGGTGACCTCATAGCCTCGTTTTTTTTTACATATTTTAATGTATTTTATAAATCTTGGGGTGAGACACATGCTTGTATTTTAAATTATTTACAATTTAGACACAAGTGCCTAAACTTTTTGATATGAAACTTTGTGAGACTATTGTTAACTTGTATTCTTACATGCAAATCCCCGCCATAATATCGTTAATTGCTGGAATTGAAATGTTGCAAGCTTAATTATTGTGAGTAGGTCTATTGAGAGTGACGTCACTACCCATTGACCTATCATCAAGGGGGTACATAATAATAATTACCGACACCCGTACAGTATCAGGGGTTAATGTTTAGCTTGATATTATAACTCATGGCATATTGAATATTTTGATGTTTTGAAATAAATCTTGTGGTCTAAACTTATTAATTATTAAACCTACAATGTTCACTCAACCATTGTGTTGACATTTTAAGCATGTTTGTGTCAGGTGAAGAATAGCTTATGTGCTGCCCTATGTTGCTTTGCTAGCTGATGCATTGAAGTCCACATTTATTTATATCTTAGCATTTGTCAAACATTTATTACATTTTGGGTTTACCATGTAGAACAATTTCGTTTCCGCTGCAATTGAATTATTGGATTTATTTGCGTCTCATTTAGAGTCGTTATCGTTTATATAATTGTGTGATGATATTGAAAAGTCATATTTATCCCGGGCCCTATTTGGGAGAGTGATATATTGGTATCAGAGCACAGTTTGTTATAGAGAACCAGGATTGCATTTATGTGTGCCTTATGTGTTAGTTAGGGTGCCTTAGCGATCTATAGGACTATAACCTTTCTTGACTTAATATTTTAGTGCCTTTCCTTATTATTTCTTTCCGTGCTTTTACGACTACCTTAGAAACATTCAGATTTCTTTCTTTCCTTTCTTTTAGGAGGTCGAGCCACAACCTGATCGTTATTTCTGACTCCGAAGAATCTGATATGGAAAGATCCATTCACACTCCAGCTTATGGACCCGTTTCTCCACCAACATCTCCAATTTACCGACCGACTACTCCACCCGCATCTTCGGTCTACACGCCTGCCACTCCACCACACTCACCAGTGAAGGAAGAGCCACATGATGACTATGATGGGGATGATGAGGGTAATGATGAAGAGGTTTAAGAACACATCGAAGGTGAAGATGATTCCGAGGGGGAACCCGGGGAAGAGTCTGAACCTGAAGAGGAGGAAGAGGTTCAAGAACCAGCTAATGAGGAGGCTAATCCGGCTTATGATGGTCTTGGAGTTATATGCATTTTAGAAGATGATTCCGAGGAAGAAGTTGAACCTCCTGTTACCAAGACTCCCTCACCTAAGAGGAAGGATCTGGAAACTCCCGCTTCTGATGATGCTAGTTCATCCAAGAAGCCGAAAGCTTCTGAGTTTGTCTACTCCGAGTATGAACATGCTCTGGTTCGGTGTGATATCATGAATTTACAAAGTCGCACTGAAACCATGAGAGATACATTTCGCGATCGTTTGGCTATGATGGAGAGGCGCATCGACTACATAAATAGCGACGTGAAGAGAGTCTATGACAAGTTCTCCGTGATGTTAGTGTTAGATGATAGGATTAGGCCCAAGTCCAATATGTGGGCTTGGGTCCGTTAGGGTTTTCTAGGGGTTCCATTTGTAACACTATAAATATGATGTCAATAATGCAATAATGTTCACGGGGTTTGTATTGTATAACATGGTATCAGACCGCTATGATCCTGGTTGAACCACTTTCACTTTAAATTTATTATTCTCCGATCATCCACCGATTCTCGATAATAGGAGGGATCTCGATATATTTATTTCAATTTGCTTTATTCTTGTCGTTCTTGCCAATTTAATATTGTTAATCTCCTTTTTTTTTTTTTTGCTTTTTAATTGCGTCTAATAATAAACCATTTAACAACATCAATAAAAATATTTTTGTTCCAAGTCGGTGATTTGTCTTTTATATCGCATCTTCAAATCCATCTCTCATCCTTTATTTTATTTTTTTGAATTCTGGTGCTCGATTCTATTTTTACGAATGTATTTTCATCAGTTATCATTTACTCATGATACTCGTATTAAGTAAAAGTGGCAATTGATTGGATCGTAGAATCCACTATTGCTTTTCTTTTTCTTATTTTTCTTGTAACAATAATCGGCGTGGGGCTCAGCCGCCTAGCGTGACTAGGTTCCAAACCCCGAAAAAAAAAGAATATAGTCAAAAACTTTATTTACAGCGTTGATGAAGATTGTTTATATCGACAGAGTTCCTTGCCTAAGTCCTGCTCAATCCTTAGACAAAGCAAACGCCACGACGTATAAAAAAAAACATTACGAAAAAGGAAACTCAGTCAAGCAAGACGCAACGATATCAGCAAAATCAGTCTATTCGGTGCAACAAATAAAAAAAAGTTTTTTTTATTTCTTTATTTAATATTTATTGTTTTGTTCCAGTCCGAACTCTAGCGATTTCGCGACTGCGGGGGAGTGTTAGATGATAAGATTAGGCCCAAGTCCAATATGTGGGCTTGGGTCCGTTAGGGTTTTCTAGGGGTTCCATTTGTAACACTATAAATATGATGTCAATAATGCAATAATGTTCACGGGGTTTACATTCTATAACAGTTAGCTAGGCAAGAGAGAGAACTCGACCGCCAGCGTTATGCACTGGTGGAACTAGAGAAGTTTGTAATGTACTTCAAGGTGTACATTAAGGATCATTTCAAGCCTCCGTCACCTAAGAGAGATTAGGTCTTAGGATTCTCATTTATTTTCATTTCCCGTTACTTATGTAAAGCCGTCAGGATTACTGCAACAAACAAAAATTCCGCAGTGGAAATGGGAAAGAATAACCATGGATTTCATTACGAAATTGTCAAGGACTGCAAGTAGTCATGATACTATTTGGGTGATAGTTGATCGTCTAACTAAATCAGCTCACTTTCTACCAACAAAGGAGACAGACAGTATGGAGAAATTAGCACGCCTATATTTGAAGGAAGTAGTTTCCAGGCATGGTGTACCCATATCTATCATATCTGATCGCGACACCCGATTCACATCACGTTTCTGGCAGTCATTACAAAAAGCATTGGGAACTCGATTAGATATGAGCATCGCTTATCACCCACAGACAGATGGTCAAAGTGAAAGAACAATACAAACATTGAAAGACATGTTACGGGCATGCGTGATTGACTTTGGAACCAGTTGGGATCGACACTTACCGTTGGCAGAATTTTCATACAATAACAGCTATCATACGAGCATTAACGCAGCGCCATTTGAAGCACTTTACGGTAGAAAGTGCAGATCTCCTATCTGTTGGAGTGAAGTAGGAGAAAGACAACTTACTGGACCAGAAATTATTCATGAAACCACCGAAAAGATCATTCAAATACAACAGCGATTGAAAACGGCCATGAGTCGCCAAAAGAGTTATGCTGATGTAAGATGAAAACCGCTAGAATTTTAAGTGAGCGACAAAGTCATGTTGAAAGTGTCACCCTGGAAAGGCGTAGTACGATTCGGTAAACGAGGAAAGTTAAGTCCTAGGTACGTAGGACCCTTTGAAATCACCGAAAGAATTGGAGCAGTTGCTTATCGATTAAAGCTACCGCAAGAACTTAGTAGTGTTCACGACACATTTCACGTGTCAAATTTGAAGAAATGTTTAGCTGAAGAGGATGTCGTAATTCCTCTTGACGAAATACGAATTAATGATAAACTCCATTTTGTCGAAGAACCTGTTGAAATCATGGACCGTGAGGTCAAACAATTAAAACAAAGCAAAATACCGATAGTTAGAGTTCGTTGGAACGCTAGACGAGGACCCGAGTTTACTTGGGAACGTGAGGATCAAATGAAGCAAAAGTATCCACATTTGTTCACTGATATCGCTCATGAAACAGGTACTACTCAAAATTTCGGGACGAAATTTTCTTTAACGGGGAGGTACTGTGATGACCCGAAAAATTTCGACTTATTTAAACCAATTCTCTATACGATTTATTATTTTGATACATTAAACAAAGTCTGTTAGATTGAGTCTCAAAATTTTAGAACTGTTTCATATATACAATTACCTTTGACTACTCTCGATGATTCATGAACAATTATATGTATGTATATATATATGTACAAGTAAAAACGACTTTCCTACAGTAAAACACTATTTGCTACAGTGAAACATATTCGCCAATTTTTGGGACTTGCTGGTTATTACCGAAGGTTCATCAAAGATTTTTCTATTCTAGCCAAACCTCTTACCAAGCTAACTCATAAGAGGAAGAAGTTTGAGTGGTCCGAAGAACAATAATCTACTTTCAAGATTCTAAAGGATAAATTGACCACAGTCCCGATTCTATCATTACCTGAAGGTACTGAAGATTTTGAAGTCTATTGTGATGCCTCGAATCAATGTTTCGGATGTGTTTTGATGCAACGTGAAAAGGTTATCGCCTATGCATCTAGACAGTTAAAGAAACATGAGAAAAACTATACCACACATGACCTGAAATTAAGAGCCGTGGTATTTACACTAAAGATGTGGAGACATTACCTCTATGGGGTTAGAGTCACGGTGTATACCGATCATAAAAGTCTTCAACATATCTTTGATCAGAAGCAATTAAACATGAGACAAAGGTGTTGGATCGAGTTATTGAATGACTACGATTGTGAACTTCGATATCATCCTGGCAAGGTGAATGTAGTTGCCGATGCCCTTAGTAGAAAGGATCGTGCCAAACTAATTCGAGTCCGAGCTTTAAATATACGTATTCGTACGAATCTTACATCTCAAATTCGTGAAGCACAACTTGAGGCATTGAAGAAAGAGAATGTCCAACTTGAGGGACTTAAGGGTCTCGAAAAGTAACTTGAACTCAAGGGAAACAAAACAAAGTATTTCAATAACCGAATCTGGGTCCCAATTTTCGGAAATCTTCGAGAACTAGTCTTGAATGAAGCACATAAGACTAGATATTCTATTCACCCAGGATCCAGTAAAATGTATCACGATGTGAAGGAATTTTATTGGTGGCCTAATCTGAAATCTGACATTGCTGATTATGTGAACAAGTGACTTACTTGTTTGAAAGTAAAGGCCGAACATCAAAAGCCATCTGGTTTACTTCAACAGCCGGATATTCCGCAGTGGAAGTGGGAATGCATCACTATGGATTTCGTTACTAAGTTGCCTAAGACTTCAAATAGCAACGATACTATTTGGGTCATAGTGGATAGTCTTACTAAATCTGCACATTTTCTACCGATTAAAGAAACCAACAAGATGGAGAAATTATCGCAACTCTATATCAAAAAAATTGTCTCACGTCATGGAGTTCCTATCTCAATCATTTCTGATCGCGACAGTCGATTTGTTTCTAGATTATGGAAAACTTTACAATCTGCTCTTGGAACTCAACTCGACATGAGTACATCTTATCATCCGCAAATCGATGGTCAAAGTGAACGAACCATTCAAACGTTGGAAGATATGCTACGTGCTTGTGCTATCGATTTTGACAAAGGTTGAGATAGACACTTGCCTTTAGCTGAATTTTCTTACAACAACAAATATCACTCAAGTATTAAGGCTGCACCTTTTGAAGCCTTATACGGACGAAAATGTTGATCCCCACTATGCTGGGATGAATTAGAGGACCGACAGTTAACTGGTCCTGAAATCATTCATAAAACTACCAAAAAGATCGTTCAGATTAAGAAACGGTTAGAAACTGCCCGCAGCCGATGTGATGACCCGAAAAATTTCGACTTATTTAAAACAATTCTCTATACGATTTATTATTTTGACACGTTAAACAAAGTCTGTTAGATTGAGTCTCAAAATTTTAGAACTGTTTCATATATACAATTACCTTTGACTGCTCTCGACGATTCATGAACAATTATATGTATGTATATATATATGTACAAGTAAAAACGACTTTCCTACAGTAAAACACTATTTGCTACAGTGAAACCGTATTTTGCTACAGTGCTACAGTGATTTGCTACAGTACACTATTTGCTACAGTAACACTATTTGCTACAGTAAACACTATTGCTACAGTAAACACTATTTGATACAGTAACACTATTTGATGTCGACGAACTAGAAAACAAGCAGAAATGAGCTGTTTAACCTAGCCATGCGATCGCATGGGGCCCAAAAACACTATTTGCTGCAGTAAATATTATGTCGACGAACTAGCAAACAAAACGCCGTGCGATCGCATGGCAAAAGCACTGAAAACCCATGCGATCGCATGGGGACCAAAATCAGGAAACATGCCTATAAAAGGCCAGTTTACTCGACGAATATTTTCATAATCAATCTCTGTAATCAAATATTATATTATAATTATAATTTATAATTTAAGTTTAATAATAATAAAGTATATTCGAGGGTGTTTTAATTCGGGTTTCAAACCGCTTTAAGCTAAGATATTGTTCGGGGTATTGTTCTTGAATCTAAGGCCAACCATACAGTCATCTACCATCATTACATCTACGCAATTTGCCTACAATATTGAGTCTCAATATTGAACTGTGAGTTTATAGTCTCCCTTTTTAAATACTTTAGATATTTTTGGGCTGAGAATACATGCAATTTATTTTAAACGCAATAAGACACAAGTACATACTAAATTCTACACTGAGTTAAACCGAAAATCCCTTAGCTTTGGTAACTAGTAGCTGCCAGTACATAGGATATGGACTGGTGGGCGCGAATAATTGTATATGGATCCATAGGGCTTGACATCCCCGTCCGAGCTAGAGCACTAACCTTTTAACGGACGTATGTTATTTGAGTTTATGACATGTTGGTTTGCGTGTATTAAAACGAATGGGGTAATTATCCTTATAGCGTTAAGTTTAGTTACCAGGGTCCTCTGTTACGTAGAATCTATTGATAAACTTTTGATGAAATCTTGTGGTCTATCTTTATATATGTTTATGACTCGAACAATTAAACCTATAACTCACCAACATTCGTATTGACTTTTTAGCATGTTTTATTCTCAGGTCCTTAGACTGCTTCCGCTGTGATGTGCTTGTTGTCTGCATGGAGTCTCTCATGCTTTGTACAAAGTTTATTGCATTCAAAATAAAACTGCGTTGTGTAATAAATAATTGGACTATGAAGTCAACCTGTAAATTAAAGACTTATGTATTTTGGAGTTTTGCTTATACCTAAGCACTCGCCCACATGTTTATAACTTTCTATGTTTAGAAAGTCACTTATTTTAATGAATGCAATATTTTATCAAAACGTATCATATAGAGGTCAAAACCTCACTGTGGAATCAATGATTAACGTGCCGCGTCAATAGCAATTTTGACGGGTCGTTACAGTTGGTATCAGAGCTTGAGGTCATAGGAAACCAGAAATTACATTAGTGTGTTTAACTGGTAATTGTTAGGATGCATTAGTGAGTCTGGACTATGACCATATCTGTTTTTACTGATTTTTGCTTATCATTTGGTCAAAAACATTATATGTGATATATTTATATGCTAACGTAATTGTTGTTTCAATTATGTGATAGATGACTTCTTCTAATCCTATCATTTTGTACGACTCGGAATCGGACACTGAATCTATTATATCCACAACTGAAAAGGGCGTTCCAATACCTATTAAAGAAGAAATTGTGTTAGCCGGGGAATCTCAACTCCCGGTAAACCCAGAGGAGGTTCCAGCTCCACCCAGCTCTAGTTTCCCGGAGCCACAGTATCGTTGGCATGGACCCATGATCCCTGGAGTAAAAGAGGATCGTCCATTTCTAAACGAACATGGACATTGGGCCAGATACACCGCCGACGGGCGGGTTGTGAATATATTGCCTGGCAGATTTCGGTTCATGACCACCGGTACATATTCTCGTACACATGATGCAGAAAGTTCGTCATCATATTCTCCTACACATGACTCAGATAGTTCGTCATCAGACGAGATCATTGAGGAAGAGGATTTCGCTAATGAAATAAAAGAAGTCACTAATGAGAAATTTCAACTTGCTATAGATAATAAAAACAACCACAAAAATAAAAAGTCCTTAATTATTAAAAAGGAACAGGACCATACAATCCGTAACCACCCTTATTGTATTAAACCTACTGAGGCAACGGGTACCTCAAAACCCCAACCAAAAATTAAATACACTGCCAGAATGTCTGTCGGACCATGTGCACACAAACAATTGGCAGAGAGAACCAAATGGGAAGAAGTTTCTGATAGTTCTGAATAAACGACCTCGCAACCATAAATCTTCCATGCGCTATTTTATTGCTTATGTGTGCTACTCTATCTTGTTATGTAAAATATGCGTATGTAAAATATCGGTATTGTATGGTATTGTATTATTTTGGTTTATTAATAATAAATGCATGGAATGATTATTTGTATTATTAATACTTATTATTATTATTACATAATAACGTAGTAACTCGCTATAATTTTTCATAGTGGAATATTATTAGGATTTTAGTAGTTAATTCCTTGTACTAGCTATTATGTATGAACTTAACGGGTAGGTAATACCCTAAAAATAATTATAAAATGCTAATAAGAAGAAAAGGCTTTTATAATAATTGGTTCATATTATTAATATGCTACGATTAACTATTGACAACTCATTTTACCTATAATATCCTATATGATTAAATTATCTCTGTTGTATTTATTGAAGAAACATGTCTCAAATGTCGGATGCTGAGTTTGAGGAACTAGTTGAGAAACGTGTGAATGAAAGAATTGCTGCAGCTGAGGCAGCAAAAGCAACAACCGAAGCAGCAGCCAAAGCAGCAGCCGTAAACACAAACTCACGAAACGGATGCTCATACAAAACTTTTCAAGGATGCAAACCACAGACGTTTAGTGGAACCGAGGGACCAGTCGGTCTAACCCGATGGTTTGAAAAGATGGAGTCCGTTTTCAAAATCAGTAATTGTGCGAACGGAGACAAGTCAAAGTATGCTTCGTGCACGTTGCAAAATGGTGCACTTACTTGGTGGAACAATTATGCTAAAGCAGAAGGAATAGATACGGCATATGATATCTCTTGGGAAGAACTGAAAAAGATGCTAATCGAGGAGTACTGTCCTCGAAACGAGATCAGAAAAATGGAATCTGAGTTACGTAATCTGAAGGTTATCGGCGCGAATCTCAATAACTATGAAAAGCATTTCATGGAACTAGCCTTGTTGTGTCCCGAATTGGTGCCAAACGAGAAACGAAAGATAGAAATGTATATTGACGGTTTATCGATCAATATCAAAGGAAATGTTACATCGTCTAAACCGAATATGATGCAGGAAGCCATGACAATGGCACACCAACTCATGGACCAGATCACATAGAGTTCGATTAAGGCACCAATTACCGAAGTCAAGACAACTGAAGGAAAGAGGAAATGGGAAGATTATAAGGGCAAAAGTACTCACCTGAAGAAGCAAGAAACTTTTAAAGGTAAACAAGATGGGGCAACTGCTAGTCCAAACTATAAGGGACCCCATCCGTTCTGCAAAAGATGTTACACACATCATGCAGGTTATTGCCAAGTGGTCTGTGATAAGCGCAACAAGAAAGGACATTTGGCGAAAGATTGTTATGCCACCATTTCTGAAGTAAAGACAAAATTGACCGATGTCAAGAAATGTTATGGATGCGGGAAGTCTGGTCACTTTATAAATCAATGCCCTGATAAGGAGAAGAACAAAGAACCCTCACGTGGGAGGGCATTTAATGTTAGTGCCAGTAAAGTACGTGAGGATCCTAATCTTGTCACGGGTACGTTTACCGTTAATAATCAACTAGCTTCTATTATGTTTGATACGGGTGCTGATAGAAGTTATATGTGTAAACACTTTAGTTCTAAACTAAATTGTGCATCATTGCCTCTAGACAATAAATATACTATTGAATTAGCTAATGGTAAACTGATAAAAGCCGATAAAATTTGTCATGGTTGCGAAATGAATCTCGCTGGTGAAACCTTCAAAATCGATTTGATACCCGTAGAATTAGGAAGTTTTGACGTAATCGTTGGCATGGATTAGATGTCCAAAACAAGAGCGGAAGTTGTTTGCGCTGAGAAAGCAATCCGCATCCCTCGTAAGGATGAAACGTCATTAATAATTTATGGGGAGAAGAGCAACTCGAAGCTGAACCTTATCAGCTGTATGAAAGCCCAGAAACTTATAAGAAAAGGTTGTTATGCTATTCTGGCACACGTAAAGAAGATCGATACTGAAGAAAGAAGCATTGATGACATGTCGGTTGTAAGAGAATATCCCGGAGTATTTCCAGAAGAATTACCGGGGCTACCTCCACACAGATGTGTAGAATTCCAGATTGATCTCGTACCAGGAGCCGCACCTGTAGCCCGATCCCCATATAGACTTGCACCTTCAGAAATGCAAGAATTACAAAATCAGTTGCAAGAATTATCGGACCGTGGATTTATTCGTCCCAGTTTTTCACCTTGGGGTGCTCCTATTCTGTTCGTCAAGAAGAAGGATGGATCTATGAGAATGTGCATAGATTATCGAAAATTAAACAAATTAACGATCAAGAATCGGTACCCATTACTGAGGATTGATGATTTGTTTGATCAATTGCAAGGATCAAGTGTTTATTCCAAGATTGATCTACGCTCCGGATATCATCAGCTGAGAGTGAAGGAAGAAGATGTTCCTAAAACCGCGTTCAGAACCCGTTACGGTCACTATGAGTTTCTAGTCATGCCTTTTGGATTGACTAATGCTCCAGCAGTATTCATGGATCTAATGAATCGCATCTGTAGACCGTATTTAGACAAATTTGTCATTGTTTTTATCGACGACATATTGATTTACTCGAAGAACAAGGAAGAACATGAGCAACACTTAAGACTGGTACTAGAGATACTCAAGAAAGAAGAATTGTACGCAAAATTTTTGAAGTGTGATTTCTGGTTACAAGAAGTACAATTTTTGGGCCATGTTGTCAGTAAACATGGAATTAAAGTTGACCCTGCCAAGATCGAAGCCATTAGTAAATGGGAAACACCGAAGACTCCAACACAAATCCGCCAATTCTTAGGTCTTGCTGGTTACTACCGAAGATTCATTCAAGATTTCTCTAGAATCGCCAAACCCTTAACTGCATTGGCTCAAAAGGGAAAGAAGCATGATTGGTCCACGGAACAGGAATCCTCATTCCAGTTATTAAAGAAGAAGTTAAGGTCTGCACCCATTTTGTCATTACCGGAAGGAAATGATGATTTCGTGATCTATTGTGATGCTTCGCGCCAAGGTTTAGGATGTGTATTAATGCAACGCATAAAAGTTATCGCATATGCCTCACGACAACTAAAAATTCATGAAAAGAACTATACGACGCACGATTTGGAACTTGGAGCAGTAGTTTTTGCACTCAAAATATGGAGACACTATCTATATGGCACCAAGTGTACAGTGTACACAGACCATAAGAGTCTTCAGCATATTTTTGATCAAAAACAACTCAATATGAGGCAACGTCGCTGGGTAGAGTTGTTAAACGATTACGATTGTGAAATCCGTTACCACCCCGGAAAGGCTAATGTTGTAGCTGATGCCCTAAGTCGGAAAGAAAGAGTAAAACCTCTTAGGGTCCGAGCTTTGAATATTACAATTCGTACTGATCTCACAAAGCAATTTCAAGCAGCACAGTTAGAAGCTTTAAAAGAAGAAAACGAAAAAGGCGAAATGAGCAAAGGGTTAGAAAAACAACTTGAAGTAAAAGCCGATGGAACCCTGTATTTTGCTGGTAGGATAAGGGTACCAAAACATGGTAACATAAGGCAACTAGTAATGGATGAAGCACACAAAACGAGGTACTAAATTCACCCAGGAAATGGGAAAATGTACCACGATCTCAAGAAGTTTTATTGGTGGCCTAATATGAAGACAGAAATTGCTACTTATGTAAGCAAATGTTTGACGTGTGCAAAGGTCAAAGCTGAGCACCAAAAGCCGTCAGGATTACTGCAACAACCAGAAATTCCGTAGTAGAAATGGGAAAGAATAACCATGGATTTCATTACGAAATTGCCAAGGACTGCAAGTAGTCATGATACTATTTGGGTGATAGTTGATCGTCTAACTAAATCAGCTCACTTTCTACCAATAAAGGAGACAGACAGTATAGAGAAATTAGCACGCCTATATTTGAAGGAAGTAGTTTCCAGGCATGGTGTACCCATCTCTATCATATCTGATCGCGACACCCGATTCACATCACATTTCTGGCAGTCATTACAAAAAGCATTGGGAACTCGATTAGATATGAGCACCGCTTATCACCCACAGACAGATGGTCAAAGTGAAAGAACAATACAAACATTGGAAGACATGTTACGGGCATGCGTGATTGACTTTGGAACCAGTTGGGATCGACACTTACCGTTGGCAGAATTTTCATACAATAACAGCTATCATACGAGCATCAACGCGGCGCCATTTGAAGCACTTTACGGTAGAAAGTGCAGATCTCCTATCTGTTGGAGTGAAGTAGGAGAAAGACAACTTACTGGACCAGAAATTATTCATGAAACCACCGAAAAGATCATTCAAATACAACAGTGATTGAAAATGGCCATGAGTCGCCAAAAGAGTTATGCTGATGTAAGAAGAAAACTGCTAGAATTTCATGTGAGCGACAAAGTCATGTTGAAAGTTTCACCCTGGAAAGGCGTAGTACGATTCGGTAAACAAGGAAAGTTAAGTCCTAGGTACGTAGGACCCTTTGAAATCACCGAAAGAATTGGAGCAGTTGCTTATCGATTAAAGCTACCGCAAGAACTTAGTAGTGTTCACGACACATTTCACGTGTCAAATTTGAAGAAATGTTTAGCTGAAGAGGATGTCGTAATTCCTCTTGGCGAAATACGAATTAATGATAAACTCCATTTTGTCGAAGAACCTGTTGAAATCATGGACCGTGAGGTCAAACAATTAAAACAAAGCAAAATACCTATAGTTAGAGTTTGTTGGAACGCTAGACGAGGACCCGAGTTTACTTGGGAACGTAAGGATCAAATGAAGCAAAAGTATCCACATTTGTTCACTGATATCGCTCATGAAACAGGTACTACTCAAAATTTCGGGACGAAATTTTCTTTAACGGGGAGGTACTGTGATGACCCTAAAAATTTCGACTTATTTAAACCAATTCTCTATACGATTTATTATTTTGACACGTTAAACAAAGTCTGTTAGATTGAGTCTCAAAATTTTAGAACTGTTTCATATATACAATTACTTTTGACTACTCTCGACGATTCATGAACAATTATATGTATGTATATATATATGTACAAGTAAAAACGACTTTCCTACAGTAAAACACTATTTGCTACAGTGAAACATATTCGCCAATTTTTGGGACTTGCTGGTTATTACCGAAGGTTCATCAAAGATTTTTCTATTCTAGCCAAACCTCTTACCAAGCTAACTCATAAGAGGAAGAAGTTTGAGTGGTCCGAAGAACAAGAATCTGCTTTCAAGATTCTAAAGGATAAATTGACCACAGTCTCGATTCTATCATTACCTGAAGGTACTGAAGATTTTGTAGTCTATTGTGATGCCTCGAATCAATGTTTCGGATGTGTTTTGATGCAACGTGAAAAGGTTATCGCCTATGCATCTAGACAGTTGAAGAAACATGAGAAAAACTATACCACACATGACCTGGAATTAGGAGCCGTGGTATTTGCACTAAAGATGTGGAGACATTACCTCTATGGGGTTAGAGTCACGGTGTATACCGATCATAAAAGTCTTCAACATATCTTTGATCAGAAGCAATTAAACATGAGACAAAGGTGTTGGATCGAGTTATTGAATGACTACGATTGTGAACTTCAATATCATCCTGGCAAGGCGAATGTAGTTGCCGATGCCCTTAGTAGAAAGGATCGTGCCAAACCAATTCGAGTCCGAGCTTTAAATATACGTATTCGTACGAATCTTACATCTCAAATTCGTGAAGCACAACTTGAGGCATTGAAGAAAGAGAATGTCCAACTTGAGGGACTTAAGGGTCTCGAAAAGTAACTTGAACTCAAGGGAAACGAAACAAGGTATTTCAATAACCGAATCTGGGTCCCAATTTTCAGAAATCTTTGAGAACTAGTCTTGGATGAAGCACATAAGACTAGATATTCTATTCACCCAGGGCTCCAGTAAAATGTATCACGATGTGAAGGAATTTTATTGGTGGCCTAATCTGAAATCTGACATTGCTGATTATGTGAACAAGTGTCTTACTCGTTTGAAAGTAAAGGCTGAACATCAAAAGCCATCTGGTTTACTTCAACAGCCGGATATTCCGCAGTGGAAGTGGGAATGCATCACTATGGATTTCGTTACTAAGTTGCCTAAGACTTCAAATGGCAACGATACTATTTGGGTCATAGTGGATAGTCTTACTAAATCTGCACATTTTCTACCGATTAAAGAAACCGACAAGATGGAGAAATTATCGCAACTCTATATCAAAAAAATTGTCTCACGTCATGGAGTTCCTATCTCAATCATTTCTGATCACGACAGTCGATTTGTTTCTAGATTATGGAAAACTTTACAATCTGCTTTTGGAACTCAACTCGACAAGAGTACAGCTTATCATCCGCAAACCGATGGTCAAAGTGAACGAACCATTCAAACGTTGGAAGATATGCTACGTGCTTGTGCTATCGATTTCGGCAAAGGTTGAGGTAGACACTTGCCTTTAGCTTAATTTTCTTACAACAACAGCTATCACTCAAGTATTAAGGCTGCACCTTTTGAAGCCTTATACGGACGAAAATGTAGTTCCCCACTGTGCTGGGATGAATTAGAGGACCGACAGTTAACTGGTCCTGAAATCATTCATAAAACTACCAAAAAGATCGTTCAGATTAAGAAACGGTTAGAAACTGCCTGCAGCCGATGTGATGACCCGAAAAATTTCGACTTATTTAAACCAATTCTCTATACGATTTATTATTTTGACACGTTAAACAAAGTCTGTTAGATTGAGTCTCAAAATTTTAGAACTGTTTCATATATACAATTACCTTTGACTACTCTCGACGATTCATGAACAATTATATGTATGTATATATATATGTACAAGTAAAAACGACTTTCCTACAGTAAAACATTATTTGCTACAGTGATTTGCTACAGTAAACACTATTTGCTACAGTAAACACTATTTGCTACAGTAAACACTATTTGCTACAGTAACACGCTATTGCTACAGTACACTATTTGATGTCGACGAGCTAGAAAACAAGCAGAAATGAGCTGTTCAACCTAGCCATGTGATCGCATGGCAAATGCACTGAAAACCGATGCGATCGCATGGGGCCCAAAAACACTATTTGCTACAGTAAATATTATGTCGACGAACTAGCAAACAAAACGCCATGCGATCGCATGGTAAAAGCACTGAAAACCCATGCGATCGCATGGGGACCAAAATCAGGAAACATACCTATAAAAGGCCAGTTTACTCGACGAATATTTTTATAATCAATCTCTGTAATCAAATATTATATTATAATTATAATTTAAAATTTATAATTTAAGTTTAATAATAATAAAGTATATTCGAGGGTGTTTTAATTCGGGTTTCAAACCTCTTTAAGCTAAGGTATTGTTCGGGGTATTGTTCTTGAATCCAAGGCCAACCATACAGTCGTCTACCATCATTACATCTACGCAATTTGCCTACAATATTGAGTCTCAATATTGAACTGTGAGTTTATAGTCTCCCTTTTTAAATACTTTAAATATTTTTGGGCTGAGAATACATGCAATTTATTTTAAACGCAATAAGACACAGGTACATACTAAATTCTACACTGAGTTAAACCTAAAATCCCTTAGCTTTGGTAACTAGTAGCTTCCAGTACATAGGATATGGACTGGTGGGCGCGAATAATTGTATATGGATCCATAGGGCTTGACATCCCCATCCGAGCTAGAGCGCTAGCCTTTTAACGGACGTATGTTATTTGAGTTTATGACACGTTGGTTTGCGTGTATTAAAACGAATGGGGTAATTATCCTTATATCGTTAAGTTTAGTTACCAGGGTGCTCTGTTACGTAGAATCTATTGATAAACTTTTGATGAAATCTTGTGGTCTATCTTTATATATGTTTATGACTCGAGCAATTAAACCTATAACTCTCCAACATTCGTGTTGACTTTTTAGCATGTTTTATTCTCAGGTCCTTAGACTGCTTCCGCTGTGATGTGCTTGTTGCCTGCATGGAGTCTCTCATGCTTTGTACAAAGTTTATTGCATTCAAAATAAAACTGCGTTGTGTAATAAATAATTGGACTGTGAAGTCAACCTGTAAATTAAAGACTTATGTATTTTGGGGTTTTGCTTATACCTAAGCACTCGCCCACATGTTTATAACTTTCTATGTTTAAAAAGTCACTTATTTTAATGAATGCAATATTTTATCAAAACGTATCATATAGAGGTCAAAACCTCACTGTGGAATCAATGATTAACGTGCCGCGTCAATAGCGATTTTGACGGGTGGTTACAGCCGACAAAAGAGCTATGTTGATAATTGTCGGAAAGATATAGAATTCCAAATTGGTGATAAAGTCATGTTGAAAGTATTCCCTTGGAAGGGCGTCGTTCGTTTTGGTAAACGAAGCAAATTAAGTCCACGTTATGTTGGACCTTTCAAGATTATTGAAAGGGTTGGTCCTGTGGCATATCGATTAGAATTACTCACTAAGCTTAATAATGTGCATGATGTATTTCATGTCTCAAATCTTAAAAAGTGTCTTGCTGATGACACACTTGTTATTCCATTGGATGATATCCGCATTGATGATAAAATGCATTTTGTTGAAGAACCGATAGAGGTTATGGATCGTGAGGTTAAAGGCTTGAAACAAAGCTCTATTCCTATTGTTAAGATCCGTTGGAATTCACGAAGAGGCCCCGAGTATACCTGGGAACGTGAAGACCAGATGAAGCGAAAATATCCTCATCTATTCCCAATCGCCGATGCATCAGAGAAGTCTACCTGAAACTTCGGGACGAAGTTTAAATTAACGGTGAGGTACTATAACAACCCTCATTTTTCCACTCTGAAATGACTAAAGTTCCATTAGGGTTTCATTGTTGTTTCGTACATTATTATTAGGGTTGTTATCCGGACATATTAAATGAAGTAATTAATACTCGAATTTAGTAAACTAAACCCTAACCCTAATCATTTAGTGTAAACCCTAAACATTAAATGTAAACCCTAACCCTAACCCTAACCCTAATAATAATAAAATTATTATTACTAAATGCATATATTACGTACTAAAATGTATATAATCTATATTTATATAAATAAAATGTAAATAAAATATAATTATGAGTAAATATATAAAATGACTAAGTAATGGGTTACAAATGTAAAATTTGTAAATATATATATATATATATATATATATATATATATATATATATATATATATATATATATATATATATATATATATATATATATATATATATATATATATATATATATATATATATATATATCGAATAATATGAATAAATATATAATTAATAAAAGTAATTAAACAAATAAAAGAAATACAAGATATTCTAGATTGTTCCATTTAATAAAAAAACAAAAATAAATAAAATGTAGATCTGCCGAATAAAAGGAAAAAAATAAATTAATTAAATTGTAAAATTAGTTTTCTTGGAGCTCAAGTATTTTTCAACTATATAAACCCCTGCAACCCTTCATAATTTTCATTCACAAAAAATTGGGAGCTCACACAAAAAACCCTAATTCTTTTTGTAAGTTCTTTTTCTCTCTTTCTTTATTTTTTTTTCTAGGTTTTCTTTTTCTTTTTTTTCTCGGCCGAACCACAAAACAAAAACAAATAAAATAGTTCTGCAAATCATAAATTTTTTCTAAATACATGATAATTATTAACTTGATGAATATGATTTATAAAAATTTATTTTTCAGAAAATTAATTCTTTTTTGTTTTTTTATTTATTTTTGTTTGTGTTTTTCTCGCCCGGAACATAAATAAATATATAATAAATATATATTGAGTTTATTAAATTATATGTTATGCATGTTAATTACTAATAAGTAATATGAGATCTAGAAAAAATAATATTACTAATTTTAATACATTTTTATATTTTAATTAATTAAAATAGTTTACTATGTATATATTTATACGGTATATGTTTTTATTTATAAAAAATAGGTAAAAGGGCTATTTAAATTATACAAATATTTTCCCAGTAAAGTATGATATTAAACCTAATTATTTAGCTAGGTACATATTTTATAAAAATTAAATTCAAATTATGTGTTATTTAATAATAAAAACAAGGTGAAATTCGTAATAAAAATATATACAGTAAATAAAAATATATAAATAAATTTTATGGGTTTATAAAATTTGTCTAGATCTGAGACAATTATAAAAATTAATTTATGGGTTGAATTAATAATTACTATATAATTAAACTATATTATTATGTAAATAGAAGGTAAATATGGAAATAAATGTAAAGATAAAGAAATATTTTTATAAATATTTTTTCTACATGATATTAAACTGAAAAAAACTTATAAAAATTATAAAAATAATTATTTAGGTTTATATAGTATATTATGTCGAATTAAACTTGTTTTGTGATTAAATCAAGAATAAAAACAAATATAAATACAAAAATGTAATAAAAATATTTTATTAAATTTTTCTACTAATTTTTATATTTAACTAAGACTATAAAAATTATGTATATGATTCTTAGGTACTTAATTAATTATTTAGATACTTATGGATAATATTGGGTTAATAAATGTTATATTAAAAAGTATCTTCTAAATTAAATAACAAATAATATAACCACTTACGTTATATATATATATATATGTATATATATATATGTATATATATATGTATATATATATATATATATATATATCTATATATATATATATATATATTGTATGAGATAGTGATTAGTATTATAAATATTAATTAATCCAAGTCATAAGATAGTAACTATAGCTTGAGTAATAATACATATATAATTATATGTGACGACCCGGAAATTTTTGACCAAATTTAAACTTGATCTTTATATTATTTCGACACGATAAGCAAAATCTGTATAGTTGAATATCAAAAATTTTGAACTACTTTCATGTAATCAATTACCCTTTGACTGTGCTCGGCGATTCACGAAAGATTGTTTGTATATATATGTATGTGTATATATATATATATACATATATATATATATATATATATATATATATATATATATATATATATATATATATATATATATATATATATATATATATATATATATATATATATATATATATATATATATATATAATATAAGTATATATAACAATTTGAAATTATAAAATATAATTTAAACATTAAAATTAAATATGTGAATTAAGATATGAAATAATTAAGTTGTAATTAAAATAAATATACATAAATATATGATTTCTATAAGTATTATTATATGTATAACATATGTTAAAATGTATAAAAATTTAATACGCAATATTAGTTCTTATATAAAATATATTATATATAAATAGTATTATATTAACTTTAATTACAAGTTTGAATATATAATTTTTATATTAATATTATTATCATTATTTTTATTATCATTATTGTTATAATTATAATTAAAAGGTTATAATTATCGAAATAGAGATGTTAAATATAAATAATATTATAAGAATGATTAAAACTATAATTTTAATTATTATTATGATTATTCATTACCATTTTCATTTACAAAAAATATTAATATCAATATTTTTTTATTACTTTTACCATTATCCTCATTGTTATTATTATTATTATCAATATTATTATTATTAATAGCATTATTAACATTATTATTAATAATTAATATTATTATTATTATTATTACTTATTATTAGTAATATTAAAAGTATTATAATAAATATACTTATTAGTTATTAATATTATTTAAGTGAAAAATTATTCATACAGGTAGAAAATTCGTGGAAGATTAACTTCAGATTCTTAAAATTTTGTTCTTGTCTAATAAGGGATCACAGAGTCGAACGAATTAGATTGGCCATCCCTTTCTGCTTTATTTTTTTTGTTTTCAACTCCCTGGCTCGAATCTTTTAATCAATTTCTTCCAAGTTATATATCAAATCGATTAGCTTGTGTATAAAAGGAAATCATTCCACTTTCAACTACCATTATCAATTACACAATTCATTTAACAGCTTCTATCTGATTTTAATTAAACAAAAAACTAGAAATATAGCTCAACCTCTGTTCTTGAACTCAAATCACAAAAGCTTCAATTCAATTTAAATTCCAAAATGTATAATTTCAGTTGTGTTAGGAATCCCCTAAGCAATCTTTCTGCAAAAATTGAACTTCCAATTACTCAAATTGAAATCGAATTTTGGAGTCAAAGTTTTAAAGAAAAAAAGTCAAACTTTGTTTTAAGATCGAATTAAAGATTTCTGTGATGTTTCTGTTATAATTAATAATCTCAAAAGTTTCTATGAACGTTTTACTACATATTTTATGAAGGTTTTAAGGTCCCAAAACATCTCTAAGTTAAAAATCGAATTAGTGTTCTTCATCTCTTTCAGCGACTACTAAAGCCTTTATTTTTTAATTTTCCTGTTACGAAATTCAATCCAAACACTCTCAATTATTTCCTGTTTTATATAACGGCCTTCATTAAATATCTTGTTATGAATATTACTTTGTTTGGAAACGATTTGAGATCTTGTTGAAGATGGAAGAAGAGATATAAGAAAAAGGGTTACAATTATTTAGATGAGATTAATATCAGAAAAACGAATTTAGTCCATTGGTTGAATATGTTTGTGTTTAACCGAGGGGTCTCGTGTTCGAGTCCGGGCTATGACGTACTTCTTTTTGGCATGGCTTCAAAGGTTGTAATTATTTTTAATATTAATATTAATATTATTATTATTATTATTATTATTATTATTATTATTATTATTATTATTATTATTATTATTATTATTACTTATTATTAATATCATTTATTGCTATTAGTTAGTGTTATAAAGATATTATTATTATTATTACTATCAATAATATAATTAATATTAATATCATATTAGTTATTTACTAAGTATGATTATAAAGAATTATTAGTATTATTATGTAAATTAATATTAGTATTATTATCATATGTATAGTTATTATTAAATTAATATCATTAGTTATCATTATTATTATTATGATCATAGTTATAATTAAGAGTATTGTCATTATAATTATTATTATTATATTTATGGACAACTAATATATGTATTATCATTATTATTATGTAAACATAAAAAAAATGATTAATATTATTAAGATAATAATGCAAATTATTATTATATTAGTATTAGTATCATTTTTTTAATTACTAGTATTATTATCATTAACATAAGTATCATTGTCAATAATATCCTTATTATTAGTATTAGTAAATCATTAATATCAAAACTATCGTTTTTAAACAAATAAATATTATGTACATAGAACATACTTACTATATATACTACAATTATATTAATATTTCATATAACAAAATATAAACTATATTAACATTACTTATATAAAAACTTACATACAACAAATTAGGTATTTTTGATATAATACTAATATATATATATATATATATATATATATATATATATATATATATATATATATATATATATATATATATATATAAACATACTAATCACTTTAAATACATATACAAAATAAATATATATAACATATGATTTAAGATATAACATAAAATATATGTTTTAAATGGTATTTAGTATAAATCTTATATAACTACAAAATATATATAAATAATTTATATTAATAAATAAAAATATGATATTTCTATTATATGTTTTAATAGAAATACAATTGATATAGGTTCGTCATTCGTGAATCCGAGGCCAACCCTGCATTGTTCAGTTGTTCAATGTCGTCATATGTATTTTTACTACAAAATACAGTATTGTGGTTTTCATTTGCTCCCTTTTTAAATGCTTTTGCAATATATATCTTTGGGACTGAGAATACATGCGCTGCTTTTATAAATGTTTTACGAAATATACACAAGTAATCAAAACTACATTCTATGGTTGGATTATCGATTCGAATATGCCCCTTTTTAGCTTGGTAGCCTAAGAATTAGGGAAATGACCCCTAATTGACGCGACTCCTAAAGATAGATCTATGGACCTTGACACATCCCATTCGGGTTACGAATGCTTTAGTACTTCGATTATCATGTCCGATGAGAGTCCCAGAATGATGGGGATATTATATATGCATCCTGTTAGTTCGGTTATCAAGCGTTCACCATATGAATGATTTTTATCTCTATGCAGTTTGCGAAATGCCTGATATGAGATAATGTTTATGAGAAATGAAATGAAAATCTTGTGGTCTATTAAAATAATGGAAATGATTATTTATGATAAACTAATGAACTCACCAACCTTTTGGTTGACACTTGAAAGCACGTTTATTCTCAGGTATGAAAGAAATTTTTCGCTGTGCATTTGCTCATTTTAGAGATATTACTTGAAGTCATTCATGACATATTTCAAAAGACGTTGCATTCGAGTCATTGAGTTCATCAAGAATATTATTAAGTCATTTATAGTTGGATATGTTAAGAACTGGTATGCATGCCGTCAACTTTCGATGTGATGAAAGTATGTCTTTTATAAAATGAATGCAATGTTTGTAAAATGTATCATATAGGGGTCAAGTACCTCGCGATGTATCCAAATGTAATGTATTCGTCCTGATGGATTAGGACGGGTCATGAAAGTTGGTATCAGAGCGGTGGTCTTAGCGAACTAGGTCTTGCATTAGTATATCTAACTGATGGTTGTTTAGATGCATTAGTGAGTCTGGACTTCGACCGTGTCTGCATGTCAAAAGTTTTGCTTATCATTTCGTGTCGAAAATTACCTGCTTATCATCCTTAGGAAATTACCTGCTTATCATTCTTAGTCTAGACACGTTTTACTGCATTGACTGCATGAATAGTGTATAGACAAAATTCATATCTTAACGTATCTGATAATTCATATCTTAGCGTATCCGATAATTCATATCTTAGCGTATCTGTTACTGTAGACTTTGTCTGACAGCTTCCGTAGATTCCTTCGTAACTTATGGGATTTTAGTATTATATATGCTTATGTAAATTATGTATTGCAGGATACTAATCTACATACTATAATCTAATTCATATCGAAAATCCTCCATCTGATCGTACGAGATGGATCCCTCAACCAGTTCGAATTCCTCGGATTCTGACAGCTATTCCGATATGGATATCCACCTGAGCTCTGAAAACAGTATAACTGGAATGGATCAACCAACCAGCCATCATCAATTCATCTGATGGGTTCGTAGTCGACTTAATCAATGGAGATGCGAAGAAGGCGATCCCTTCCACCAACCGAATTCACCTTTTGGCCAAGAACCTGAAGCACTTACCGGTGAACCTGTTCGAAACACCATTTTCTCTCTCATTTCCAGAGTATCTCGCCACGATTATATTCTATCTAAAATTCCGGATCTTATTCAACCGCTCGTCCGAACCAACAATCATCCCGGTGTAATAGAAGAAGTCAACGAACTTCGCGCTCGAGTAATCAATTTGGAAATCGTGGTACAAAACCTACCAACTTCAGCAACAGCACCGGCAACACCAGTACCACCAACAACAACATCCACATCACAAGCCTCAACACTACACGCCTCAAACTCACAGTCTGTACCTCCAGCATAATCATCATACTACATGATGACCTACATCAATTATCTTAGTTCTACATGACGTTCTACATCATTTATCTTCGTTCGACATGACGATTATGTAATCTCTAATGTTTTAGAGATTATATATTCTTGTTCTAACGGAAAATCAAATGAGTTTAATATCATATTAACTCATTAAATCCATGATTACATCTGAAGAAAATATATATGTATATATGTTTTCATAAAGATTGTAATTAAAAATTCTTTTGTACAAACTGTTAATGGTGAAAATATTTTAACGGGTAGGTAATACCCGAGGAAATATTTAAATTTCACATTAATAAGTTACACTGTACATTCTTCAAAGCTGATTCAACAGTCATTTACTATCCTACTTACAACCACCGAAATATGTATCTGTTCACCGCAGAATAACCATTTTCATTCAATTACATATTTGGATTTTGACCTATCAGAATCTAACAAGTGGCATAATGAAGAAAACATTGGACAAAAATAAAATTTGTTAGAAACAAATAATTTAACTATGAGAAGAATTTTGATAAGAATCCACGCTAACTGTTCCTAGCTAACTGATTACATTTTATTTATCGCAATTTATATTCTCGGAATTTTATTTATCGTCATTTAATTTCTGTTATTTATTTTACGCACTTTAAATATCGGAACACGTATACAAGGTTTTGACATATCATATCGACGCATCTATATATATTATTTGGAATAACCATAGACATTCTATATGCAGTAATGCTTGAGTTAGCTATACAGGGTTGAGGTTGATTCTAAATAATATATATACTTTGAGTTGTGATCGAGTCTGAGACATGTATACAATGGGTCACGACATGTATTAATTAATTCGAATATTATATATTAAACTATATATGAATTATTGAATTACTAATTGTGGACTGCTAACTGTGGACTACCAACATTGGACAATTAAAATGAATTAAAATATTGATTATAACATATGAAACTAAACAATTCTTCAAGTTGCCACTTGATTTCATCTTAAACCTCATTTGTATATTGACGACTACAATCTGCGTTCAAACCTTTCATGATTCTTGAAAACACCTCAATCGAGAGGATGAATCAACCGCACTTCATCTACGGAAGAAAAGATTGATGCGTATAGTTATGCACCTGAAAACACTCAGAACCTGAGAAAACGTTTAACACGTATCTGTGCTAGCTCTTTTGGCGTTGTTATTACCGAAAATAACTTTACAATCCCTTTCCAAAATAGCCAATTTTGTCACAGCTTCAGCAAATCAACTTCAACTTTCATTCGGATTAGCCTTATTATAATCTTGATATATAAGTTTATCTTTCATCATCGTTACCGGAGAAGCGTCTATATCCCACCACATTAGCAGTAAACTTACCAGCAACTTTGTTACACATTAGCTTAAGTCTCTCCGAAGAACCATTATAAATGTTCGTTAAAACCTATTCATATACTCATCCACATCTTATAACGAGAATTACCACATCAATTACCGAGAATTAGCAATCAGTATTTTAAAATCTCGCAGCATGTCTACATCAACAGTTATATGTATACATATAACCTTCATCTCTTAGAATTATGATCTTCCATTCTGAAATTTTGAAAAGCGCCCAGTCTACGAATCAATACTCTGAATGTTGAAAATGCTGGTGAAGCAGTAAAAAATGTAAACGATCCTAACAATCGAAAGTTTGATGATAAAGAATAGTATGTTGGTAAAGCTCAGTAAAGTTGAAACTGGAAAACGGATTGAGCAAACCATGAAAGAGACCAAGGACAAATACAAGGACCAAACTCTATATTTAAAGAATCCTGATGATTCTGTTTTTGATGAAATCTTTAGCGAATACCTTACTCCTTAATCACTCTAAATCATCGTGAATGAATTTCTTCATCACAATTTGATTCTGAAATTCTAAGATATCATCATATCTTTCTTTATTAATATCCTCAATATTTCTGAAGATATCTTCATAAATATTCTTGTCCGATATTAATAATCTCTCCGCGCTATCTGTGTTATATCATAAAATAAAACTGTTTAGTTTTCTAAATTCTGAAATCTTCGAGTTTAAAATATGGATGTTTTTGAAGAAGTGTTGGAAATTGATGCATGAGTTAGTATAATATAATGACACTTGATCAACGTGATTATATTGCAGTAAGTCATGCTGAGTTTCTAATGGAACGTGATGATTCACAGATTATAACGTCATCACGTGCCATGTTACACGACTCTTACATTCTATCTAATCTATAAACATATCAAAAAATATCTTCCTGATAGTTCTATCTTCTCTCTTGAATTCTGGTAATTTAACCAATCAAAATCGGGCTACTACCTTTCCTTTCTACTTTATATATTATGATAATTAGAAACTCCTTACCTACGAATTCTGGACTATTACTTGCTATATAACAAGGTCGAGAAGAGAAGACAAAAGCATGAAGTTTCGAAGTGTAATTGGGGGTATAAATCACAGTAAATAGAAGAGAGCATTAACTGTGGATGACAATGATTATAGGAGACAGAAGCAGGGGCATCGAAATATAAGAGAAAATATAAAGCCCAATAACAACACGAAAGTTACAAACCGTGGATATTAATATGAATAGCAATATAAAGACACGGTAGAATTAAGAATAGTATCACCCCAAGGTAAAAGCAGAAGTAAACAGATTCTTTTGGTGGAAGATTGAAAAGAAGGACGACAAATATGATAATTAGGAAAATATCGAGGATTAGAACTGGATTAAGCATTTTCACAATCTTTTGGATGTATGAACTAAGAAAGAAAGTATAAGAATGGTGAGAATATTAGAACGGAAGAGTTTAATTTATAATGGAAATATCAGACATAGTAATCGAGGCTGTAATGACCCGCACTTTTTCGATCGTTCTATACTTATAAGATTAATATTTACATAAATTAAACCTTACCAACATGATAAGCAATCCAAATTGTTGAGACTTATGCCTTCGAAAAGAGTTTTACACAACGTTTGACCGTCTAGTTTGACCGACGATATCACGAACTATATAACATATGATAATTATACGTTTGTGTATATATATGTATATATACATATTTAACATGATCTAAGAATGTTTTAATACCTCATTTTGTATTAATAACAATAAGTTACAAGTATATTTTGAAACTACTAATCTAAGTTTTCAAAACGATAACCATACGTAACGTTATTTGACATAAATACTTATGACCTATAATGTTTATACATATATCGTATAAGTAATGTATTTAATCACTTTTAAGGACTTAAATACATAAAACAATATAAGTATATTCACAAAAGATAGCTATATTTGAATTCTCATTCCATTTTTCACAAGATTTCTATACGTATATCTAGAGTACATGTACTCGTATCATACCTAACCTCTATACGTATTTACTATTGGTATATACACATCAAATCACCACCAACCAGCCCTTGTTCAATGCCTTATGTATAAGGTAACTACTTTTGTTATCTAGTATGACAATTTCACATGATTAAAAGATTTTTTCACAAAATTACAAACTTATACACCTTTTACACCACCATTTATACTCCATTCCATTTTCATTTTACTACACATTTCCTTTAACTAAAACACACTCTTAAGAAACTCCATAACCATTCAGCTAGTATCCATGAAGATCTAGCCATAAAAACATCACTTAAACACCATAAGAAAAACCTTACAAAAACACTTCAAGAATCCTTTCAAGAACACAAGTTTACTTCCAATCTTTCATCCAACTCCACCACTCTTTTGGTTCTAGGTTTTACTCCTCTTTTACAGCAATCTTGTCCAAGTAACTTGAGGTAGTAACTTTGTTCATAACCTTATTCGATTCATATATATATAGCTATCTTATTTTATGGTATAAAATTTTAACAACAAGAACATAGTTTGAATGTTTTCAAACTTGTTTGCAAACTAAATAGATCCTTATAACTTAACTTTTAAAATACTTCAAGACCTGTAATATATCATAAATATATGCTAACTTAACAAGGTAAAACTTGGTTTTTCAAAGAACACCTTAAAAACTGAATTTACGACGTCGGAGTGCAACCGGGGGCTGTTTTGGGTTGGATAATTAAAAACCATCTTAAACTTTGAATTGGAGGTTTATTTTCTGGAAAAATGATTTTTACTATGAATATGATAACACATAAAAATTTCATGATTTAACTCAAAGTATAAGTATTTTTAGAAAAATAATCATTTAAGGTTGTTTACATGATGGAAAATGATTAACTTCATAAGTTTCACTAAAGTTTGACCTATGACCTGTGATTTCGAATACAAACTAAGGTATTTACAGTTCATAGTCTTAAAGAGGGACTCGATCCAAGGAAGTGGCAAGTTGAATCAACGAAAACGGAGTTGTAACGAAGAAACTATGACCAAAACGAGATCGGATATCTAAGACTAGTTTAGCTACGAAAATAATTAGAGAAAATTAAATAAATCACATCTTTTTAAAATAACATGATATTTTATATATATGTACTCATAATTTAATTTTATATGGTTCAGGATCACCCGTAAACAATACGAGAAGATTAATCATAAGATCCCATGATTGTACGCAACACGTCATTTGACAACACCGGTACTTTATGTACGCAACACGTCATTTGACAACACCGGTACCATGGGTCAAGATTAATCTCGACCAATACATATACGATGGGGGTTTTATTTATTTCATTGGGGGTTTATTAAACACCTAAAAATGAACCATTAAAATTGAATTACTAACATCGGACTGCTAACTACGGACTAAGAAATTATTAAAAGTATTAAAAGTATAATAAGTATATATATGTGACGATTGTTTTAAAAAGAAAAGGTATTGATATATTATATATGGATAGGTTCGTGATATCAATCAGAGACCAAGTCAAAATTACATATCTTCAAGACGAAAGTGAGTATATAGTCCCACTTTTAAACTCTAAGTATTTCGGGATGAGAATACATGTATTTTATGTTTTACGTTATGGACACAAGTAACTGAAAAATATATTCTACGTTGAGTTGTACCACTGGCATACTTCCCTGTAGCTTGGTAACTGTTATTTACAGCGGTATTGTAAACGCGAATCCTGTTTATAGATCTATCGGGCCTGACAACCCCAACCGGACTGGACGACCAGTATTCAACGGTTGCACAGTACTTCGTTTTGTGACTACACTTGGTACGGTGTAGTAAGATTTCATAATAAAGGGAATATGCGACGTGATTAAATGTTAAGTATGGTTACCAAGTGCTCAACCACTTAGAATATTTTTATTAAAACGTTTATATATGAAATCTTGTGGTCTATATATATATATATATTGCTGCCGGCATTAAACCTATATCTCACCAACTTTATGTTGACGTTTTAAGCATGTCTATTCTCAGGTGATAATTAGAAGCTTCCGCTGCAACATGTTGAATTTAAGCAGGATCTTGCGTACTCATATTTGTGTCAAAAACAAAACTGCATATCCGAGGATTTGTATTGTAAAATATGCTAGAAATCGTGTTGTTATCATCATATGTAAAGTTTGTAAGTCTAAGATTATCGCTAAACGATAATCATCTTTTTATTGTCTAAAGCTTGTATCAAAAATAAGAATTATGGTTTGTAATGTAAAATATATGCAGTTGTTCTTTTAAAAATGTCGCATATAGAGGTCAATACCTCGCTATGAAATCATACGTTATCTAACACGTTCTTATGGTTAAGGACGGGTTATGACATGTGGTATCAGAGCGGTGGTCTTAGCGAACCAGGTTTGCATTAGTGTGTCTAACTGATAAGTCGTTAGGATACATTAGTAAGTCTGGACTTTGACCGGGTCTGATTTAAAAACCATTGCTCATCATTGTTGGTTAAAATTTATATGTAAATATTATGTAGTACTAATGGGTTAGTTGTTGTGTGATAGATGTCGGGCTCAAAACTTGTTATCACATTCAGCGACTCCGAAACCAGAATCTTCAGATGGTGTTCCAGTCATTAACCTATCCGATGACGAAAATAATATCTTTGGGGAAGACTCACAAATTCCGGATGAACCGACTATAGAGAACCCGGAAAGTGAACCCGAGGAGGAAAGTGAACCCGAGGAGGAAAGTGAACCCGAGGAAGAAATACAGGAAATTACAAGAGACAAGTTCGAACTAGGAAAGAAACGAAAGGCTAATGAATTAGAAAATTCAAATCCCGAGTTTAGTAAGGATGATGTGGCACCAACTCCACTAGACACTACCACCCCTATTCCCGCTATTCCTATTCGTTCTATCCCGGCATCCAGTTCTTCAGTCCCACAGCCAAAATATAGGCAGACCGCTAGGATAAGCGTTAGGCGATTCATTGAACCTAAACGTCCTAGAAAATAGACCAAACGATGCGCTGCCGTATTAAACCATGGGATCATATAATGTTTTGTATAATATTATTAGTGTGGTTTGCTTAATGTTCGATGTAAGATAAGCATATGTAAAATAGTGAAGTGTGAAATGCAATAATTTTCCATAGTTAAGTATTATTTAGATGGTAGTAATTGATTCTGTACTAAGCTATTAAGTATGGACATTAACGGGTAGCTACTACCCTAGATATAATTATAAAACGCTAATAAGAAGAAAAGGCTTTTATAATAATACCTGGTTCATATTATTAATAAGCTATAATGTACTGTAAATATACACTACATCTATAATATTCCATGTGAAAAATTATTTTCTTTTCATTCTGATAGAAGAATATGGCGCGATTGAACCGAATGACGGAACAAGAAATCCAGGAACTCATCAATCAGCGAGTGAACGACAGAATGTTATGGGTCGAGGCTGCAAGAGGTGCTGCAGTTAACCCAAATCCTCGTGTGGGGTGCACTTACAAAACTTTTCAAGCTTGCAAGCCCTCATCATTCAGTGGAACAGAAGGACCGATCGGTTTAACCCGGTGGATAGAAAAGATGGAGACTGTGTTTAAAATCAGTGGTTGTGTTGAAAAGGACATGACCAAGTATGCATCGTGCACTTTACAAGATAGTGCACTCACGTGGTGGAAAAATTATGTGAAGGCTGTAGGAGGAGATGTAGCTTATGATACTCCATGGGAAGAATTCAAAACAATGTTAATTAACGAATATTGTCCAAGGAACGAGGTTAGGAAGTTGGAAGATGAATTACGAAGTCTGAAGGTTATTGGTACTGAAATCACCAACTACAATCAGCGATTCATGGAATTAGTTTTGCTATGTCCTGAATTGGTTCCAACCGCAGAACGGAAGATTGAAATGTACAAAGATGGTTTGCCCAAAAAGGTCAAGGCAAATGTTACAGCATCGAAACCTAAGACAATTCATGAAGCTATAACCATGGCAAACGAGCTAATGGATCAGGTCATCATGGATAAGAAAGTATCCAATACTGATGTGAAGGTATCAGGTAACAAAAGAAAGTGGAATGGAAATTATGATCGAGGTAACCAACAACAATCTTTTAAGAAACAAGAAATCACGCAAGGTGCGGGTAGTGGTTTAAGCTTTGGTTACAAAGGACAAAATCCTTTATGTAACCGATGCCACAAACATCACTCTGGCTACTGTAATGTGGTATGCAACAAATGTAATCGAAAGGGTCATCTTGCTAAAGATTGTAGGACTCTCGTTACAAATACAAATGGTACCAAGACTCCTGCCACTAATGCAAATAGAACTGCTTTGGCTACTGTTACTTGTTATGGATGTGGGAAACAGGGTCATTATAAGAGCCAGTGCCCGAATCCAGAGAAGAATATCGGACCTGCACGAGGGAGAGCATTTGTTATTAATGCTAGAGAGGCGTGTGAAGACCCGGAGCTTGTTACGGGTACGTTTACCATTAATAACTTATCCGCATCTATTATATTTGATACTGGTGCCGATAGAAGTTACGTGAGTAGAGGATTTTACGCTAAATTGAATTGTTCATCATTACCTCTAGATGCTAAGTACATGATTGAGTTAGCTAATGGTAAACTAATTAAAGCCGATAAAATTTGCCGTGATTGTAAAATAAATTTAGCCGGAGAAACATTTAAAATTGACTTAATACCCGTAGAATTAGGAAGTTTTGATGTAATAGTCGGCATGGACTGGATGTCCAAAGTAGGAGCTGAAGTTGTGTGTGCCAAGAAGGCAATTCGCATTCCTTGCAAGGATAAAATGCCGGTGATGATTTATGGAGAGAAGGGTAACTCAAAGTTAAAACTCATTAGCTGTTTGAAAGCCAAGAAGTGTTTAGAAAAGGGATGTTATGCTATTCTAGCACATGTTAATAAAGTCGAAAAGAAAGAAAAAGAGAAGTGCATCAACGACGTGCCTGTGGCAAGAGATTATCCTGAAGTTTTTCCGGAAGAGTTGCCAGGATTACCTCCATTTAGATCTGTAGAATTTCAAATAGATTTAGTACCAGGAGCTGCACCAGTGGCTCGTGCGCCATATAGACTTGCACCGTCCGAATTAAAAGAACTTCAGAGTCAGTTAAAAGAATTACTAGACCATGGATTCATACGACCAAGTACTTCACCATGGGGAGCTCCAATTTTGTTTGTTAAGAAGAAAGATGGATCTTTTAGGATGTGTATAGATTATCGTGAATTAAATAAGTTAACTATCAAGAATCGGTATCCACTATCGAGAATTGATGACTTATTTGATCAACTGCAAGGATCATGTGTTTATTCGAAAATCGACCTAAGATCGGGTTATCATCAATTACGTGTCAAAGAAGAGGACATTCCAAAAACTGCTTTTCGGACACGTTACGGTCATTACGAATTTTTGGTCATGCCGTTTGGATTGACGAATGCGCCAGCTGTATTCATGGACCTCATGAATCGAGTTTGTAGTCCATATCTAGATAAGTTTGTTATCGTTTTCATTGATGATATTCTTATCTATTCCAAGAGTGAGCAAGAGCATGAGCAGCATTTAAGGTTGATATTAGAGTTGTTGAGAAAAGAACAGCTATATGCTAAATTTTCTAAGTGTGCTTTTTGGTTGAAAGAAGTGCAATTTCTTGGCCACGTTGTTAGTAGCAAAGGAATTCAGGTTGATCCAGCAAAAATTGAAGCCATTGAAAAATGGGAGACTCCTAAGACACCAATGCAGATACGCCAATTTTTGGGTTTAGCCGGTTATTACAGAAGGTTTATTCAAGATTTTTCCCGAATAGCTAAGCCGTTGACAGCGTTAACGCAAAAAGGGAAGAAATATGAATGGACTTCTGAGCAGGAGAGTGCATTTCAATTACTGAAAAAGAAGTTGACTACGGCGCCTATTTTATCGTTACCAGAAGGGAACGATGATTTTGAAATATATTGTGACGCTTCGCGACAAGGTTTTGGTTGCGTTCTTATGCAACGGAAGAAAGTTATTGCATACGCATCCCGACAATTAAAGATTCACGAGCGGAATTATACGACGCATGATCTAGAACTGGGAGCAGTCGTGTTTGCATTGAAGATATGGAGACACTACTTGTATGGGGTTAAATGCACTGTGTTTACTGATCATAAAAGCCTTCAACATATTTTCGATCAAAAACAGCTGAACATGAGGCAACGTAGGTGGGTCGAGTTAATAAACGACTATGATTGTGAAATTCGTTATCATCCCGGGAAAGCGAATGTGGTGGCTGACGCACTAAGCAGAAAGGAACGAGAACCAATTCGAGTACGAGCGATGAACATAAAAATTCGCATGAATCTCAACTCACAAATCAAAGAAGTTCAACGAGAAGCACTTACTAAAGAAAATATAGGAAATGAAATAATGAAGAAGTATGAGAAGCAACTCGTTATGCGGGAAGATGGAATTCGATATTTTGCAAACCGTATTTGGGTACCAAAGTTGGGTGGATTAAGGAAGTTAATATTGAATGAGGCACATAAGACAAGATACTCGATACATCCTGGAGTTGGAAAGATGTACCAAGATCTTAAGACACATTATTGGTGGCCTAATTTAAAGACAGACGTTGCAACATATGTTGGGGAGTGTTTAACTTGTTCCAAAGTCAAAGCAGAACACCAAAAGCCATCAGGGTTACTTCAACAACCAGAAATCCCAGAATGGAAATGGGATGGTATTACCATGGATTTCATCACGAAGTTACCAAAGACTGCCTGGGGATACGACACCATTTGGGTGATTGTTGATCGTCTTACCAAATCTGCACATTTCTTGCCTATAAAGGAAACAGATAGAATGGAGAAATTATTACGATTATATATAAAGGAAATTGTTTCAAGGCATGGAATACCTATTTCCATTATATCCGATCGTGATAGTAGATTTACCTCAAAGTTCTGGCAATCACTACAGGAGGCACTAGGAACTCGTTTGGATATGAGTACCGCATATCATCCGCAAACGGACGGGCAGAGTGAAAGAACAATTCAGACTCTTGAAGACATGCTCAGGGCATGTGTGATCGATTTTGGAAACGGATGGGATAAATATCTACCATTAGCAGAATTCTCGTATAATAATAGTTATCATGCGAGCATTAAAGCTGCGCCATTCGAAGCATTGTACGGAAGGAAGTGTAGATCTCCTATTTGTTGGAATGAAGTAGGAGATCGACAATTAACTGGTCCCGAGATCATACATGAAACTACTGAAAAGATAGTACAAATCAAGGAGAGATTGAAAACAGCCCGTAGTCGCCAAAAGAGCTACGCCGATGTTCGAAGGAAACCATTAGAGTTTCAGATCGGTGACATGGTTATGCTAAAGGTGTCACCTTGGAAAGGTGTAATACGTTTCGGTAAAAGAGGTAAACTAAACCCAAGGTATGTAGGCCCGTTCAAGATCATCGAACGCATTGGACCGGTAGCTTATCGACTCGAGTTACCGCAACAACTCGCCAGAGTACATAATACATTTCACGTCTCGAACCTTAATAAGTGTCTTGCAAAGGAAGACCTCACCATTCCTCTTGAAGAAATCCATGTCGACGAAAAACTACAATTCATCGAAGAACCAATCGAAATCATGGACCGTGAAGTTAAACAGCTCAAGCAGAGCAACATACCGATCGTTAAGGTACGTTGGAATGCTCGAAGAGGTCCCGAGTTTACTTGGGAACGGGAAGATCAGATGAAACAAAAGTATCCACACTTGTTTCTCGATGACGCAAAATAGGTACAATCTTAAAATTTCGGGACGAAATTTATTTAACGGGTAGGTACTGTAATGACCCGCACTTTTTCGATCGTTCTATACTTATAAGATTAATATTTACATAAATTAAACCTTACCAACATGATAAGCAATCCAAATTGTTGAGACTTATGCCTTCGAAAAGAGTTTTACACAACGTTTGACCGTCTAGTTTGACCGACGATATCACGAACTATATAACATATGATAATTATACGTTTGTGTATATATATGTATATATACATATTTAACATGATCTAAGAATGTTTTAATACCTCATTTTGTATTAATAACAATAAGTTACAAGTATATTTTGAAACTACTAATCTAAGTTTTCAAAACGATAACCATACGTAACGTTATTTGACATAAATACTTATGACCTATAATGTTTATACATATATCGTATAAGTAATGTATTTAATCACTTTTAAGGACTTAAATACATAAAACAATATAAGTATATTCACAAAAGATAGCTATATTTGAATTCTCATTCCATTTTTCACAAGATTTCTATACGTATATCTAGAGTACATGTACTCGTATCATACCTAACCTCTATACGTATTTACTATTGGTATATACACATCAAATCACCACCAACCAGCCCTTGTTCAATGCCTTATGTATAAGGTAACTACTTTTGTTATCTAGTATGACAATTTCACATGATTAAAAGATTTTTTCACAAAATTACAAACTTATACACCTTTTACACCACCATTTATACTCCATTCCATTTTCATTTTACTACACATTTCCTTTAACTAAAACACACTCTTAAGAAACTCCATAACCATTCAGCTAGTATCCATGAAGATCTAGCCATAAAAACATCACTTAAACACCATAAGAAAAACCTTACAAAAACACTTCAAGAATCCTTTCAAGAACACAAGTTTACTTCCAATCTTTCATCCAACTCCACCACTCTTTTGGTTCTAGGTTTTACTCCTCTTTTACAGCAATCTTGTCCAAGTAACTTGAGGTAGTAACTTTGTTCATAACCTTATTCGATTCATATATATATAGCTATCTTATTTTATGGTATAAAATTTTAACAACAAGAACATAGTTTGAATGTTTTCAAACTTGTTTGCAAACTAAATAGATCCTTCTAACTTAACTTTTAAAATACTTCAAGACCTGTAATATATCATAAATATATGCTAACTTAACAAGGTAAAACTTGGTTTTTCAAAGAACACCTTAAAAACTGAATTTACGACGTCGGAGTGCAACCGGGGGCTGTTTTGGGTTGGATAATTAAAAACCATCTTAAACTTTGAATTGGAGGTTTATTTTCTGGAAAAATGATTTTTACTATGAATATGATAACACATAAAAATTTCATGATTTAACTCAAAGTATAAGTATTTTTAGAAAAATAATCATTTAAGGTTGTTTACATGATGGAAAATGATTAACTTCATAAGTTTCACTAAAGTTTGACCTATGACCTGTGATTTCGAATACAAACTAAGGTATTTACAGTTCATAGTCTTAAAGAGGGACTCGATCCAAGGAAGTGGCAAGTTGAATCAACGAAAACGGAGTTGTAACGAAGAAACTATGACCAAAACGAGATCGGATATCTAAGACTAGTTTAGCTACGAAAATAATTGGAGAAAATTAAATAAATCACATCTTTTTAAAATAACATGATATTTTATATATATGTACTCATAATTTAATTTTATATGGTTCAGGATCACCCGTAAACAATACGAGAAGATTAATCATAAGATCCCATGATTGTACGCAACACGTCATTTGACAACACCGGTACTTTATGTACGCAACACGTCATTTGACAACACCGGTACCATGGGTCAAGATTAATCTCGACCAATACATATACGATGGGGGTTTTATTTATTTCATTGGGGGTTTATTAAACACCTAAAAATGAACCATTAAAATTGAATTACTAACATCGGACTGCTAACTACGGACTAAGAAATTATTAAAAGTATTAAAAGTATAATAAGTATATATATGTGACGATTGTTTTAAAAAGAAAAGGTATTGATATATTATATATGGATAGGTTCGTGATATCAATCGGAGACCAAGTCAAAATTACATATCTTCAAGACGAAAGTGAGTATATAGTCCCACTTTTAAACTCTAAGTATTTCGGGATGAGAATACATGTATTTTATGTTTTACGTTATGGACACAAGTAACTGAAAAATATATTCTACGTTGAGTTGTACCACTGGCATATACTTCCCTGTAGCTTGGTAACTGTTATTTACAGCGGTATTGTAAACGCGAATCCTGTTTATAGATCTATCGGGCCTGACAACCCCAACCGGACTGGACGACCAGTATTCAACGGTTGCACAGTACTTCGTTTTGTGACTACACTTGGTACGGTGTAGTAAGATTTCATAATAAAGGGAATATGCGACGTGATTAAATGTTAAGTATGGTTACCAAGTGCTCAACCACTTAGAATATTTTTATTAAAACGTTTATATATGAAATCTTGTGGTCTATATATATATATATATATATATATATATATATATATATATATATATATTGCTGCCGGCATTAAACCTATATCTCACCAACTTTATGTTGACGTTTTAAGCATGTCTATTCTCAGGTGATAATTAGAAGCTTCCGCTGCAACATGTTGAATTTAAGCAGGATCTTGCGTACTCATATTTGTGTCAAAAACAAAACTGCATATCCGAGGATTTGTATTGTAAAATATGCTAGAAATCGTGTTGTTATCATCATATGTAAAGTTTGTAAGTCTAAGATTATCGCTAAACGATAATCATCTTTTTATTGTCTAAAGCTTGTATCAAAAATAAGAATTATGGTTTGTAATGTAAAATATATGCAGTTGTTCTTTTAAAAATGTCGCATATAGAGGTCAATACCTCGCTATGAACTCATACGTTATCTAACACGTTCTTATGGTTAAGGACGGGTTATGACATGTGGTATCAGAGCGGTGGTCTTAGCGAACCAGGTTTGCATTAGTGTGTCTAACTGATAAGTCGTTAGGATACATTAGTAAGTCTGGACTTTGACCGGGTCTGATTTAAAAACCATTGCTTATCATTGTTGGTTAAAATTTATATGTAAATATTATGTAGTACTAATGGGTTAGTTGTTGTGTGATAGATGTCGGGCTCAAAACTTGTTATCACATTCAGCGACTCCGAAACCAGAATCTTCAGATGGTGTTCCAGTCATTAACCTATCCGATGACGAAAATAATATCTTTGGGGAAGACTCACAAATTCCGGATGAACCGACTATAGAGAACCCGGAAAGTGAACCCGAGGAGGAAAGTGAACCCGAGGAGGAAAGTGAACCCGAGGAAGAAATACAGGAAATTACAAGAGACAAGTTCGAACTAGGAAAGAAACGAAAGGCTAATGAATTAGAAAATTCAAATCCCGAGTTTAGTAAGGATGATGTGGCACCAACTCCACTAGACACTACCACCCCTATTCCCGCTATTCCTATTCGTTCTATCCCGGCATCCAGTTCTTCAGTCCCACAGCCAAAATATAGGCAGACCGCTAGGATAAGCGTTAGGCGATTCATTGAACCTAAACGTCCTAGAAAATAGACCAAACGATGCGCTGCCGTATTAAACCATGGGATCATATAATGTTTTGTATAATATTATTAGTGTGGTTTGCTTAATGTTCGATGTAAGATAAGCATATGTAAAATAGTGAAGTGTGAAATGCAATAATTTTCCATAGTTAAGTATTATTTAGATGGTAGTAATTGATTCTGTACTAAGCTATTAAGTATGGACATTAACGGGTAGGTACTACCCTAGATATAATTATAAAACGCTAATAAGAAGAAAAGGCTTTTATAATAATACCTGGTTCATATTATTAATAAGCTATAATGTACTGTAAATATACACTACATCTATAATATTCCATGTGAATAATTATTTTCTTTTCATTCTTATAGAAGAATATGGCGCGATTGAACCGAATGACGGAACAAGAAATCCAGGAACTCATCAATCAGCGAGTGAACGACAGAATGTTATGGGTCGAGGCTGCAAGAGGTGCTGCAGTTAACCCAAATCCTCGTGTGGGGTGCACTTACAAAACTTTTCAAGCTTGCAAGCCCTCATCATTCAGTGGAACAGAAGGACCGATCGGTTTAACCCGGTGGATAGAAAAGATGGAGACTGTGTTTAAGACTAGTTTAGCTACGAAAATAATTGGAGAAAATTAAATAAATCACATCTTTTTAAAATAACATGATATTTTATATATATATACTCATAATTTAATTTTATATGGTTCAGGATCACCCGTAAACAATACGAGAAGATTAATCATAAGATCCCATGATTGTACGCAACACGTCATTTGACAACACCGGTACTTTATGTACGCAACACGTCATTTGACAACACCGGTACCATGGGTCAAGATTAATCTCGACCAATACATATACGATGGGGGTTTTATTTATTTCATTGGGGGTTTATTAAACACCTAAAAATGAACCATTAAAATTGAATTACTAACATCGGACTGCTAACTACGGACTAAGAAATTATTAAAAGTATTAAAAGTATAATAAGTATATATATGTGACGATTGTTTTAAAAAGAAAAGGTATTGATATATTATATATGGATAGGTTCGTGATATCAATCGGAGACCAAGTCAAAATTACATATCTTCAAGACGAAAGTGAGTATATAGTCCCACTTTTAAACTCTAAGTATTTCGGGATGAGAATACATGTATTTTATGTTTTACGTTATGGACACAACTAACTGAAAAATATATTCTACGTTGAGTTGTACCACTGGCATACTTCCCTGTAGCTTGGTAACTGTTATTTACAGCGGTATTGTAAACGCGAATCCTGTTGATAGATCTATCGGGCCTGACAACCCCAACCGGACTGGACGACCAGTATTCAACGGTTGCACAGTACTTCGTTTTGTGACTACACTTGGTACGGTGTAGTAAGATTTCATAATAAAGGGAATATGCGACGTGATTAAATGTTAAGTATGGTTACCAAGTGCTCAACCACTTAGAATATTTTTATTAAAACGTTTATATATGAAATCTTGTGGTCTATATATATATATATATTGCTGCCGGCATTAAACCTATATCTCACCAACTTTATGTTGACGTTTTAAGCATGTCTATTCTCAGGTGATAATTAGAAGCTTCCGCTGCAACATGTTGAATTTAAGCAGGATCTTGCGTACTCATATTTGTGTCAAAAACAAAACTGCATATCCGAGGATTTGTATTGTAAAATATGCTAGAAATCGTGTTGTTATCATCATATGTAAAGTTTGTAAGTCTAAGATTATCGCTAAACGATAATCATCTTTTTATTGTCTAAAGCTTGTATCAAAAATAAGAATTATGGTTTGTAATGTAAAATATATGCAGTTGTTCTTTTAAAAATGTCGCATATAGAGGTCAATACCTCGCTATGAAATCATACGTTATCTAACACGTTCTTATGGTTAAGGACGGGTTATGACAGAGGCATATCACCGTATTTAATTATAGAGATCTTAATTTCCTTACTCAATGAAGAATCAGATCTTTTAGATTTCAAAGATTTTCTTTAAATCCCTTGAATTCCGGAATTCAACCGAGACAACGTCAAAAGTTAAGATGAACCTTATTTTCCTAAATTCAACCATGACTAGTCAAAAGTTATGATGAAACTTGTCTTTCTTATTTCACTCTTTGGTGACAGCTTCATCGTACTCTTCATAAAATCGAATTATTTCATCCCTATTACTCATTGGTAATAAAACTCTAATTTCTAGCTCATATTCGTCAGGAAAACATTTTTATTGATAGCCATGACGACCTCGATCAAATTTCGGGGACGAAATTTCTTTAACGGGTAGGTACTGTGACGACCCGGAAATTTTCGACCAAATTTAAACTTGATCTTTATATTATTTCGACACGATAAGCAAAATCTGTAAAGTTGAATATCAAAAATTTTGAACTACTTTCATGTAATCAATTACCCTTTGACCGTGCTCGGCGATTCACGAACGATTATTTGTAAATAAATACGTATATATATATATATATATATATATATATATATATATATATATATATATATATATATATATATATATATATATATATATATATATATATATATATATATATATATATATATATATATATATATATATATATATATAAGTATATATAACAATTTGAAATTATAAAATATAATTTAAACATTAAAATTGAATATGTGAATTAAGATATGAAATAATTAAGTTGTAATTAAAATAAATATACATAAATATATGATTTCTATAAGTATTATTATATGTATAACATATGTTAAAATGTATAAAAATTTAATACGCAATATTAGTTATTATATAAAATATATTATATATAAATAGTATTATACTAACTTTAATTACAAGTTTGAATATATAATTGTTATATTAATATTATTATCATTATTTTCATTATCATTATTGTTATAATTATAATTAAAAGGTTATGATTATCAAAATAGAGATGTTAAATATAAATAAAATTATAAGAATGATTAAAACTATAATTTTAATTATTATTATGATTATTCATTACCATTTTCATTTAAAAAAAATATTAATATCAATATTTTATATTACTTTTACCATTATCCTCATTGTTATTATTAGTATTATCAATATTATTATTATTATTATTATTATTATTATTATTAATAGCATTATTAACATTATTATTATTAATAATAATTAATATTATTATTATTATTACTTATTATTAGTAATATTAAAAGTATTATAATAAATATACTTATTAGTTATTAACATTATTTAAGTGAAAAATTATTCATACAGGTAGAAAATTCGTGGAAGATCAACTTCAGATTCTTAAAATTTTGTTCTTGTCTAATAAGAGATCACAGAATCGTACGAATTAGATTGGCCATCCCTTTCTGCTTTATTTTTTTTGTTTTCAACTCCCTGGCTCGAATCTTTTAATCAATTGCTTCCAAGTTATATATCAAATCGATTAGCTTGTGTACAAAAGGAAATCATTCCACTTTCAACTACCATTATCAATTACACAATTCATTTAGCAGCTTCTATCTGATTTTAATTAAACAGAAAACTAGAAATATAGCTCAACCTCTGTTCTTGAACTCAAATCACAAAAGCTTCAATTCGATTTAAATTCCAAAATGTATAATTGCAGTTGTGTTAGGAATCCCCTAAGCAATCTTTCTGCAAAAATTGAACTTCCAATTCCTCAAATTGAAATCGAATTTTGGAGTCAAAGTTTTAAAGGAAAAAAAAGTCAAACTTTGTTTTAAGATCGAATTAAAGATTTCTGTGATGTTTCTGTTATAATTAATAATCTCAAAAGTTTCTATGAACTTTTTACTACATATTTTATGAAGGTTTTAAGATCCTAAAACATCTCTAAGTTAAAAATCGAATTAGTGTTCTTCATCTCTTTCAGCGACTGCTACAACCTTTTTTTTTTAATTTTCCTGTTACGAAATTCATTCCAAACACTCTCAATTATTTCCTGTTTCATATAACAGCATCCATTAAATATCCTGTTATGAATATTACTTTGTTTGGAAACGATTTGAGATCTTGTTGAAGATGGAAGAAGAGATATAAGAAAACGGGTTATAATTATTTAGATGAGATTATTATCAGAAAAATGAATTTAGTCCATTGGTTGAATGTGTTTGTGTTTAACCGAGGGGTCTCGGGTTCGAGTCCGGGCTATGACGTACTTCTTTTTGGCATGGCTTCAAAGGTTGTAATTATTTTTAATATTAATATTAATATTAATATTAATATTATTATTATTATTATTATTATTATTATTATTATTATTATTATTATTATTATTATTATTATTATTATTATTAATATCATTTATTGCTATTAGTTAGTGTTATAAAGATATTATTATTATTGTTACTATCAATAATATAATTAATATTAATATCATATTAGTTATTTACTAAGTATGATTATAAGTTATTCAAGTTATTCAAGTTTCTCTCTCCTGCTTTCTCTCCCAACGGCTCACACACACCATTTCTAAACCCAAAACTAACAAATCGTATATACTAATTTTAAGCTATAAATCACTGTATTTTAGAAAACACCGCCACTAGAAACTAACTGGATTCAATTTTACGATCCTAACGGCACCATCTTCGCTGGAATAGAAGCTTTCACGCGCCGATGGGAGTTTACTGCCGGAATTTTGTTTTGCCAGCCAATAGTACCGGAAAAGTGTTTTCCGGCGGGTTCTTGTTTCTCTCCCCTTTTACACATATTTATTCGTTTATTCTAATTTTATCTCCCTTTGTTTGGTCCATCTACCTGAGTTTAGTTTGCTGGGATTGTTAATTACAGTACTTAATTTGCCTTTGTTTACTTTGCTGGGTTTGTTAATTTTTGAGTTTTACTTTTCTTTCTTAATTATTCCGTATATTAATATAATAATAAATATAAATAATTATAAATATAAATATAATAATAATAATAATAATAATAATAATAATAATAATAATATTTCTCATTGTAGGCTGGCTTTGCTTAGTTACCCTTATTAGTTTATTATCTCTACTGATATTATTTTTGTGCTACTTTTTAGGTACGTATATATATATAGTTTTTTTTTTTTATATCATATATTGCCACTACTACTTGTATAAATATATTTGGTTTTATTTTTTGAGTAAGAATAGACGCTTCTCGTAGAGATGGTTACTTGAGGTCATGTCCTTCTAGCTTTGCGGCGGGTAGGTCTAGAGGGTTTAGAAGAGGGGATAGGCTAGCGAACCGTGTTAGGATTAGAGTGGGGAGTTGGAATGTAGGATCTTTGACTAGCAAATCACGTGAGCTTGTAGATACTTTAATTAAGAGAAAAGTGGACATTTTGTGTGTTCAAGAGACTAGATGGAGAGGTGAAGAGGCGGTTTGTATTGATGACTACAAGTTGTGGTTTTCTGGTTTTAGCGTAGCTAGAAACGGGGTAGGAATCATTATAGGACGCCCCTATAGGGACCATGTTGTGGGTGTGGATAGGTTTAGCGATAGGATTATGTCGGTTAGGTTAGTTGTCCAGGAGGAGACTTTCATGGTCATTAGCGCTTACGCACCTCATGCGGGTTTAGGAGAAGACGAAAAGAGACGTTTTTGGGAATCGTTGGATGCAGTTGTGAGGAGGTGCCCTGCTGACCATCGATTTCTCATTGGGGGAGATCTTAATGGACATATAGGAACTGATGTGGAGGGTTATGATGGAGTCCATGGGGGCTTTGGATTCGGAGTTAGAAATGAAGAAGGGCGCTCTATCCTTGAATTCGCTGTTGCCCACGATTTGGTTGTTGCAAATTCTTTCTTCAAGAAGACGGAGGCTCAACTTGCAACCTTCCATAGTGGGGGGAATAGTACCCAGATTGACTATTTATTGCTTCGCAAAGGGGACCTTAGGTCATGTGGAGACTGTAGGGCCCTAACTACATGGGTATGTTCCACTCAACACAGATTATTGGTCATGGACTTAGTTCTTCAGAGACGAGTTTTCAAGAGTGCGAGACCCGCTCAACCTCGAATTCTATGGAAGAATCTGAATGAAGAGAAGGCTGAAACATTTAAAGCTTTAGTTTTAGAAAGAGTTGAGGCAGGAGTGGAGATGGATACTCATGTTAATGCGGATCAGATGTGGGAGAGTCTGGCGTCCACTATTAGAGAGGCAGCTAAGGAATCCTTAGGGGTGGCAGTAGGGACTTCGAAAGGACATAGGCCTAGTAGAGAATCATGGTGGATCAGTGACGAGGTTCAAACCAAAGTCGCGCTTAAGCAACTGAGGTTTAGGGAGCTCACTGCATGTCGGGAGGGAACAACCGAGGATAGAACTATGGCTGAAGAGAGATATAAAGAAGCCAAGATAGAAGCTAAGAAGGTTGTTGCACGTGCAAAAGATAAAGCGTATGAAGATTTGTATAAGAAACTAGACTCTAAAGAAGGAGCAAATGATATCTACAGGATTGCAAAAGCTAGAGAGTATAGAAGGAGGGATATAGATAACATCAAGTTTATCAAAGATGAAGCCGGTCAAACCATAGTGAAGGAAAATGAAATTAGAAAAAGATGGGAAGGGTATTTCTCATCTCTTTTCGTTGGTGGAGGACCTGTACATCGAGAGGATATGCAAGACTTGGGTATAGGACAATTCCAGAACAACAATTTTTGTAGGAGGATCTGCCAGGAAGAAGTAAGATCGGCACTACGAAAGATGGGGAGAAACAAAGCGGTTGGTCCAGACCCGATTCCGATAGAGGCGTGGCGGTGCCTCGGAGAGGATGGTGTTAGGTGGTTGACGTGTCTTTTTAACAAGACGTTTAGATGCTATAAAATGCCTACGGAATGGAGACTTAGTGAGATTATCCCCATCTACAAAAATAAAGGGGATGCTGTAATGACCCGCACTTTTTCGATCGTTCTATACTTATAAGATTAATATTTACATAAATTAAACCTTACCAACATGATAAGCAATCCAAATTGTTGAGATTTATGTTTTTGAAAAGAGTTTTACACAACGTTTGACCGTCTAGTTTGACCGATGATATCACGAACTATATAACATATGATAATTATACGTTTGTGTATATATATGTATATATACATATTTAACATGATCTAAGAATGTTTTAATACCTCATTTTGTATTAATAACAATAAGTTATAAGTATATTTTGAAACTACTAACTTAAGTTTTCAAAACAATAACCATACGTAACGTTTTTTGATATAAATACTTATGACCTATAATGTTTATACATATATCGTATATATAATGTATTTAATCACTTTTTAAGGACTTAAATACATAAAACAATATAAGTATATTCACAAAAGATAGCTATATTTGAATTCTCATTCCATTTTTCACAAGATTTCTATACGTATATCTACGGTATATGTACTCGTATCATACCTAGCTTCTATACGTATTTACTATTAGTATATACACATAAAATCACCACCAACCAGCCCTTGTTCATGCCCTAGGTATAAGGTAATTGAATTTGGAGGATAGCTTGACTAATTACATAAAATTACAACTTGAAATTTTGTCCATGTCTACCCTTGATTCACGTTTTTAAGGAGTATCCAAGGATCATCATTTTGATTCATTTTACTTCAACTTTCTAGCCAAAACACACACATACTTAGAAGCCTTAGAACCCTTAATCAATTCAGCAAAGTTACCATGAAGATCTAGCTTCAAAAACATCACTTAATCACCATAAGAAAACCCTTACAAAAACACTTCAAGAATCCTTCCAAGAACACAAGTTTACTTCCAATTTTTCATTCAACTCCATCACTCTTTTGGTTCTAGGTTTTTACTCCTCTTTTACAGCAATCTTGTCCAAGTAACTTGAGGTAGTAACTTTGTTCATAACCTTATTCGATTCATATATATATAGCTATCTTATTTTATGGTATAAAATTTTAACAACAAGAACATAGTTTGAATGTTTTCAAACTTGTTTGCAAACTAAATAGATCCTTCTAACTTAACTTTTAAAATACTTCAAGACCTGTAATATATCATAAATATATTCTAATTTAATAAGGTATAACTTGGTTTTTCAAAGAACACCTTAAAAACTGTTTTTACGACGTCGGAGTGCAACCGGGGGCTGTTTTGGGTTGGATAATTAAAAACTATCTTGAACCTTGAATTGGAGGTTTATTTTCTGGAAAAATGATATTTACTATGAATATGATAACACATAAAAATTTCATGATTTAACTCAAAGTATAAGTATTTTTAGAAAAATAATCATTTAAAGTTGTTTACATGATGGAAAATGATTAACTTCATAAGTTTCACCAAAGTTTGACCTATGACCTGTGATTTCGAATACAAACTAAGGTATTTACAGTTCATATTCTTAAAGAAGGACTCGATCCAAGGAAGTGGCAAGTTGAACCAACGAAAACGGAGTTGTAACGAAGAAACTATGACCAAAACAAAATCGGATATCCAAGACTAGTTTAGCCACGAAAATAATTGGAGAAAAATTAAATAAATCACATCTTTTTAAAATAACATGATATTTTATATATATGTACTCATAATTTAATTTTATATATTTCAGGATCACCCGTAAACAATACGAGAAGATTAATCATAAGATCCCATGATTGTACGCAACACGTCATTTGACAACACCGGTACCGTGGGTCAAGATTAATCCCGACCAATACGAATACGATGGGGGTTTTATTTATTTCGATGGGGTTTTTATTTAATTATTAAAACACCTAAAAATGAACCATTAAAATTAAATTACTAACTACGGACTAAGAAGACATAAAAAGTATTATAAGTATATATATGTGACGATTGTTTAAAATAAAAATATATTGATATATTATATATGGATAGGTTCGTGATATCAACCGGAGACCAAGTCAAAATATATATCTTCAAGGCAAAAGTGAGTATATAGTCCCACTTTTAAACTCTAAGTATTTCGGGATGAGAATACATGTATTTTATGTTTTACGTTATGGACACAAGTAACTGAAAAATATATTCTACGTTGAGTTGTACCACTGGCATACTTCCCTGTAGCTTGGTAACTATTATTTACAGCGGTATTGTAAACGCGAATCCTGTTGATAGATCTATCGGGCCTGACAACCCCAACCGGACTGGACGACCAGTATTCAACGGTTGCACAGTACTTCGTTTCGTAACTACACTTGGTACGGTGTAGTAAGATTTCATAATAAAGGGAATATGCGACGTGATTAAATGTTAAGTATGGTTACCAAGTGCTCAACCACTTAGAATATTTTTATTAAAATGTTTACATATGAAATCTTGTGGTCTATATTTATATCGCTGCCGGCATTAAACCTATATCTCACCAACTTTATGTTGACATTTTAAACATGTCTATTCTCAGGTGATAACTAAAAGCTTCCACTGCAACATGTTGAATTTAAGCAAGATCTTGAGTATGCATATTTGTGTCAAAAATAAAACTGCATATCGGAGGATTTGTAATGTAAAATATGTTGGAAATCGTATTGTTATCATCACATGTAAAGTTTGTAAGTCTAAGATTATCGCTAAACGATAATCATCTTTATATTGTCTAAAGCTTGTATTAAAATAAGAGTTATGGTTTGTAATGTAAAATAAATGCAGTTGTTCTTTTAAAAATGTCGCATATAGAGGTCAATACCTCGCAATGAAATCATACGTTATCTAACTCGTTCTTATGGTTAAGGACGGGTTATGACATGTGGTATCAGAGCGGTGGTCTTAGCGAACCAGGTTTGCATTAGTGTGTCTAACTGATAAGTCGTTAGGATACATTAGTAAGTCTGGACTTTGACCGGGTCTGATTTAAAAACCATTGCTTATCATTGTTGGTTAAAATTTATATTTAAATATTATGTAGTACTAATGGGTTAGTTGTTGTGTGATAGATGTCGGGCTCAAAACTTGTTATCACATTCAGCGACTCCGAACCAGAATCTTCAGATGGTGTTCCAGTCATTAACCTATCCGATGACGAAAATAATATCTTTGGGGAAGACTCACAAATTCCGGATGAACCGACTATAGAAAACCCGGAAAGTGAACCCGAGGAGGAAAGTGAACCCGAGGAGGAAAGTGAACCCGAGGAGGAAAGTGAAACCGAGGAAGAAATACAGGAAATTACAAAAGACAAGTTCGAACTAGGAAAGAAACGAAAGGCTAATGAATTAGAAAATTCAAATCCCGAGTTTAGTGAGGATGATGTGGCACCAACTCCACTAGACACTACCACCCCTATTCCCGCTATTCCTATTCGTTCTATCCCGGCATCCAGTTCTTCAGCCCCACAGCCAAAATATAGGCAGACAGCTAGGATAAGCGTTAAGCGATTCTTTGAACCTAAACATCCTAGAAAATAGACCAAACGATGCGCTGCAGTATTAAACCATGGGATCATATATTATTTTGTATAATATTATTAGTGTGGTTTGCTTAATGTTCAATGTAAGATAAGCATATGTAAAATAATGAAGTATGAAATGCAATAATTTTCCATGGTTAAGTATTATTTAGATGGTAGTAATTGGTTCTGTACTAAGCTATTAAGTATGGACATTAACGGGTAGGTACTACCCTAGATATAATTATAAAACGCTAATAAGAAGAAAAGGCTTTTATAATAATACCTGGTTCATATTATTAATAAGCTATAATGTACTGTAAATATACACTACATCTATAATATTCCATGTGAATAATTATTTTCTTTTCATTCTTATAGAAGAATATGGCGCGATTGAATCGAATGACGGAACAAGAAGTCGAGGAATTCATCAACCAGCGAGTGAACGATAGAATGTTATGGGTCGAGGCTGCAAGAGATGCTGCAGTTAACCCAAATCCTCGCGTAGGATGCACCTACAAGACTTTTCAAGCTTGCAAGCCCTCATCATTCAGTGGAACAGAAGGACCGATCGGTTTAACCCGGTGGATAGAAAAGATGGAGACTGTGTTTAAAATCAGTGGTTGTGTTGAAAAGGACATGACCAAGTATGCATCGTGCACTTTACAAGATAGTGCACTCACGTGGTGGAAAAATTTTGTGAAGGCTGTAGGAGGAGATGTAGCTTATGATACTCTATGGGAAGAATTCAAAACAATGTTAATCAACGAATATTGTCCAAGGAACGAGGTTAGGAAGTTGGAAGATGAATTACGAAGTCTGAAGGTTATTGGTACTGAAATCACCAACTACAATCAGCGATTCATGGAATTAGTTTTGCTATGTCCTGAATTGGTTCCAACCGAAGAACGGAAGATTGAAATGTACAAAGATAGTTTGCCCAAAAAGGTCAAGGCAAATGTTACAGCATCGAAACCTAAGACAATTCATGAAGCTATAACCATGGCAAACGAGCTAATGGATCAGGTCATCATGGATAAGAAAGTATCCAATACTGATGTGAGGGTATCAGGTAACAAAAGAAAGTGGAATGGAAATTATGGTCGAGGTAACCAACAACAATCTTTTAAGAAACAAGAAATCACGCAAGGTGCGGGTAGTGGTTTAAGCTTTGGTTACAAAGGACAAAATCCTTTATGCAACCGATGCCACAAACATCACTCTGGTTACTGTAATGTGGTATGCAATAAATGTAATCGAAAGGGTCATCTTGCTGAAGATTGTAGGGCTCTCGTTACAAATACAAACGGTACCAAGACTCCTGCCACCAATGCAAATAGAACTGCCTTGGCCACTGTTACTTGTTATGGGTGTGGGAAACAGGGTCATTATAAGAGCCAGTGTCCGAATCCAGAGAAGAATAATGGATCTGCACGTGGAAGAGCATTTGTTATTAATGCTAGAGAGGCGTGTGAAGACCCGGAGCTTGTTATGGGTACGTTTACCATTAATAACTTATCCGCATCTATTATATTTGATACTGGTGCCGATAGAAGTTACGTGAGTAGAGACTTTTACGTTAAATTGAATTGTTCATCATTACCTCTAGATGCTAAGTACATGATTGAGTTAGCTAATTGTAAACTAATTAAAGCCGATAAAATTTGCCGTGATTGTAAAATAAATTTAGCCGGAGAAACATTTAAGATTGATTTGATACCCATAGAATTAGGAAGTTTTGATGTAATAGTCGGCATGGACTGGATGTCCAAAATAGGAGCTGAAGTTGTGTGCGCCAAGAAGGCAATTCGCATTCCTCGTAAGGATAAAACGCCAGTAATGATTTATGGAGAGAAGGGTAACTCAAAGCTAAAACTCATTAGTTATTTGAAAGCTCAAAAGTGCTTGAAGAAAGGGTGCTATGCTATCTTAGCACATGTTAATAAAGTCGAAATGAAGGAAAAAGTGAAGAGCATCAATGACGTGCCTGTGGCAAGAGATTTTCCTGAAGTCTTTCCGGAAGAGTTGCCGGGATTACCTCCATTTAGATCTGTAGAATTTCAAATAGATTTAGTACCAGGAGCTGCACCAGTGGCTCGTGCGCCATATAGACTTGCACCGTCCGAATCAAAAGAACTTCAAAGTCAGTTAAAAGAATTACTGGACCGTGGATTCATACGACCAAGCACTTCACCGTGGGGAGCTCCAATTTTATTTGTTAAGAAGAAAGATGGATCTTTTAGGATGTGTATAGATTATCGTGAATTAAATAAGTTAACTATCAAGAATCGGTATCCACTACCGAGAATTGATGACTTATTTGATCAACTGCAAGGATCATGTGTTTATTCGAAAATCGACCTAAGATCGGGTTATCATCAACTACGCGTCAAAGAAGAAGATATACCGAAAACTGCTTTTCGGACACGCTACGGTCATTACGAATTTTTGGTCATGCCGTTTGGATTGACGAATGCGCCAGCTGTATTCATGGACCTCATGAATCGAGTTTGTAGTCCATATCTAGATAAGTTTGTTATCATTTTCATTGATGATATTCTTATCTATTCCAAGAGTGAGCAAGAGCATGAGCAGCATTTAAGGTTGATATTAGAGTTGTTAAGAAAAGAACAGCTATATGCTAAATTTTTTAAATGTGCTTTCTGGTTGAAAGAAGTGCAATTTCTTGGCCACGTTGTTAGTAGCAAAGGAATTCAGGTTGATCCAGCAAAAATTGAAGCCATTGAAAAATGGGAGACTCCTAGGACACCAACGCAGATACGCCAATTTTTGGGTTTAGTCGGTTATTATAGAAGGTTTATTCAAGATTTTTCCCGAATAGCTAAGCCGTTGACAGCGTTAACGCAAAAAGGGAAGAAATATGAATGGACCTCTGAGCAGGAGAGTGCATTTCAATTACTAAAGAAGAAGTTAACTACGGCGCCTATTTTATCGTTACCAGAAGGGAACGATGATTTTGAAATATATTGTGACGCTTCGCGACAAGGTTTTGGTTGCGTTCTTATGCAACGGAAGAAAGTTATTGCATACGCATCCCGACAATTGAAGATTCACGAGCGGAATTATACGACGCATGATCTAGAACTGGGAGCAGTCGTGTTTGCATTGAAGATATGGAGACACTACTTGTATGGGGTTAAATGCACTGTGTTTACTGATCATAAAAGCCTTCAACATATTTTTGATCAGAAACAGCTGAACATGAGACAACGTAGGTGGGTCGAGTTAATAAACGACTATGATTGTGAAATTCGTTATCATCCCGGGAAGGCGAACGTGGTGGCCGATGCTTTAAGCAGAAAGGAACGAGAACCAATTCGAGTTCGAGCGATGAACATAAAAATTCGCATGAATCTCAACTCACAAATCAAAGAGGCTCAACGAGAAGCACTTACTAAAGAAAATATAGGAAATGAAATAATGAAGAAGTATGAGAAGCAACTCGTTATACGGGAAGATGGAATTCGATATTTTGCAAATCGTATTTGGGTACCGAAGTTGGGTGGATTAAGGAAGTTGATATTGAACGAGGCACATAAGACAAGATACTCGATACATCCTGGAGTGGGAAAGATGTACCAAGATCTTAAGACACATTATTGGTGGCCAAATTTAAAGACAGACGTTGCAACATATGTTGGGGAGTGTTTAACTTGTTCCAAAGTCAAAGCAGAACACCAGAAGCCGTCAGGGTTACTTCAACAACCAGAAATCCCAGAATGGAAATGGGATGGTATTACCATGGATTTCATCACGAAGTTACCAAAGACTGCCTGGGGATACGACACCATTTGGGTAATTGTTGATCGTCTTACCAAATCTGCACATTTCTTGCCTATAAAGGAAACGGATAGAATGGAGAAATTATTACGATTATATATAAAGGAAATAGTTTCAAGGCATGGAATACCTATTTCCATTATATCTGATCGTGATAGTAGATTTACCTCAAAGTTCTGGCAATCACTACAGGAGGCACTAGGAACTCGTTTGGATATGAGTACTGCATATCATCCGCAAACCGATGGGCAGAGTGAAAGAACAATTCAGACTCTTGAAGACATGCTCAGGGCATGTGTGATCGATTTTGGAAACGGATGGGATAAATATCTACCGTTAGCAGAATTCTCGTATAATAATAGTTATCATGCGAGCATTAAAGCTGCACCATTCGAAGCACTGTATGGAAGGAAGTGTAGATCTCCTATCTGTTGGAATGAAGTAGGAGATCGACAATTAACTGGTCCCGAGATCATACATGAAACTACTGAAAAGATAGTACAAATTAAGGAGAGATTGAAAACAGCCCGTAGTCGCCAAAAGAGCTACGCCGATGTTCGAAGGAAACCATTAGAGTTTCAAATCAGTGACATGGTTATACTAAAGGTGTCACCTTGGAAAGGTGTAATACGTTTCGGAAAAAGGGGTAAACTGAACCCAAGATACGTAGGCCCGTTCAAGATTATCGAACGCATTGGACCGGTAGCTTATCGACTCGAGTTACCACAACAACTCGCCGGAGTACATAATACATTTCACGTCTCGAACCTTAAGAAGTGTCTTGCAAAGGAAGATCTCACCATTCCTCTTGAAGAAATCCATGTCGATGAGAAACTACAATTCATCGAAGAACCAATCGAAATCATGGACCGTGAAGTTAAACAGCTCAAGCAGAGCAACATACCGATCGTTAAGGTTCGTTGGAATGCTCGAAGAGGTCCTGAGTTTACTTGGGAATGAGAGGATCAGATGAAACAAAAGTATCCACACTTGTTTCTCGATGACGCAAAATAGGTACAATTTTAAAATTTCGGGACGAAATTTATTTAACGGGTAGGTACTGTAATGACCCGCACTTTTTCGATCGTTCTATACTTATAAGATTAATATTTACATAAATTAAACCTTACCAACATGATAAGCAATCCAAATTGTTGAGATTTATGTTTTTGAAAAGAGTTTTACACAACGTTTGACCGTCTAGTTTGACCGATGATATCACGAACTATATAACATATGATAATTATACGTTTGTGTATATATATGTATATATACATATTTAACATGATCTAAGAATGTTTTAATACCTCATTTTGTATTAATAACAATAAGTTATAAGTATATTTTGAAACTACTAACTTAAGTTTTCAAAACAATAACCATACGTAACGTTTTTTGATATAAATACTTATGACCTATAATGTTTATACATATATCGTATATATAATGTATTTAATCACTTTTTAAGGACTTAAATACATAAAACAATATAAGTATATTCACAAAAGATAGCTATATTTGAATTCTCATTCCATTTTTCACAAGATTTCTATACGTATATCTACGGTATATGTACTCGTATCATACCTAGCTTCTATACGTATTTACTATTAGTATATACACATAAAATCACCACCAATCAGCCCTTGTTCATGCCCTAGGTATAAGGTAATTGAATTTGGAGGATAGCTTGACTAATTACATAAAATTACAACTTGAAATTTTGTCCATGTCTACCCTTGATTCACGTTTTTAAGGAGTATCCAAGGATCATCATTTTGATTCATTTTACTTCAACTTTCTAGCCAAAACACACACATACTTAGAAGCCTTAGAACCCTTAATCAATTCAGCAAAGTTACCATGAAGATCTAGCTTCAAAAACATCACTTAATCACCATAAGAAAACCCTTACAAAAACACTTCAAGAATCCTTCCAAGAACACAAGTTTACTTCCAATTTTTCATTCAACTCCATCACTCTTTTGGTTCTAGGTTTTTACTCCTCTTTTACAGCAATCTTGTTCAAGTAACTTGAGGTAGTAACTTTGTTCATAACCTTATTCGATTCATATATATATATAGCTATCTTATTTTATGGTATAAAATTTTAACAACAAGAACATAGTTTGAATGTTTTCAAACTTGTTTGCAAACTAAATAGATCCTTCTAACTTAACTTTTAAAATACTTCAAGACCTGTAATATATCATAAATATATTCTAATTTAACAAGGTATAACTTGGTTTTTCAAAGAACACCTTAAAACTGTTTTTACGACGTCGGAGTGCAACCGGGGGCTGTTTTGGGTTGGATAATTAAAAACTATCTTGAACCTTAAATTGGAGGTTTATTTTCTGGAAAAATGATATTTACTATGAATATGATAACACATAAAAATTTCATGATTTAACTCAAAGTATAAGTATTTTTAGAAAAATAATCATTTAAGGTTGTTTACATGATGGAAAATGATTAACTTCATAAGTTTCACCAAAGTTTGACCTATGACCTGTGATTTCGAATACAAACTAAGGTATTTACAGTTCATATTCTTAAAGAAGGACTCGATCCAAGGAAGTGGCAAGTTGAACCAACGAAAACGGAGTTGTAACGAAGAAACTATGACCAAAACAAAATCGGATATCCAAGACTAGTTTAGCCACGAAAATAATTGGAGAAAAATTAAATAAATCACATCTTTTTAAAATAACATGATATTTTATATATATGTACTCATAATTTAATTTTATATATTTCAGAATCACCCGTAAACAATACGAGAAGATTAATCATAAGATTCCATGATTGTACGCAACACGTCATTTGACAACACCGGTACCGTGGGTCAAGATTAATCCCGACCAATACGAATACGATGGGGGTTTTATTTATTTCGATGGGGGTTTTATTTAATTATTAAAACACCTAAAAATGAACCATTAAAATTAAATTACTAACTACGGACTAAGAAGACATAAAAAGTATTATAAGTATATATATGTGACGATTGTTTAAAATAAAAATATATTGATATATTATATATGGATAGGTTCGTGATATCAACCGGAGACCAAGTCAAAATATATATCTTCAAGGCAAAAGTGAGTATATAGTCCCACTTTTAAACTCTAAGTATTTCGGGATGAGAATACATGTATTTTATGTTTTACGTTATGGACACAAGTAACTGAAAAATATATTCTACGTTGAGTTGTACCACTGGCATACTTCCCTGTAGCTTGGTAACTATTATTTACAGCGGTATTGTAAACGCGAATCCTGTTGATAGATCTATCGGGCCTGACAACCCCAACCGGACTGGACGACCAGTATTCAACGGTTGCACAGTACTTCGTTTCGTAACTACACTTGGTACGGTGTAGTAAGATTTCATAATAAAGGAAATATGCGACGTGATTAAATGTTAAGTATGGTTACCAAGTGCTCAACCACTTAGAATATTTTTATTAAAATGTTTACATATGAAATCTTGTGGTCTATATTTATATCGCTGCCGGCATTAAACCTATATCTCACCAACTTTATGTTGACGTTTTAAACATGTCTATTCTCAGGTGATAACTAAAAGCTTCCGCTGCAACATGTTGAATTTAAGCAAGATCTTGAGTATGCATATTTGTGTCAAAAATTAAACTGCATATCGGAGGATTTGTAATGTAAAATATGTTGGAAATCGTATTGTTATCATCACATGTAAAGTTTGTAAGTCTATGATTATCGCTAAACGATAATCATCTTTATATTGTCTAAAGCTTGTATTAAAATAAGAGTTATGGTTTGTAATGTAAAATAAATGCAGTTGTTCTTTTAAAAATGTCGCATATAGAGGTCAATACCTCGCAATGAAATCATACGTTATCTAACTCGTTCTTATGGTTAAGGACGGGTTATGACAGATGCCCAAATTTGCGGTAATTATAGAGGCATAAAATTACTTAGTCATACTATTAAGCTCTGGGAGAGAGTGATCGAGACTAGACTTCGGCGAGAAACTACTATTTCGGAGAACCAATTTGGCTTCATGCCAGGGCGCTCTTCGATGGAGGCAATTCATATTATAAGGAGTCTTATAGAGAAGTTTAGGGAAAAGCAAAAGAGCCTAGAGATGGTTTTCTTAGACTTAGAAAAGGCATATGATTGTGTTTCGCGAAAGCTGATTTGGAAGACACTTAATGTTAGAGGTATCCCAAGCAGATACATTAGAGCTATTACGGATATGTATGAAGGGGCGAAGTCTTGCGTTCGAACTCCTGTGGGAAACACAGAGTATTTTCCGATAGATGTAGGCCTGCACCAGGGATCTGCCCTTAGCCCTTTCCTTTTCGCTTTGATCCTTGACGAGTTGTCTCGGGGATTACAAGAGAGCGTCCTCTGGTGTTTGATTTTTGCCGACGATATTGTGCTTGTATCAGAATCCAAAGAGGATCTTAATAGAAGACTAGAGCAATGGAGGGAGACCTTAGAACAAAACGGAATACGGATCAGTAGACAAAAGACAGAATACCTTAGGTGTGATTTCGCCAAGACAGAGGATGAACAAAATGTTGGAGTACATATTAACATTGGGGACCAGATCTTGCATCCACAAGATTCGTTTAGATATCTAGGCTCGGTCCTTCACAAATCGGGGAGGATCGACGAGGATGTGACCCATCATATTAAGGCAGGCTAGCTGAAGTGGAGAGCAGCGAAAGGGGTTTTGTGCGACAAGAAGATACCGCTCAAATTGAAAGGGAAATTCTTCAAAGTGGCGATTTGATCTGCTATGTTGTATGGATCAGAATGTTGGCCAATGACGAAAGCCCATGAGAGAAGGATGGAAGTGGCTGAAATGAGAATGGTTAGGTGGACGTGTGGTAAAACCATGTTAGACATGATTCCAAATGGTGTGTTTAGGGAAAACCTTGGAGTTAGAAGCATCATCGACAAACTAAGAGAAGAACGACTTCGATGGTATGGGCACGTGATGAGGCGACCACATAGTGCCCCTGTCAGGAGAGTAGAGGCACTCACAGTTGACGGCGTAAGGAGAAGGGGTAGACCTACTCGTAGGTGGATGGATAGACTAAAGCTCGACATGAGAGAACTTTTGTTGACCGAGGACATGACTTCAGATAGGAATGCGTGGAGGGCTAGAATAAGAATTGTCGAGTAGGGTTGCTTTCTATTTTATTATTTGTATTATTATTAGTATTACTATTATTATTACTTTATTACTACTACTAAAACTACTACTACTATTATTATTATTATTATTATTATTATTATTATTATTATTATTATTATTATTATTATTATTATTATTTTTGTTATTATTATTATTAACATTATTATTATTATTATTATTAGTGTATTTTTATTAGGATTATTACCGGTTTCATTGCCATTTTTATTAGTATTGATTATTAATAGTATTATTTTTATGTTATTATTACTATTAATATTATTTCTATTATTTCCTTTTACTTTCACCACTATTATTTACTATTATTATCATAATTGTTGTAGTTTTAATATAAATATAAATTATTAAAATTATTATTATTAGTTTTATTAATATTAATATTATTATTTCTTCTAGTAACTTTTAATAGCTACTATTATTTGTATTATTACTTTTATCTTTACTATCCGTTTTATGTACTTGTAGTATTACTTGTAGATTTTTTTTTTTTTTTTTTGAGTATGCATGTATGTATGTTTAAACGTTTATTTGTATGAACTCTTGTTTATGGTTGTTTGTTGTTATGTTATGGAGGTATGCTTTTCTTGTATGTTTGCTTATGTAGGTACGTTTGTATGTAGGTAAGGATGTATGTATCTAAGTGTATATGTAAATGGTACGTACGTAGATTTGTATGCTTATGTAGATATGTATGTATGATTGCATGTATGTGTTGATATAGGTATGTATGTACGTACAAGTTCCATGTATGTATGTAGTTTTGCTTATGTACGGATGTATATAGGTATGTATGTAGGTGTGTTTTTTTGTGCGTGTGGGTGTTTTGGGAATGTTGTGTGGTGTGTGTTTTCGGGGTGTTTGTGTGGATGTGGGTGTGTGTGTGTGTGAGGGTGTGGGGGTGTGTGTATGGTGGGTGTGTACATGTGGGTGTGGGAAGGTGGGTGGGGGTGGGGGTGGGGGTGGGGTGTGTGTGTGTGTGTGAGTGCGTATCGCATCGTTCGGTGCATCTTGGGGCCATTAGGATGGAGGACGACCTTCTTTGCTTTTGAGCTTCGTTGGTTTTCTTTTAGTTGTATGGCTTCGGGGATATCTACCGTAAAGGTGCATGAGTGGTGTTTGGTTTGTCCTAGGTGGTTGGCTCTTTGCGTGCGCAACAACTTCCACCTGGCATGCCTCTCGTGTTATGTTCACAAGGTCTTTTGGCTCTATTATTCGAGGCAACAACAAGCGTCGATTTTGTGGCGTCTTGACTGCCGATTAGAGCCTAAATTAATTTTCAGGCAGGTTTAAATATCCATGGAAATTTGATTCCTACCATTTCCATGGCCTATATTTTTTACTTTCACTTTTATTTATTTATTTATTTTTATTTATTTATTTATTTATTTATTTATTTTGTTTTTATTTTTATTTTTTTTACTTTTATTATTATTATTATTATTATTATTATTATTATTTTTTAATATATAGGCCAGAGGTCCGCACGGAAGCAATCTCTCTACTCTGGGGTAGGGAGAGGGATGACGTTCTCTTCATGCGGGTAGAGAATTTTTTCTCGACTCGTGGATAGAGAAACGACTTCTCTTCTATTCTAGGATAGAGAAAGGATTGTCTACATCTAACCTCCCCCATACCTCGCATATGCGGGATTAGGTATTGTTGTTGTTGTTGTTGTTGTTGTTGTATGATTATAAGAATTATTAGTATTATTATGTAAATTGTTATTTGTAACATTAATATTAGTATTATTATCATATGTATAGTTATTATTAACATTATCATTATTATTATTATTATTATCATAGTTATAATTAAGAGTATTGTCATTATGATTATTATTATTATATTTATGGACAACTAAAATATGTATTATCATTATTATTATGTAAACATAAAAACAATGATTAATATTATTAAGATAATGATGCAAATTATTATTATATTAGTATTAGTATCATTTTTTTTAATTACTAGTATTATTATCATTAACATAAGTATCATTGTTAACAATATCCTTATTATTATTATTAGTAAATCATTAATATCAAAACTATCGTTTTTAAACAAATAAATATTATGTACATAGAACATACTTATTATATATACTACAATTATATTAATATTTCATATAACAAAATATAAACTATATTAGCATTACTTATATAAAAACTTACATACAACAAATTAGGTATTTTTGATATGATACTAAATATATATATATATATATATATATATATATATATATATATATATATTAATATAAACATACTAATCACTTTAAATACATATACAAAATAAATATATATAACTTATGATTTAAGATATAACATAAAATATATGTTTTAAATGGAATTTCGTATAAATCTTATATAACTACAAAATATATATAAATAATTTATATTAATAAATAAAAATATGATATTTCTATTATATGTTTTAATAGAAATACAATTGATATAGGTTCGTGAATCCGAGGCCAACCATGCATTGTTCATTTGTTCAATGTCGTCATATGTATTTTTACTACAAAATACAGTATTGTGAGTTTCATTTGCTCCCTTTTTAAATGCTTTTGCAATATATATCTTTGGGACTGAGAATACATGCGCTGCTTTTATAAATATTTTACGAAATAGACACAAGTAATCGAAACTACATTCTATGATTGGATTATCGAATCGAATATGCCCCTTTTTAGCTTAGTAGCCTAAGAATTAGGGAAATGGCCCCTAATTGACGCGAATCCTAAAGATAGATCTATGGACCTTGACACGTCCCATTCGGGTTACGAATGCTTTAGTACTTCGATTATCATGTCCGATGAGAGTCCCGGAATGATGGGGATATTCTATATGCATCCTGTTAGTTCGGTTATCAAGCGTTCACCATATGAATGATTTTTATCTCTATGCAGTTTGCGAAATGCCTGATATGAGATGATGTTTATGAGAAATGAAATGAAAATCTTGTGGTCTATTAAAATAATGGAAATGATTATTTATGATAAACTAATGAACTCGCCAACCTTTTGGTTGACACTTGAAAGCATGTTTATTCTCAGGTATGAAAGAAATCTTCTGCTGTGCATTTTCTCATTTTAGTGATATTACTTGGAGTCATTCATGACATATTTCAAAAGACGTTGCATTCGAGTCGTTGAGTTCATCAAGAATATTATTAAGTCATTTATAGTTGGATATGTTAAGAACTGGTATGCATGCCGTCAGCTTTCGATGTGATGAAAGTATGTATTTTATAAAACGAATGCAATGTTTGTAAAATGTATCATATAGAGGTCAAGTACCTCGCGATGTAACCAAATATAATGTATTCGTCCTGATGGATTAGGACGGGTCATGAAATTATAAAACTATTAGTAGTTATATAATACTAATAGTAACTATATATATATATATATATATATATATATATATATATATATATATATATATATATATATATATATAAATTAAATTAGCTATATAATAAAATCAAGTTTAAACACCTATAATATTTGAAGGTTATAATCGAAAGATAGCGTGCACTGTATACGAACCTCACCGCTACATATGGCCTAGGGTGGTCCTTGTTGCCTTATGGGAACCGCTTGTGGATCTCGAATGCCAAGACTTAGATTCTGGTCAAGAGTCCTGGGCGCCCGGTAACAACTGATCATCAGAGTGACTTGTATGATAGCAACGAGATTTGAGAAAGTTGTACAACGTCTTGCTAAAGATTGTAACCCGAACTTTCTATAGTTAGGAAGTTACTAAGAATGGAAACTTTCCATAAATAGTAACTTTCCAAAAATGGAATTTCTTTTAGAAAACCATTATCATTAGTATAGTTATTATACTTATGTCTATTAGGAAATATCTGATCGTACATACTATCTCTAGGTTGAGATCTCGATCACGTTCTTCCTTTCAATTCATTTCTCTTGTGGAATAACTCTTCTGTGCTACTAAGGTGAACTCATAGCCCCGCTTTTTACATATTTTAATGTATTTTATAAATCTTGAGGTGAGACACATGCTTGTATTTTAAATGATTTACAATTTAGACACAAGTGCCTAAACTTTTTGATATGCAACTTCGTGAGACTATTGTTAACTTGTATTCTTACATGCATATCCCCGCCATAATATCGTTAATTGCTGGAATTGAAATTTTGCAAGCTTAATTATTGTGAGTAGGCCTATTGAGAGTGACGTCTCTACCCATTGACCTATCGTTAAGGGGGTACATAATAATGATTACCGACACCCGTACAGTGTCAGGGGTTAATGTTTAGCTTGATATTATAACTCATGGCATATTGAATATTTTGATGTTTTGAAATAAATCTTGTGGTCTAAACTTATTAATTATTAAACCTATGATGTTCACTCAACCATTGTGTTGACATTTTAAGCATGTTTGTCTCAGGTGAAAAATAGCTTATGCGCTGCCTTATGTTGCTTTGCTAGCTGATGCATTGAAGTCCGCATTTATTTATATCTTAGCATTTGTCAAACATTTATTACATTTTGGGTTTACCATGTAAAACAATTTCCTTTCCGCTGCAATTGAATTATTGGATTTATTTGGGTCTCATTTAGGGTCGTTCTCGTTTATATAATTGTGTGATGATATTGAAAAGTCATATTTACCCCGGGCCCTGTTTGGGGGTATGACAATATTGGTTATATTTGAGCTTAAAGTATGTTTGGATGCGAGAAATTGAAGTTTTACTGAGTCTGGAGCTGATCACGGCCTCAACTGGTTGAATCCCGGCCGTAATACATTGACAGAAGTTGAAGAAATCGGAAACAGACGAATCACGGTCGTGATACCTGGATCGCGATCGCGATGGAATTTGGTGATCCCGGTCGCGATTGACCTATCGCGGTCGTGATCCGGGCCCGTTCTGGTGACTTTTTGTGCAGCTATAAATATTCGAGGTTTTTAACCCTAAAGGGGTGCAGTTTTTCAGCTACGAAAAAGAGAGCTTTTCGAAGACCTAAACCCTACCATTGAATACTTGCTCATCTTTTACTTCTATTCGATTAATCATAACTTTTGGTACTTGTTTTTATCACCAGTTTATCATTGTAATAATGAATACTCTTAGTTTTTATTGTTTATTTGTTTCTTGCTACTTTAATATGTTAGGCTAAATCAGTTTGGTGTTTGCTTGAATGTGAAACTATGAATATTGGATTGTTCTATCATATGGATTTAATGTTTGTGATTGAAATTAATTATGTTTGATTAAAGATTCATTCTTATGCATGTTCTATGTTCTTAAATTCAATTACATAGATTGTTAATCGTTTAATGTGAGTTAGATTGAGATGCAATTTATGCTTCAACACTTAGGTGATCTAGACAATTAGAGAAGTGATTTCTAGTGATTGAGTCATTGATTTAATTGGTAATTGAAAGGCTTGTGAACTGCATAAGAGTGTAACTATTGCAAGTGATTGTTATAGTTAGGATTTTACGTGAGTTTAGTCTAAATCAAGTCTCATTTGTTTCTATCAAATATAATTTTAAACTTTTGAAGTGTGTTTATGCGAGTTTACTCATTTTGATTGATTAGAACTTCGTGAGAAGTCATACAACTATATTAAAGACATAATAATCGGTAATAATCGCAAGAACAATTCATATCAATAGTGAATCATTCAAGTGGACATTGTTTTATATTAATTGTTAATTCGTTTTTTTCACTTCACGTTAATTGCATGAATTACAATATAAACCAACTCTTTTATTAAATCTCTAGGATAATTACTAGTTTTAAGATCTCGATTAAACTGCTCTCTTTGAAACGAACTGGTCAAATTACTTATAGGTTACTGCATGATCAGGTTATAGTTGCCTGTAATTGTGTAATAATTGTTAAGTTTTTAGCTAGTTATTTTAAGGTACGATTTCACATATCAATTGGTTCCCAATTTCGTTTAAGATTTAGATTCGCACCTATAGGAAGCCCTAATTTGTTGAACGGAAACGTTCCTTCTTTACACCCGAACCATGAGGCTAGATCATTGAGTTTTTTATTTGAGGTTCCAATGCCATATACACAACATTTATTTAAGTTGATTCTAAGACCTGATAGGTCTTCAAAACACTTAAGAATTTTAAGGGTAATTCTCACTTCGACTTTGTTCCATTTCTCGAATAATATTGTGTCATCGACATATTGTAAATGGGATACAGTTACTTTGTCCTTACCCACTTCCACCGCTTTTATAATTCTTTTCCTAGTTGCCGAATTGATAGATGATTTAGACCTTCACTTGCTAAAATGAATAGGAAAATGGAAAGTGAGTCACCTTACCTAACTCCCCTTTCGGGGATGAATTGTTTGGTTGGTTAGTCATTTATAAGAACAGAAATAGAAGTTGAGGATATGCAGGAATGTATCTATTTGATCCATTTTTTCTCAAATCCCATGAGATTCATTATATTTAGCAAGAATTCTCAATCGATACAATCAAAAGCTTTTTCAAAGTCCACTTTAAAGATAAAACTTTTTGATTTTCTATCTTTAAGGTCATCCACCGCTTTGAGAACGATTAGAACCCCATCAAGAATGTAAGGTTCACTAATGAACAATGTTGTAAAAGTCGGCCGACTTGGCCGACGCGTCGACTGATGCGTCTTTTTTTGGGTTCTCCGTTCCATTTTTTCTGAAAATGACTCAAAGACGGTCAAAGCTAAAAGTTCGGTCAAAGTCTTTCAATAACGGTCAAAGTTGGTCAAAAACGGTCAAAAGCAGTCAAATTTTCGTCAAGATGCAATATGTTTTAAAATTAGGGTTTGTTTTCATTTTTTGGGCTGCTCTTTTCTGTGTGTCCTTACTGATTATGTACTCGTTAACATTAATTGAGTTTGAAGTTTGATTATATTTAAATTCAAGTTCTTATTTAAGAAATTTATGGTACAGAATCAACTATTTTATACATATATGAATATATATTTAAGAAATTATTAATAAAATCAACGTTGGTCAACGGCCAATGCGTCCCCAACGCGTCCCCGACTCGGCCGATGCGTCCTTTTTAGATCTCAACCGATGCGTCCCCGACTCGCGAATTTTACAACCTTGCTAATGAAAGCACTCTGCTCTTCTCCTATTAACCATGGGATTACCTTTCTAATCCTATTTGCTAAGATTTTTGATAAAATTTTATAGTACTACCAATTAGGCTAATTGGACGAAGATTCGAAAAGTTTAAAGGATCTTTTACCTTAGGGATGAGTGTGATGAAAGAGGCATTGCATCCTTTAGAAATTAATCCCGATTCCCAAAACCAATTTATTGTTTTAATGATGTCTTCTTTGATGATATTCCAATATTTTAAGAAGTACATTATGTTGAAACCGTCAGGGCCAGGGGCCTTTTTTTTTAACATCCTTTAATGGTTTCGAGTATTTCACTTTTACTAAATTGTACTTCCAGATTCACAGCCATATCCGGAGTCAGAACAGTCCCTTCCCAATCGTTAAGTTGAAAGGTACTTGAGTGCTTTTTTGTAAACAGATTTTTAAAGTGTGTGAGAGCTTCTGTTTTGATGACCGGCGGTGATTCTACCATACGCCAGCTGCTTTAATCCCATGTATGTTATTTTTATTTTGCCTCCTCCGTATGCACAAATGAAAAAATCTATTGTTTCGTCACCCTCTAATGCCCATTTATATATATACTAGTGAAATGACCCGTGGAATCACGAGTTTGTTTAAATGAAACAGTTTAATGATAACGCTAAAGTCATTTAGTTTAATGACCCGACGAATCCCGACTAAGAAACTTCTATTATTTTTACAAACACATTGATGTACTTAACTTGGTCGGAATATATGAACTACATGTATTCTCTCACCATCATCTTCTAATTTTCATCACAATTACTATTTTTCTTGTCATAAAAGTCTACATTAAAACCTTTTATTGAAACATATTTCGCATACATATATAATGTAATTAATTTCGTAAAGAGAACTCATATTTGAATTTGAATAATAATATAGTAATAATTAATAATTAATGAGAGCGAATTTTTTCACCAAAAAACGTGAAATAAATAAATAAGTAGATTTGGTTTAATTAGTCATTAATTAGATTAATGACATCACCTTAAGGGCTTAGATTTTTTTCTTTTTCTTTTTAATTTTTTTTAACAAAGGAATTAGCCTAATAATGACATCATCATTATAGGATTTTAATAGAAAACTATATATATATATATATATATATATATATATATATATATATATATATATATAGCAAGTATTAATAGCAAGTATATTACTAAGTAAAATATGTGAAGTCGTCGTACATTACATGTAGTAACCACACGAAATTCATTTAATTAGAAACAACTAAATTAATGATTGTCACGGATAAAGTAATTTCTTTTTAATAAATAATATAAATACCTTCCAAATACAAGTAATTAATAAATAATAATGTAAATATATCTAAACCTTTCAAATATAAGTAATTAAAAATTATTTTTTCTAATAAATTGACACGATTTTTACAATAGAGGCTAATTATGGCTACCACGTAAGATGTTTAACACTTTGTTTTATATAATGTATAGATAGATAAATATGGATAAATAGTTAAATAGATTTTTGTTTTTTAAAAAAGCATCATTTATCATCCCACAGAAATACAATTGATAGGCTAGCAGTTTGTAGCCATTCGCAAGGATTCACAAAGCAGCTCAAATAAATACAAATTTACAAGGATGATAGACAAATAAAAGAGTAGGATGCCAAGACGGATTCCTAACAAGTTCTCGAGGCTAAGCGGCAAAAATTAGCGGATTTTGAAGTCAATTATGCCAACCGATAGATAATGTCTTGCACCTTTTCGCGATCCATTCATAGCTTTGTATTTGTATCTCGTTTAACGCCATCGGTGGTTCCAACATTTGTTTTTAAAAACTTTTGGTTGCGATTTTTCCAAATGAGGTATCCACAAGTCCATTCAACCGCTTGTCAAATCTTCGCACCTAATTCCGAAAAAGTAATGCTCGAATTCCCTTGGAAAGTCTCACCCATAAGATAGTTAGATAGATAGATAGATAAATAAATAGATAGATACCTTAAATATAATCGTTGTTAGCCAAACATACAACATGTCTCACTTTACAAAAATTATCGAAACACACATGTAGTATTTTTAATTCGAAAAGTACATCTAATTGCTAAGTTTAACTTCTATTCAATTGTTATGCCCTCTTTGTAACGACGTGGTCGAGTCGGTGGATCACGCCAATCCGCTCAAGAAATTTGGATTGGCATCCTTAAAGGGTGGAATCTATAACAACCCTCATATTTCCATACCTGAATTGACTAATTCGACTATAGGGTTGTTATCCATACGTAATATATAATTAAATTCGACGTTGATCAAATATTTATTTTTAGTTGACACGTTCTGTTAACTAAAGTTTACACTAATTATATAAAATAACTTTAGTTAATATTAATGCGTATTATATTTAAAACTATATGTAACATAATTATTAATTAAATGATAAGTTATTTTAATCATTATATATATTTTTAGCTTATAAAAAAAACAAAAATAAAAAGAAATAAGATTTTTTTTAATAAATTAAATAATGAGCCCATGAATTTTGACTAAATATTTTCAAAAACAAAAACTTATTAAAAACATTTTTAACATGTTTTTATTATTTTGTCAAAATTGGCACCTTTATTTTATTATTTTTTTTCTTTTCACCAACTATTTTTTACCTATAAATACATGGCTCCTCATTCATTTTTTCTTGCCAAACACAAAAACTTAAGTTATTCTCTCAAAACCTTGAAGAAAATTTGAGGTACTTTCTATTTTTATTAATTTTTTTCAATATTGTCATTTATATTTATATTTATTGTATATTCTTTGTAAAATTCGAAATTAATTATGTTTATATGTTATAATTAGTATTATAAGTGTTATGATGCATAAAAATAATTTTGATAATTTGTGGAATATTATTTATAATTAAATACGAATTATATAGTGTTTAAACGTAAAAATAATGTAAAATTCGTAATAAATACTTTAACCAAAAATAAAATATATATAATTTTTTTATGAGTTTATAAAACTTATATAGATCTGAAAAAAAAATTATAAAAATAATTACTTGGGTCGAATTGGTATTTATTATATAATTAAACTCTATTATTATGTAATTCGAAGGTAAATTAAGAATAAATATAAAATAATAAAAAATATTTTTTAAATATTTTTCTACAGGTTATTAGACTGATAGAAACTTATAAAAATTATAAAAATAATTATTTGGGTTTATTTAGTAATTATGTAGAATTAAAATTATTTTGTGAATACATTAAGGGTAAAAACAAAAATAAATATAAAAATATAATAAAAACATTTTCTTAAATTTTTCTACTAATATATATGATTAACTAAGACTATAAAAATTATGTATATAATTTTTACATATTTAATTAATTATTTAGACATTTTTGGATATTGTTCGATTAATAAAACACTATTATTTTTGAAGTAATTTAGGTATTTATTTAAAGGTAATTGTATTTAATTTATATAAGACATACTAAGGTATAATAACTAAATATTAAATAATACTTAGGTTATATTATCACATATATAATTATTAAGTACATTAATAATTCGTTGTGTGTATACACCTAAAGTGAAGGTTAATCAAAGATAATGTACAATTCATGTGAACTTCATCGCTACTCACGGTCGTAAGTGAATGATATCTAGGTTTCCATTTATGGGTAAGCTTGTGGATCTCGAATGCCATGACTTAGATTCTGGTCAAGAATCCTGGGCCCCCGGTTACATCTGGTCATTCCTGACTTATTTGATAGCAACGAAGTTTGAGTAAAGTTATACAACGTCTTGCTAAAGATTAACCCGAACTTTCTAAAATTGGAAAATTACTATAAGTGGAAACTTTCCATAAATAGTAACCTTTCGAAAATGGAAATTCTTTAGTGAACCATTACTATCAATATAGTACTATATACTATTGTCTGTTAGGCAATGTCTGATCATACGTTCTATCTCTAGGTTGAGATCTCGGTCACGTCCTTCCGTTCAATTCTTTCGTGGAATACTCTTTTGTGCTACTAAGGTGAACTTCATAGCCCCACTTTTTACTGTTTCATAACTGTTTTACAACTTTTGGGGTGAGACACATGCTTGATTTATAACTGTTTTACGCTTAGACACAAGTACTAAATTGTTAACTATGCTGTCATGCTTTGATTCATGCTAAATCCCTACCGTAATATCGTTAATTGCTACGTTTAAATACAAACTTAATTATTGTGAGTAGGCCTATTGAGAGTAACGTCTCTAACCATTCGACCGTTGGTCTTTGGTTACATAATAATGATTCCACGACACTGACAGTACAAGGTGTCATAGGGTAAACTTGTTTAGTAGCGATATTACAAAATGCAGCAACACTTTTAGATTGATATTTCTATATCAATCAACTTTAAACTAAATCTTGTGGTCTAAAACTTTGGATATTATTTATAAACCTGTGAATTTCGCTCAACCTTTTTGGTTGACACTTTAAGCGTGTTTTGTCTCAGGTGATGATTGAGCTAGCTGCTACTTGCTACTAGATGATTGATGTATGCTTTACTGCTTGCATGGAGTCCATCATTCATATTTATCATTTTGTTTAAGACATTTTCCATTTACTGTACTCTTATGATGTAAAACTTTGAATAATGCTTCCGCTATTTATTTAATAAATAAAACGTCTCATTTAGAGTCGTTCTCGCTTATACAACTGTGTTATGATATGATTGGTCACAATTACCCCTGGTCCATTTTGGGGGTGTGACAGATTGGTATCAGAGCAGGTTGTTGTACAGAATCAGGATTGCATCTTTTGTGTGCCTTATACAATTAGGTACCTTAGCAATGTAGGACTACAACTTCCTTTGACTATAGTGCCTTTAATTGTTGCCTTTAACTGTTAAATGCTACACTATACTTTAGAAACTTTACTTATCTTAGAATGCCGAGCCAATCTAAGAACTCTGCTCATTCTCCTAAGTACTATTCAATTCCGCCACCACATTTAAATGCGACACCGTTCTCGACATTCCTATGTAATTTATCAAGGTTTTGTGTATTACATATGTATTACATGAAATATTATCTATGAATTTTTGAAACTCCTATATTTGTTACTATTCATACTCAAACGTATATAACTCCCTGTTATATCACGTACATATATGCTTTATGCCTTTATGCATCAGTTTGCGAACCGAAAAATGTCATTGAGTTATCGAGAATCTCAAAGACATTATAATATCATCACTACTCATATCCATTACTTTTATACCTTTTATTTCTCGTTATTGAATTTTCTTGACGGATGGCGTCTACGAAACCCTAGAATGGAAGGGTTTGGATTACCGATTTAAAGGATCCTATAGCTCAAGCCCCTAGACCTGAATAGGCCATTACGAATTGAAAGTCTTTAATCGAAAGATTATCAGATTACATACTTATCATTTTATGATCTCGACACGTCATACTGCTATTATTGGATTATAGACACATCATATCTTATTATATCTTATCATATCTATCTTAATAAACTTTGTCTAACACTTTTCCTAAATTTCCTCTGTAAATTACGGAAATCTTTTTGCTATATATACGTATATCAAGAATACAAATATATCATTCAATATTCAACACTCATCTCATAATAAAAACTCTTATTCCGATCAGATAATATGGATTTCTCACATGATTCCTCGAACTCCTCGAGCTCCAATGGCAGTGTAACCGGAATGAACCAACCAATTAGTCATCATATATTTTGGATGAATTGGGGATGGGTTCGTAGTAAACTTAATCAATGGAGACAAGAAGAAGGTGATCCCTTCCACCAACCGAATTCACCTCTTGGTGAAGAACCTGAAGCACTTATCGGCGAACCCGTTCGGAACACTATTTTCACCCTCATTTCCAGGGTATCCAGTCACGAATATATAATATCTAAAATTCTAGATCTTATTCATCCACTTGTCCGAACCGCCAATCACCCCGGAATAATAGAAGAAGTCAATGAGCTTCGCGCTCGAGTGGTGGCTCTGGAGAATATGGTGCGAAATCTACGAGCACCAGCAGCAGCATAACCAGCATCACCACCAGTACCAACAGCATCACCACCAACAACATCAGCTTCACCAATAACAAACACCATAATCTGTACCTCGGATATCAACATCATACGCCCCATAGATACCAAGGAATATTAGTAATAATGAGTTAAGATGTATTGACTCATTCTTCCTGAAAATTATATATGTATACTTTATATATATATATATATATATATATATATATATATATATATATATATATATATATATATATATATATATATATATATATATATATATATATATATATATATATATGGTTTGGAACAATAATAAATCTTTTCGTATTAAGCTATTATGTGTGAATCTTAAATAGTATGTACTACTTGGTTAATTCATATCACTAATATGCTATGATATACATTCTTCGTTAATCACTGTTTCATCACAATAAACTCCATTTCATAATAAAATAAGTGTATTATTCAAATACATGTTTGGTTTTACACTTTCATTTTCGATGTACTCAAAACTCTTTAGAAAACATCATTCGTGCCTTGTGAATTTCACAAGAATTCCACGAGCATCAACATCATATACCGAGGTATATCAATAACAATGAACGATGGAGTATTAATTCATAACTTCATTAAAGAAAGATTCTGCGATGATTATGTAATCTCTCAAGTTTTGAAGATTATTTATTCTCGCTTCAACCGCAAATCAAATTATTTTAATAGTATATTAACTCATTAAATCTATATTATACGTGAAGAATACATATATGAACGTATATCTTCATAAAGATTGTAATTAAAAATCCTTTTGTACAAACTGTTAATTGTGAAAATATTTTAACGGGTAGATAAAACCCGAGAAATATTTATATCTCACATCAATATCTTACATTGTACATTCTTCAAATTCTGATTCAATAATTAGTAACTATACTACTTACATCCACATATGTATCCGTTCACTAAAGAACAACCATTTTCATACAAATTTAATTACCTATTCTGATTTGGACATATCAGAATCCAAGTAAAGCTTTAGCAAGTGTAATCTTCCTAAAGATCACTACATTCATGAATTATATTCATTCGTATTCTATGATGAATTATCACATCAAACCACCGAAATTATCGTTCATTACTTTTGAAATCAACAACGCCTATTCATCAACCATTAGAACCGTTGACGATTACAATCAGCGTTTAATCATCTAAAAATGAAATTTCTTGAAACCATCTAGGATTGATAACCGATGAATCAAATATGGCTGCATTAAATGCAGAGGAAACAGCAAAATTGTAGATGGTCTCAATGGCCAAAAGTTTGATAATAAAGAATGGTACGTTAGAAAAGCTCAAAAGAAAATTTGGAACTGAAAAACGGATTGAGCTAACCATGGAGGAGACCAAGGACAAATACAAGGACCAAACCCTATATTCAAAGAATCCAGGTAATTCTGGATCCAATGAAATCTTTAGAGAATATCTTGCTCCGAAGTTATGTTAAAAGCTTGCGGAAAATTTTTCTTCATCAACCTTCGAACTTAGAAATTCCAAAATGTCGTTATAAATATCCTCTATATTTCTGAAGATATTTTCATAACGATTCTTGTCCACAATTAAGTATCTCTTTGCGATATCTTTATAAAGGAAACTATTTTAGTTTCTATATTCAGTAAAATTCAAGTTTAAATTATAAATGTTTTGAAGAAATGTTGGAAATTGAAGCATGAGTTAGTATAATATAATGACGTCAGGCCAACGTGATTATATTACAGTAAGTCATGCTAAATTTTTAATGGAAGATGATGATTCATAGACTTTATAATCATTATTTGCCATGTTACACGACTCTTACATTCTACTTAATCTCTGAACATATCAAGAACATATATTCTTGATAGTTCTATCCTCAGTAATTCTGGTAATTTACCAAATCAAATCGTGATATTACGTTTAGAACATTAGGTTCATTCGAAACTTCATACCTACAAATTCTGGACCATTACTCGCTTAACTTAGAGTCGAGAGCAGAATAAAAAGGTAAAGAGCTCCGACATATAAGGGAAAATACAAAGCCCGATAACAACACGAAAATTACAAATCGTGTATATCAATGCGTACAGTAACATAAAGACACGGGAGAATTAAAAACACTATAACCCCAAGAGCATAGTAGAAGTAAACAGATTCCTCTGGTGGTAAAAGAAAAAGAAGCATGACTGCATATATGGTCAATATAATAACAAATATCAATACGGGATTAAGCATATTAACAAATCTTTTGGAAGTATGAATCTAGAAAGAAAGTATAGAAGTGGTGAAGATAATGAAACGGAAGAAGCTAATTTATAGCAAAATTTCCAAACACAGCAATCGAGGCAATTCATCGCATTTAATCAAAGAAATCCCAAAATTCCGTAAATACCGGATAATCAAATCTTATAGATTACGAAGATTTCCTTTAATCCCTTGAATTCCGGAAATCAATCTTGACTACATCAAAAGTTAAGGCGAACATTTAATTTACTCATTCACTCTTTTACGATAGCTTCGTTTATACTCTTTTTATAATCGAATCGTTCTATCCATATTATTCAATAGTGATAAAACTTTATTCTTCAACTTATATTCATCATTACAATATTCTTGTTGTAAACAATGATGATCTCTATCAAACTTCATGACTATAATTTTCATGAACTACTCTCTGTTTTGTCTACCCTAACATTGTGGCATAAACGCTCAAGGTTTAAATGAGCTCGATATTATTCATAACACATTTTATATATCCAATTTACTGAAATGACTTGTATAACATCATCATTTTGAATGATCTCCGCATTAATAATAAAATGCACTTCGTAGAAGAACTTGTAGAAATTATGGTATGCATGATTTTAATTCTTGAAACAGAACAATATTCTATCCGTTGGAATTCACGCAAGGCCCCGAGCATACCTGGGAATGTGAAAACCAAATAAAACGTAAATATCCTCGTCTATGTACGAACAACACCGATTAATGGCAACAACTAAATTTCGGGACGAAATTTTTTTTAACGGGTAGGTACTATAACAACCCTCATATTTCCATACCTGAATTGACTAATTCGACTATAGGGTTGTTATCCATACGTAATATATAATTAAATTCGACGTTGATCAAATATTTATTTTTAGTTGACACGTTCTGTTAACTAAAGTTTACACTAATTATATAAAATAACTTTAGTTAATATTAATGCGTATTATATTTAAAACTATATGTAACATAATTATTAATTAAATGATAAGTTATTTTAATCATTATATATATTTTTAGCTTATAAAAAAAACAAAAATAAAAAGAAATAAGATTTTTTTTAATAAATTAAATAATGAGCCCATGAATTTTGACTAAATATTTTCAAAAACAAAAACTTATTAAAAACATTTTTAACATGTTTTTATTATTTTGTCAAAATTGGCACCTTTATTTTATTATTTTTTTTCTTTTCACCAACTATTTTTTACCTATAAATACATGGCTCCTCATTCATTTTTTCTTGCCAAACACAAAAACTTAAGTTATTCTCTCAAAACCTTGAAGAAAATTTGAGGTACTTTCTATTTTTATTAATTTTTTTCAATATTGTCATTTATATTTATATTTATTGTATATTCTTTGTAAAATTCGAAATTAATTATGTTTATATGTTATAATTAGTATTATAAGTGTTATGATGCATAAAAATAATTTTGATAATTTGTGGAATATTATTTATAATTAAATACGAATTATATAGTGTTTAAACGTAAAAATAATGTAAAATTCGTAATAAATACTTTAACCAAAAATAAAATATATATAATTTTTTTATGAGTTTATAAAACTTATATAGATCTGAAAAAAAATTATAAAAATAATTACTTGGGTCGAATTGGTATTTATTATATAATTAAACTCTATTATTATGTAATTCGAAGGTAAATTAAGAATAAATATAAAATAATAAAAAATATTTTTTAAATATTTTTCTACAGGTTATTAGACTGATAGAAACTTATAAAAATTATAAAAATAATTATTTTGGTTTATTTAGTAATTATGTAGAATTAAAATTGTTTTGTGAATACATTAAGGGTAAAAACAAAAATAAATATAAAAATATGATAAAAACATTTTCTTAAATTTTTCTACTAATATATATGATTAACTAAGACTATAAAAATTATGTATATAATTTTTACATATTTAATTAATTATTTAGACATTTTTGGATATTGTTCGATTAATAAAACACTATTATTTTTGAAGTAATTTAGGTATTTATTTAAAGGTAATTGTATTTAATTTATATAAGACATACTAAGGTATAATAACTAAATATTAAATAATACTTAGGTTATATTATCACATATATAATTATTAAGTACATTAATAATTCGTTGTGTGTATACACCTAAAGTGAAGGTTAATCAAAGATAATGTACAATTCATGTGAACTTCATTGCTACTCACGGTCGTAAGTGAATGATATCTAGGTTTCCATTTATGGGTAAGCTTGTGGATCTCGAATGCCATGACTTAGATTCTGGTCAAGAATCCTGGGCCCCCGGTTACATCTGGTCATTCCTGACTTATTTGATAGCAACGAAGTTTGAGTAAAGTTATACAACGTCTTGCTAAAGATTAACCCGAACTTTCTAAAATTGGAAAATTACTATAAGTGGAAACTTTCCATAAATAGTAACCTTTCAAAAATGGAAATTCTTTAGTGAACCATTACTATCAATATAGTACTATATACTATTGTCTGTTAGGCAATGTCTGATCATACGTTCTATCTCTAGGTTGAGATCTCGGTCACGTCCTTCCGTTCAATTCTTTCGTGGAATACTCTTTTGTGCTACTAAGGTGAACTTCATAGCCCCACTTTTTACTGTTTCATAACTGTTTTACAACTTTTGGGGTGAGACACATGCTTGATTTATAACTGTTTTACGCTTAGACACAAGTACTAAATTGTTAACTATGCTGTCATGCTTTGATTCATGCTAAATCCCTACCGTAATATCGTTAATTGCTACGTTTAAATGCAAACTTAATTATTGTGAGTAGGCCTATTGAGAGTAACGTCTCTAACCATTCGACCGTTGGTCTTTGGTTACATAATAATGATTCCACGACACTGACAGTACAAGGTGTCATAGGGTAAACTTGTTTAGTAGCGATATTACAAAATGCAGCAACACTTTTAGATTGATATTTCTATATCAATCAACTTTAAACTAAATCTTGTGGTCTAAAACTTTGGATATTATTTATAAACCTGTGAATTTCGCTCAACCTTTTTGGTTGACACTTTAAGCGTGTTTTGTCTCAGGTGATGATTGAGCTAGCTGCTACTTGCTACTAGATGATTGATGTATGCTTTACTGCTTGCATGGAGTCCATCATTCATATTTATCATTTTGTTTAAGACATTTTCCATTTACTGTACTCTTATGATGTAAAACTTTGAATAATGCTTCCGCTATTTATTTAATAAATAAAACGTCTCATTTAGAGTCGTTCTCGCTTATACAACTGTGTTATGATATGATTGGTCACAATTACCCCTGGTCCATTTTGGGGGTGTGACAGAATCTATCCCTTCCTTCGGGTTTCACTTTGATCGACCTAATCAAATGTTCGAACGTGATCGGTTTTGACACAAGCAAAAAGAAAGTTTGGCAAGCGGTTGTTTGGGTTACGTGTTATCTCATTTGAAAGAATAGAAACCTTAAAGTTTTTCGTAATGATGCTTGGGCTGCGTCTAAGATTGTTAATTAAGTTCAAGTTAAGTCTTTTGATTGGGTGAAAAATCGTTCGAGAAAGTCCTTTATGTCTTGGCATCAATGGCTCATTCATCCGAATTGCCCGAATGTGATGAACGTGAATATTGATCCGGGGTGATTTGTTTTGTATTTACTCTTTCGTGATTTTTCTTTTTGTCGTGTATTTTGTTTCTTGTGTAGCATGTTTGTATTCTTTTGTGTCTTGGTGTTTGTATTTGTACATTATTTTTTTTCGTTATATATAATTTGCCTTTCCAAACAAGAAATCAACTATAATGAACATGTATCAAGTTTATTTATGAACTATACATTTCATTTATAATTATTGGAGTACAAGTATAACGTTATTCGATGTCCATAAATGGAATGACAAAATTAAAATTATACAGTAATTAATAGGAGTCAGTGGCGGATCCAGAATTTTTTCCCACCGGGGGCGAAATTTTTTTTAAAACCATAGCAATTTTTTTGAGTAAAATATGGAGGTTTTGGGGAAAAAAATTGAAGTTTTTAGGCAAAATTTGAAGATTTGTGGGTAAAATTTGAAGGTTTTGGGTCAAAATTTGGAGAATTTTGAACAAAATTTGAAGGTTTTGGGGCAAAATATAAAGGTTTTGGGGCAAAAAAAAAATTCACCGGGGGCAAAGTCGAAAAATCCAAAATTTTTACACTAAAATTTCGAAATCCACCGGGGGCGGGCGCCCCCTCTCCTTACACTCTAGATCCGCCTCTGATAGGAGTCAAGATCCATAATATGTGGGGATGACCGTTTTAGATTAACTAAACCACAAACATAACCAAGAATATTCCTGTTAAAGTGTGATTTCTATCACGCACCATACACGTGTTCAATTTTCCTTCTCTACACCCCAATTGGTTAGACTACTTGGCTACTTGCTTCTGGTATTGTCAGTTTGTCAGCAATTAAATTATTTTGGAGGTCATTGTTGCAGTTAAACGATATAAAAGTTTAGATTCAACACATGTAATCAAGTGTCGAATATACTTACGGATAGGAAACGAAATTTCTAAATATATTTTTGATAGATTCACCCTAATATGACGTTATTTTTCAAAAATACCCTATAATATATTCTATTAAGAGGTTTGTATAAGATATGATTTAAGAATACTCTAGCACATTTAAATGAAAACTATCAAAAACATTGTTAGAAATATTGATTCCCTTGATTTAATACTACCTCTTAAAATACCCTTTTGTTTAATCAACAATATTAGTTATCGTCATTTGTGAGTCTGAAGCCACTCTATTCTCGTCTACTCTTTTCATCTCTTTCCTTTCTCGATTGTTTCTTTTTACTCCTTGTTATCTCTTTCCTTCTCAATTGTTTCCCTTTACTCCGTTAAAAACAAAGTATGATTAGAATGTCCTGATTAATTCTTGAATCGTTTAATCACTTTTTCTATAAGGTATTCGACCCAATGATTGCATTGGTTTCACAAAATTTGTACATGGAAAAGACAAGAACGCAACTTGTGCTTTTGGTAATGAAATCACAAATCCGATTATCAGAGAAATGTGTATTCTTTAGGTTATCTGTGTGATAACAAAAGTGCCAAAATTGAATTATGAAAATATGTTATATTGACAATTTAAAATTGAAGGGTTCTTCATTTTGGCTGGAAAAACTATTACCTAAAAAGGTGTAACTTTTGGTTGGCAATCCATTGGCAGACACCTTTTCGACATAACGTATAGTGTCTTTTCGGTTGATGTTTCGGGGCCCTGTCACATTATCGAGTCAACTCTTACGGGCGTGCTTCCACACTCACCAATCCGTGAATACGTATAATTTAATAACCGTTGTTTTAACGCAAATTGCAACTACCTAAAATAATTGTTGAATGTCACTAAAATCACCAACATACTCTTTGTTGTGTTAACAAAATAATGAAATTCTTTCAAATCATTTGTGTCCCTACTAAAATTTGAAGACTAGTTTTTCAATAGGCTCACATACGAACTCCCATATATATTACTTTAATTTCTCAAATAATTTTTAACAAAAGCCCCCAATAAATCACAACAGGAACTTGGTGAGTTTTCATTTAAAATGAAACCCTATTAAACCGAACAAAACTCGTATAAGACGGCTTGTAGCGGTTATAAAAGAGGGCGTGAGATGCCTAGGTGGCAACCAACCAACACCAACTTATGGTGTATCAATGCGTGGGATGGGGCTGTTTTAGGGGCGTTCCTTGCCCTGCAACGGAACAAGCAACGGAGTGGATTGGGATTTTATTAATTTTTATTATTTTAAAAATCTTATTTTTACCTCATTTTAATACTGAACCCAATTATACTTTAACACATCATCACAATACTCCTAACTCACATCAAAACCCACACCACCACTACTCCACAAAAACAACACACACGTCGTAGTCATCAAAAATGTACAAAAAGCAACTCACGCCCCAACCCACGCCCCCAACCAATACAAATAGTCTAACTTCTTTTCTCGGTTGAGTTTTCTGACGCACCACTTCTCGTAAGTCGTACCCTAAGTACGTTACTCACCTTATACAAAAATTTATTTAAAGTACATTGATAATTTGGTAGAACTTTTTACCGTACATTACATACATTGGTGATAAAATAAGGGCTGTTACCTTCATTGAACACAAAGTAAATTACATTAGTAATATGTTATTTTAACCCAACATAATAACAATGGTTTCATGCTTCTAGTTGATAACAAAGCAAGTAAACTCGGACGTTTACTCTTTCTTAGTTTTAAGTTATTTGAATAGGCAAATTATTGACACTCCTAAGTATAATAAAGTTGATTAATAGTAAATTTAGTCTCTTTTATCGGTTGATATCGTATGATCATCAACTTGAGTGGATAAAGCCACGTTTTATGGGACACTAGTTTGGGTATATGGCCTTTTGAGCAAACATCCAAATAGAAGTGGATAGCAACCCCAACACATGGTTTTGGTCTCCAATTATGATCATATGGGGACTAAAACAATCACCTTATTTCCAAAAAAAAAAAAAAAAACATACCTCTAGAGAGATGTTTTTGTTGTATTGTTTTATGATATTCTACTATTTTTTTTAATTAAATGTACAAATACAATATACAAATTCAAAGACTTCTTTTATATTTATAGACAATCAAGTTGTAACGCGAAGACACATTTCATATTTTAAAGTTTAAAAATATGTGAGGTTTTTTCTGTTTAAGTTATTTGGGAGGACAAGTATTTTTAATTCGCTAACCTATCCGGACCTCCATTATCATCTTTTGCTATTTTGAAATTTATATTTGACAAATAATGAATGAAAAAGTGATCCTACAACTTGGAATGTTTTTTCTGGTACAAAATGATGAAATGGACAAAATGGGGTCGCTTTATTAACTCTCATACTTCTACATCAAGGCTGAGTAGATATCCTCTTCCAATTTCCATACTCAATTTTTTATTTTTTTTTACTATATCTATATTCTCTAATCTCTATATATTTGTATATATTATAGTAATATAACTAGTCCGGACCGGCCCTCGCAATGCGGCGGGGGCTTTCGGTCGGCGCATTCATATTTAACGCAGTTTTATTTAAAGAAGGGAAAACGGATCATGAGTTATACGTCGTTGTTGGTGTCGTCGTCTTTAGCGTTTTTTAAAATCTTTCCGGTTCGAACGTAGTAAGTTTCGATTTGTTGATAAAATTATTTCGAGCCTAATGGTGTTGGCGAAAACATTTAACTCGTGTCGAGCAGGAAGATACGGGCTGTCGTTGTGTTTAGCGTTTTTTAAAAAGTGTCCGTTTCGAACGTAGTTAGTATCGTTTTGTTCATAAAATTATTCCGAGTTTGACACTACTGCCGAAAAAATTTAACTCGTGCCGAGCGGAAAGACACGGGTTGTCGTTGTGTTTAGCGTTTTTTTGAGAAGTGTCCGTTTCGCGTATAGTTAGTCCCGTTGGGTTCCTAAGATTTTTTCGAGTTGAACGGTGGTCTCTGAAAAATTTAACTCGCACCCAGCGAGAAGATAGGGGCCGTTATAAATTCGGGTGGAATTAGTTTCTTATATTTTAATTAAATTATGTATTTACATTTTTTACCCCTTAGAAAGTGTAAACTTGGAGGACCTTTGTGAGAATATACGCAAAGCTGAAGGACCTTTTGTAATGTGAAAACAAACACAAAACTACATTCAGATTTAATTGAAACTACAACATTTTGCATTTTAATTGCATTTTAATTGAAACTACAACATTTTGCATGACTTTTAGTATGTAGAAGTTTAATAATTAATGTCATTACCGAACAAATAATTCACTTTCTTTCCTATACAAGATAAAATATATGCACAAGATGACAAAGTAGATATTAGTTCAAGTGCTATTTCAATATCATGAACTCATAAAGTCATGGTGGATGTGATTAACAACTTTGGACAAGTTTGAATTTTACTTTAGTTTATTAAACGTTTCATACTTTTTGCTTTTACAGCATCCTTATTAAGAAAAAGAGAACTTCAAATATCAATATGTACACACCCAGAGATTTTAAGGATCACTTTTTATCAACTGTGTTGATAATTATCTCAAAACATATATTACTAGAGATATTAACTGATTATTTAATTTCAACTAATATATTATAAAAACAAACGATCAATCTGGAAACGTGATAAAAACAAACAACAACAAAACTCAGTCCCGCATATGCGAGGTATGGGGGCAGTGGCGATTCCAGGATCAGAAGTCAATGGGGTCCTGAATTTTTTTCTCAAGTACTAATTATGTTTAAATGTTATTTTAGTAGTTGTTTACCTTCAAAAAACTGCATATTCAAAAGATATATGGAGTCCGACTAGTTACATCTAGTGGTGTCCTATATAATTCAAAGGAAAAACTATAGATTCGAAAAATATATGGTGTTCAACAGTTAAATTTAGTGGTGTCATGTATAATTTAAAGTGTATTTTCTACTAAAAATTTTCGAACTAGTGGTATCCCGTGACCTCACGGAGTATTAAGTAGATTCGCCCCTGTATGGAGGAGGTGAGATGATGACAATCCTTCCCCTATCCTAGAATAAAAACAAGTCATTTCTCCACCCGAAACGAAACACTCTCAATAGTATAGAAAGTTATCCCTCTCAATGTTCTATGGATAGGGAGATTGCTTCCAAAAGGACCTCCGACCTTTTTAAGTAGGAAATTTTTTTAAAGTAAAAATAAAATAAAATAAATAAAAAAATGAGACGCTATAAAAATTGTAGAATCAAATTTTCATGTGTTTAAATCCTGCTTGGAATTCAAATTTAGACTCTAAGCAACGGTCAAGTCGCCAATAAATCGATGCGTATTGTTGACTCGGTTAACAGGGCAAAAGAAACGTGATAAAAAATTACATTTAAATTGAGTTAACACAGTTTGTTGTTCTTTACTTCATCACTTTATTACAAACCACATGTTTCTTTTTAAAAAAGGTTTTATATTTGAATTTTGAAATAATTTATTATGAGGATAGAAATAAAATCTCAACGACTATGACTGTATCAGAGTCATGATTCGAATCTTCTTATATTATATTTAATAAAAAGGTCTTGATATATACAGAGAATCATTAACATTTTTATTTTTATTTTGAACTATAAAAAACATCAACTTATTGTGTTACAAGTTTTCAAGCTCTAACCACTAGGGATATTTTAGTGAAGATAAAGGGGCCGTGAGCTACAAACATTTGAAGCATTAGTGTAATATTAGGGTACAAAATTGTATGTTACTTATGGATCTTCAAAATTACAGCGAAATTATGTGTTACTCGATTATCAACATTAAAATCATATGTCGTTTTATTGTTTTCACCCTCCAAGAAAAAAAATTGAAGTTACACCTTGATTTTACAAAGGGTGATGATCCATACACAACTTAAATTTTAACCGTACACAATCAAATATATATTACTGTGTTGTACTGTACAACTTTAAGAAGTATTTTGATTGTGTACAGCTAAAAAGTAGTTGTGTACCGATCACTACCCTTTTACAAAATCCCCAAACAATAAAAAAAAAATCAAGTATTCCGCAAGCTCTTACTATTAGTTTCTGGTTGTATCATATTTGATTGTTTTATCTTTACTTGATAGTATAGATGCACAAACCGGATAAAAAACCGGATTCGGACAACAAAAAAACAGGATTTTTTTGTCCGGATTTTTCGGAACCGGTTCCGGATCCGGTTCCGGTTCTCGGCGTCGGATTTTTTTCGGATTTTTTTCTGGAACCGGTTCTTTTTCGGATCTCGATCGGATTTTTTCGGATTTTTCTTGGACTAGGATTCGATTTTGCGAATTATATTTTTACCGGTTCTATTTTTTTTAACGTTTGACAACAATAATATAATCGGTATAAAGAAAAGTTATAACGCTCAAGTGCTCAACACAATAGATAATATAAATAACAATATTCGAACAATACAATTATATAAATAACACTTTTATTCGAACGATACAATAATAAAAATAAAAACACTTTTATTCGAACAATACAATTATAATTAATACATTTCGAGCTTCGGCATGGCCATCACCCAATAATGTATTAAGACTAAAGTATATCGAGCTTCGGCATGGCCATCACCCGTTATACTTTAGTCGTCAAATGACCCAAATGTGTTATCTTGTTGAGCGCGTTGAGGATTGTGCCTTCGATCGTAGTCTTCAAAAGCGGGGTCATCAACTAGAGAAAGGTAAGCTTGTTGGTAACCCGATACATTCATTTCGGTTTGGTCCATATCAAACGGTTCATAGTCACCTTCATCCACTTCGTTTAGTTCATTGTCGGAATTCTCTTCGGTTGTTGTAGGCGATAATCCCGCTAAATTTTCTTCAAACTCTATACATTCTTCAATGTCGTTATATAACGGACCTTCTAATGAAGTTTGATCTTGTATCCTATCTACCCCATCCAAATAATCTTTCAAACATACACATACTTTCACAGCTTGGGGGGTAAGTCTTGACCTTCTTTCCGATATAATTCGACCACTCAAAGAAAAGGCCGATTCGGAACCGAAAACGGAAGCTTGTGAATTATCCATTATGGGATAATTAGACTAGAGATTAGAGAATATTTAGTGATTTAGAAATAAATATGAGAATGTTTGTTGGTGCATTTTCAACCAAGACATTACCATGTATTTATAATGGACTTTGTGGGGTTAAAATGGTAAAAAAAAACTCAAAAAACTGCAAAAAAAGGGCTGAAAATGCAAAAAACAAAAAAAAAAAAAAAACGGCTAGTTTTTTGAAAAACCGGATCGGATAAAATCCGGTTTATATCCGGAAAAAATCCGGTTTTCTTGAAAAACTGGATCCGGGTGGAACCGGATCGGATCTCGGATCCGGATCCGGTTTTTGCTGTGTCCGGTTTTGCTTGGATCCGGTTCCGGATCGGATCTGGATCCGGTTTTTTTGCCCATCTATACTTGATAGAGCCAACAATGACATCATTGCTGACCATATAAATTCACAAATTTATTCTGTACTTCTAATTATACCTCTAACTCTAATAAGCACAATTTCATTTCCTTAACAAAGAATTATCTGGAAGTTAGCAAACTATTCAGCAGGTAAGATTATTCATGTTCATACCTTAAAAATAGGATTTGACATTATAAACAAATAAAATACGACTGCAATACATCTTCCAAAACATATTGGTATACTGTATGCGACTAGCCATTAATACTGGGTGAAACGATCAGACAACCATAAGGATACCGTTTAATACACTGTCACCAAGGTGAAGATCTAACCCATCAAGAATTTTAGATAACCTGTTTGATGGGCATTTACAAAGACGAAACGTAATTACAGTACTAGTAAAACACAAATACGAGAACGGAGACCTTGTTTTCAAACATCAGCAAAGTACTTCTCTTCAGCATCATGATTAGCTTCCTTCATCCAATGATCATCCAATGTCACATCTTCATCTATACTCGAGTAATTAAAATGTTGATGGTCTTCACCTGCAAGAAACTTCTGTTGCATCACATGTGTGAATTGGTCCATTCGATCTTGCATCTCCTCAGCTGATAGAGTAGCTGCGTCCGAGGATCTTACAGGTGCATCGTCTATTGTACCTTCATCTGCAACAGCCTATATCGACATATACAAACCATGTCAGGTGATCTTGCAGTATGTATGTTCATGGTCAAAGGATAAGCACATATCGACTTTATACTTCGCGAAAAAAACTTTATCATGTATGGATAACTAAATTGAACATACTATGAACCTTCCTACATAGCAATATAAAGAATTGTAACTAAATATAACATTGAGCATATAGTTATAACATGAAAATACAGAAACATTGAGTCAAACATCCAATTCTTAGGTTGATACACTTCCGAACTAATGTATAGTACTGCAAAGCAATACAACAATATAATCCCAAAGAACAAAAACTCCAAAGAAAGTTTTCTCATTTTGGTTTGGTATACTAGTTTTTAAGGTAGTCAACTTCAAATCTGCGCCTTTAACAATTTTCAACCTAGTTGTCACCTCCAAGCATGGATTCACGTATGACATCTTAACAAGTTAGGGTGCGTTTGATTGCATCTTAATTGAATAGTTCAACACTACTGAATGCTGAACCGTTATGTATTCAGTCCGTTAATTTGTGAAATCTGAATGACAAATAACGTTGAACCGTTCAACAATCTGTATTGAATTGTTCATAGTTGAAATACTTTAATAACCATTCAACACCTAAATTTCCTTCAATATTTTTGCTTGTATTATATCCAGAACACTTCTCAAACAATTAAATTCTTTTATTTATTCACTATAAGGTTAATACATTGATATCCCATCATTCAAATAGTTTATTGATAATAATTATCAAACATATTATTGTCGTTCAGAACCAAGTTAAATAAAAAACTTTGAATCATTCGATTTTGAACTATTCTACTTAATCATTCTGTTATATCAAACGCACCCTTAGTTTTCATCTTGGGTGAGTGATTTACTAGATATAGCACGGTGAACTAGCCCTACAGGTTGGGTAACAGGGCAAAAGGGGCTCCAATTACCCCTTTGACATGTTCTTCTTTAGCAAGAAAAATTATTTTACCCGGTTGACACGTTTAAGATAATAGATAATCCAGCCATTTCGACTAATACCTACGGTGTCAAGTTTCAAATGTAAATAAGGCGAACCTACCAGCTACGATAACAACTGTGATAGCTTGATAACGTATTACTCCGTATTTTAAATGGTCCAACAATAAAAAATAAAAATAAAAACAACATAAAAGGAAAAACAAATAGTTAAACGAACAAAGAGCATACAATTACCTTATGTTGATGCATCCTTCCATTAACATTGACATCACCTTCGTCTTCATCTTCCTCCTCCTCCTCTTCTTCTTCCTCTTCTTGTTCTTCTTGCGGGCCCTCATTCCCAACCCAATCCCGTTCATCGACACCTAACCTCTGTTGCTCGCTCCTAATCTTTTCCATCAAAAGTGCTTCTTCAGCCCTCCTCAATAACGTCTCCGACCACTTTTCCCCAGGTCTCGACATGCGTCTTCCACTTTGGTCTTGAAATTTTCCAACAAACTCGTGGTGCAGGTACGGTTCTCTATCACGCATCGCATCCTCAGAGAAAAACTTCCCATCATGCGTTAACTTGTCCATGTATGCGCGCCTCCTATTCTTAACCTTTGCAGATCTCGACTTTAGATCCTCGGATGTTGGATTAATCAAACTACGCAGATGATTTAGATGCCAATTGATTTCATAATCGTCACTTAATATATCAAATTCCTTCAGTTCCTCCAGTGTTAGCAGTGATCCATAGCGCTCTGTATATGCATCACACGATTAGAACTACTCTATGCAACAGTATTGGCTATTAGTATGTCAACCATGTTTGTATCATTATGCTTTTCGCCTCCTTATTATAAGACAAATTTAAACATGTTAAATAGTGAATGTGTAAGCAGATTGATTCAATAAACGAAAATTATAGAAAGTACTCCTATCAATTAGGACTCATTGGCAGTGCCATTTTTTGACACATCAAGCTATTTCAGATGGCTTTTTATGTTACAACCTCTCTACAACACAAATGGTTAAAACTTCATACCCATACCCATGACTGATACCCCCAATTCATACACATTTTTATACGCGTTTTCGGTTCTCTACGTTATTACTTTGGATGTAATTTGAAGACTTTAAGAGTTTGTATGAGCTTAACATGAAGATTATTGATCAAGGAAGAGTTTATGTGACTTTGGGTGAGATTTGACAAAAATTCGACATCAAAACTGAAGACAAACGACAAGTAAAAGAAAGTCAAAAAAATAAAAGTGTTGATGCTGAAAAATGGTGCCCACCAGTTTTTTATTGCGACCGCGCGATTTTTATTGCGGCTGTGAGATTTGGTCAGAGAAACTTCGCGGTCGCGAGTTTTGGGTCGGTTAAGGGTCCGAATTTTGGCCTATAAATACCCCATTAATACCCTAACTTAGGTGGCAGCTTTATTTTACGAATTTTGGAGCATTTTCCCCATTGTGCATGGGTTTTTATCACTTGGATTACAATTGTAACAAGATTAAATCATTGGTACTTATTTTCTTATTACTTTGATTAATATTATGATGAATTATTGTTTATCCTTGTGTTTGATTATCTTTTGCATGATTATGTCTAGCTAAACTCTTAGTATTCACTTAGATGATTGAACCTAGGTGATAGATTGCTAAATCTTTTGTTGTTTAAATAATTGCTCTTGATCCATGATTCATTATTACTCCCATTGATTGATCCATTAAATTACTAGTCTATTGATTGATCCATTAAATTACTAGTCTATTGATTGAAGTAACGATAGTTATCAAATTGATAAACTTGTCTAGATTGTTGAAAGATAATTTAGATTGGTTGTATTGCATGTAGGAAACTAGTGTAATTAGACTTAGTGATTAAACCATCAATTGAGTAGGTAATTGTGAAGCTAAAAAGGGACACTGATTTATCCTTCAATTGAATCGCCATCTTGAGTAATTAGATTGATTGATTGTGTTCTTACGAAGCGTGAGGGAAACCAACGTTATTAACTTACACTTTCATGATAAAATTAGTATCTAAGTGAGGGAAACCAACTTATCTTACTAAATTGATTAATGAACTAGGTTAACAGTTACACTTAGGGAATTGATTATAACGGTCTTAATAAAAGAAATCTGGTAACTAGGGAATTGAATCTTAAGTCAATACCCTTATCTCATCTGAATTCGTATTTGTTAATTTGCGTTTCTTAGTTTTTTTAGTTTAAAATCAAAACTCCCTTCAATTTACTTAGAATAATTATTAGTTTAAGATTCTCAAAATTGCTACTCCGTGTGGAACGAACCTTGTGCTTGCTATTTCTTTACTGCATCGATCGGGAATAGTTGCCTGATTTGTGTGTTAATTTGATTAGTTTAGTTCAAAATATTTAGGTTGCATTTTAGCACATCAATGACCATATGACCCAATGAGCAATCGGATCGCAATAAACTCAAAGTTCCTCCTCCCATGTTCCGCTTTCGTGATAGGTTCGTGTGCTTACAAAATAAGAGATTATTATTCCTATCCACTGATTCAAGTCTACCCTACCAAATACCCTGGAGGTGTTTGCAACTTAGCAGTAGCTTATTTATCAGGCGTATTGGATTTTCAATAATCCAACAGGCTCAATTTTACAGGCGTAAAGTTATAAGGTTATATGAACTTGATCTTATTGCTTCTTTATCCTATAAGCTAAAAGTGATACAAGCTTATAAGCTGGTAATCATTATCTCAGCATGTCATAAAATCAAAACAGTAAGTATCAAATTCGAGTACAACTAAATTCGACTTCGGATGCTAATTCTAAAACTACAATCACAAACACAATTAATTAGCTGAAATTGAAAAGAAAAAGTAATACCTAAAAAAACAGGGACGTCACGTGAGTAGAGATCCTGAAGGATGGATTTACGTTGCGAGGGAAGAACGGCAGATGATTGTTGAGCCCTAGGGAAATATAGGTCTTCTAATTGTGACAGTCTTTCCGTTATCGATTCCATAGGCAAAAAATCTGGTGTATAATTCCGGCGAAAATTAAACTCGTAACCCCGTTGAATCGACTAAATAGACACATTGAAGGCGGTTTGGGTTTTTTTCCGGCCAATTGTAGTTGGTCAAAAAGCACGTGCTAAACGCGTGACTTTTAATATAATTTACGCGTGACTTTTTTTTTCCTGCCAGTTTAAGTGTTCTTATATTATATGAAAACAGGAGTGACTATAAATAAATTGATACAGTGTATAACACAAAGAAATATATGTAAAATCTTTTTAATAATAGGATATTTCTAACAACAGATTCATAGAAATATTATATATGACGGTTACATATTGACTTTAACATATATGTTTACGGCGCGTTAGCGACAATCGTTGTTAAAAAATAGTTAATAATAACATATACCTATATCCGTAATTTTGAGAAAACTACTCAATTTGTAATACACAAATTCTCTCTCTCTCTCTCTCTCTCTCTTCAAAAAGCAAGAAATTTTATATCACAATGGGCTAATGTGGGAGCCCAACCCATATATACATCACGAGATACAGGAGCATATCTGCAAGCATTTGAGCCGCTACAAACTGAGGTTGAAGTTGCAAAGCTATCAACTAAAAGACATTAACAAAAGGAATTAATAAGATGATACAAACTCGATTTATACAAAAGACATTAATACATCCTCTCCCACACATCAAGGACGTGTCGTCAAAGGATTAGGGAGTGGTCGATTGTCTCCACATTCTCATCACATACGGGGCATCTCACGGAGTCAAGATCAACTCCTCTTTTGTCTAAATCCACACGCGTCGGGATACGCTTCCTTATTACTCTCCACAAAAACACTTCTACTTGTATGAATTTGGATTATAATCTCTCATTTCATTATTTAAGTAGTTCTCTCTAAATCTTCATCGTTTAGACTTTAGATCATTGTTAACATGTGAGATAAAATTATATAAAACCTATTTTACTTCAAGTTACAAAAGCTTGGAAAAAAAGACAACATATGAAGGTTCATAATATTTTAACACACTGGGGCCAAAAAATAAATAAACAAAATTTATACAGAACAAAATCAACAGTTTCATGCTATATATATATATATATATATATATATATATATATATATATATATATATATATATATATATATATATATATATATATATATATATATATATATAAACCTTCAAGGCATAAAAGTAACCAAATCAAAAAAACAATTAAGCAAAGCAAGTGCTATAAGCAAAGCAAGTGAACCAAAACCAACAATTCATATACTACGACCAGAAACCCAAAAGGTTAGATCATTATAGGTAAACAAAATGTCATTAGATATTCAATAGTAAACTTCCGAGAACTGTTAAACTATTGGTATCGATAATCCCATAACTCAAAGGAGCCATTTTTGGCTTCTGAACATTTATCGATATCTAGTACGAAGTATTTTTACCGCCTCAAAAGATACAACAAAAGACCTTAAAGCTGCTTTTGATTTCAACAAAGGCCTTAATTCAATTTAAATTTTTGTCACAGTCAAATCCAATGCAATATTAACTTGCAGTTCATGCATTGCAAGTTGTACATTGCTCAAGATTCGGTAACAGAAAAAGACCAAAATGGACAAAGACTGTCAAATTTATAGTTGCTGAACATGATCAGTTATTTCTTGAGGGCAAGATTGTGCTTGTAAAAGCTCCAAACGAGTAAACGGCGCAGCAAATTGCAATATATAGTCTTCATCTGCGAACCCAATTAATCAATCAAAAACGTACTATAAACTCTTCATGCACATACGAACAACAACAACAACAACAACAACAACAATACCCAATCCCGCGCCTGCGAGGTATGGGGGAGGTAAGATGTGGACAATCCTTCCTCTACCCTAAACTAGAAGAGAAGTCGTTTCTTTTACCACGAGTCGAGAGAATTCTCCACCCACGGGAAAGGAAATTCATCCCCCTCTCTACTCCAGGGTAGAGAGATTGCTTCCGTGAGGACCTCCGGCTAAAAAAAGACTTTTTTTTTTTTAAATTTAAAACTAAAAAATAGAAATTAAAAAATACAAAGATAAATAAAAAAAAATAAAATAAAATAAATAGATAAATATATAGATATATAAAAAAAAAAATTTAAAAAAAAAATTTTAAAAAACAAAAAAATAAAATCTTACTCTCTTTGACGGTGCCATAAAGCCAACATAGAACCTCGTCAGCAAATGCCAAACAAACTCCTCCCTGTGTATATATATTTAATTTTAAAAAACACGCACCGAGATGTGGATAATTAAACATAAATCCTTACATATATAAAGTAAACAAGTGCTTACCTGCCAGTAATTTTTCATTTTTACCCGGTGAGTTATATCTTTGGTTCTTAATCTCTCTGTTCGTACAAGTTGCCCAGCATCATTCCTAAAAAATTGCATAAGATTGTTAAAAAGAATTACCTGTTGCATTTGCATTAGTAACTGAACAAATTATCAGACGTTAGTGTACACGGTATCGTTATTTGTCTATTTCATGTCGCAATAGGTTGCTTCCAATATGTACGTTGGAAACGATACATTCAACAATAATTGTGGTTGAAATAAGTGTACCATGTGTGAAAAACCACTTGCAGAAAAATGAATATATATTTATATTTATTTTAGAAGAATGTACCTATATCCAATGACGATATAAGGGACACCAGCAAGAAAAGATTGAATCTGTAACAATACAGGTTAAAATGTTCAAGTATTAGCAAACAAAGATATTAATAGAAGAGAAGCTATAACTGATTTTACAGGTGGCAATAACTGATTTTTTTCCGAACTGTATGACCGATTGTAGATATGACTACAAATCTTGGTACAGTTTATATAATCAAAAAACCAACGTGCTGATTTTCATAACAGCATCCACTGGAATCAACGAATAAATTTACTGACAATATCTCCATATATACGTCTATGTCCATGGCACATATATAAACATCTGACACTTTTATTTATTTTATCGGGCTTCATAACTCATAAATCATACATAAAATGTTAAATAATCATGAAATTTCAAGAAAAACATATATGATGGAGTAGAGCTAGGACAATCATACCCAAAACTTGAGCAATTTCTCCCGCTCAAATCTTTCCTCCGTGTGATAATCCAACTGCGAATACAACGAGATAAATAGTCAATAAACTCGCAAACTACTTTATAATCAAGGATCAAAGAGTAAAAGTTAGCGGCAAAATAGATTTCAGTTTTTTAACCTTTCAGAAAACAACCACCATAGTATACTATAAAACAACCGTTCTTTTTTACGCTATTTTAAGTTCAAACATATTCAAAACTGTACCGGTTTCCTCTCTTTTCGATTTACAAGTAAAAAGAAGATGACAAACCTCACGACTTGTTTTCAACTCGACGTAAAATCTCCTTCCATCATCAGTGGAATCACAACAGTCCATTTCAGCGCCCATTAGGATACGATGTGCACCTAATTTGGTTTTAATTACAGCACAATATTCAACATTAGCATCAACATGATGTATCCCTTCTCCATCATCTCTTGTTGGATCTTCAGTTGCAAGTGTCTCAAAGCAATATCCCCAATAACTCCTACAATCCAATATCACATTCATTCTCTTATACACAGTTAAAATATGGGATTATATATCTAGAGGCAACCCAAGTTTATCGTTTTGTTTTGTAGGTCACCCATATTTAAACTATTCTATTGGCCACCCAATTCGTATGTTGTTTCATGTATACCAAATACGTCTAAAACTCATCGGGAAAATGTAAAAAAAAAAGCAAATTCCCATGTCTTTTGTGATTAACATTATTTATATTATATAATGTTATTCAAATACATCAGTATTTGCGTTATTCTACATTTTCTGATGAGTTTTAGCCAGATTTGATATATGTGAAACAACATACGAATTCGGATGGCCTATAAAATTATTTCCATATATGACTGGCCTATAGAAACAAATTGATATATTGGGTGATCTCTAGATGTATAAACCTTTAATAGAAACAAAATTATATGTGATTGGCCAACGAAGATAATAAAAAAAAAACCAAAAATTCAGGTTCGGAATAGTACATTCGACGATCACGTTCGCTTCTTGGCCTTTCAGGCAATTTATGTACATCGAGATACACGACTCCTTTTCTTTTATGCACCCCCATTTCCCAAGGCTCGTGCCTCAAATAAGCAGTGGCCATTATCTGTCAAAAAAAACACATAAAAATTCAAATTCGGATCTAGGAATCAGATCGATCATTAAAATCACAAGTCCCAAAGGAACAAAATTCTACCGTAAGTAACGAAATCATCAACCATGATTACGACTATGTTCATAAGGTTTGTCTAACTCACTAAATGACTAAAAAATAAACATTGATAAGGCACATATTTACCTTATTAAGATTATTTCTGTAGGTCTGTTGTACAAAAAAGAAACAAATACCGTTAGTAACATCAGCATTATTATTATTATTATAATTATAATTATAATTATAATTATAATAAAGCAAACAAAAAAAAATTATAAACTCACAACAAAGTGCATATTCTGTAAGGGAATATTTTTGTTTCGTATGCAAGCGAGAAGATCACCAAAGCCTTGAGATCCCAAATCTGGTGCAAATAAAACAATAGCAACAAAACGTTATAAGATAACTGAAGCAACATTTGAGTTACATAAGTGGCTCTTTATTTATTTATTATTTTATTTTATACAGACAGAAAGCGTACCCTTCTTCTCAATAAAAGTATCAAAACCTTGGTTCAAATCAGCCCCAATATCTTCTGTAATTAATCGCTTGAAAAGCCGCTGATTATTTAAAACATAAAGTAAAGTGTTTAAACTTAATTATGAGGATTAAGAGATTAATTAAGGTTGATGAGATATAAAAAAATGCTCACCAAACTACTATCATCGAAGTATACTTCTCCACCTTCCACCCGACTATAGCAACCAAATTCAGACGGCTAATTGACACCATTCAAGAAATACCAAAATGTGTAAATAAAAGAGCAACTTTAAACATAATAATCATGTTTGTGTGTGATTATGATGCCAATAGCTAAGAAAAGATAATAAACGAAAGCTTTAAAAAGTCGTCATGATCACATAATAATTCGTTAGTTGAAAATTGAGATATTTATATTAGTATAATCTCCAAACAGCCTTAATGATTTATGCATTGCATTCAGACTTCAGCCGTTAGCTCTTAACAATCGGGATTGGTTTCACATATCAAACATTAGTCAAAAAATTACAAAAACATAATGAAGAAACATCCCCTAGCGCATTACCTCTTGAAATGCTATGCATTTCCTTGATAATGTTTCTTCACTCTTTGAAAACTTAAGTTCAGAAACAAAACGTTCATCGTTACGAGGCGCATAGAACTTAGACCCGTAACCATAATTTTGCCTTTGTGGAATTGGGCCGGGCCGAGGAAGAATGCCAGCTCCTCCTCTATCGTTTTGCCAACGACCACGCCCGCCGTAACCTCCTCGGTTCGGGTTGTGGTTTGTATTACGTGGAGGGGGTTGTGGTAACACTGTAGAGAAAACAATAAGATAAAGTGGATGAATATTTATACATTTGCATTTTGAAAGTATTGTCATGATAAAAAAGAAAGAAAATTTTATTAAAGGCATATCAAATAAATTAAACAACAGATGTTTGACTAATCTTTATAGCAGATTTTTATACACAAGGTATAACAATGAAAAAGTTTAGTACTACACGTTTTCTGGCAAGTACAACCTTCTGTAAGTAACATAAAGATCACTAGATTTATTTACGATATACAACAATAATTAAACAAAAAAACATTTACACGTAAAAGTGGCTGATTGAAAGATTGACAAAAATATGTATGGCCACTTTTTCTCATTATGTTTTTTGAAACTCATTATCTGATTATTGTGACTTGAAGTCAAAACAATCTGGATTTTAAGTTTGAATGAACGAATTCTGTTTATAATTAAAACCCTTTTGAATAATCGCTTCATGATAATCTAAGGCAAACTAAAACTACCGACTTACAGTATTTCAAAAGCTAATTCAAGATTTCAAGATACTTTTACTCCTATTTCATCAAAGTATTTTCTCTCTCTATAAAAGGCCATATTTGGTAAATTTATCTATTAAGTACTCCGAATTTTATTAACAGCAAAACATAAGATATGATAATTGCAACTTCAAACTACAAAAGTATATCAGACACTGTATTCAACAGCCCGTCTTACTACAGCCAATTATCTTGTTTATATCGTACTATCACCTAGTCACTTTCACAACACGCATCCAAACACCCCCCAAATTAACAGTTACCATCAGATATGCATCCAAAGGTTCACCCAAAATCAAGACATAAGTCGATTGGGTTATAGCTTAGAGGTCAAAGAAAAGAATCTACACATTTCAAGTAGCCTAAACGTTACAAGTAATCATATGACAATCAAATGCTACAAATCGCAAATCATTTTCCTTACAGTAGCATCAAGGCCAGTTACATTACAATTAAGATTTTGGGAAACTTTTGTTCCACTACCCTCTTTTCCCATAGTCAATAAAATATCAAAACACAAGCAACAAAGCGTACAAAGTAAAAGGTACTCAATTTTACCTATACCCATTCAAGATTATCTTACAAACCAGTATAACACATACACAAATGATCAATACACACATGTTGGTTCCATGGGCAAAAACTAATAAATCATCAACACAACAACTATTAGTTGATTGTGCCAGATCAAACAACCACCTAACAAAGTAACAAACTTTCACAGATTGTGGTCATACTAAAAACCTAATAACTTAAGTTCTTACGATCACTAACAAAAAGAACAGTATGTCAACCACAATTCATTCAGTTCAGTACAAAAGAATACCAAATTTTCTTTCTTAGTTTGCTTAAAAATCATGCCAACTCAGTATGCCACAGCAGTCACCAAAAGATTCATAATAAAACCAAATGGGTATCATCAAAATTAAAACTTTTTAAGCTTTACTTGCTTTAATATTCTTACAAGTAAAAAATCATAAGGCAATAACAACCCCTTTTAAAAAAAGTTGAAAAAATCCTTAAAAATTAAAACTTTTTCATCTTTCATACTGCAAAACTAATTCTTTCATATAAACATACATGTAGTGTATATGTATTTATATATTTATAAAGTATAAAACAAATCAAAAAGTAGATAATTTTACCAGGAACAGGAAAGGGGCTAGAAATTTGGGTCTTAACATATTCTTCATTGTCAGACCCAAACAAATCCTTATCTTCTTCAATAACATTATAATCATCATCATCTTCAGTATACCCAAATATTTGTTCATGTTCTTCTTGCACACTATTGTGATTATTATAATAACGTGATCTAACTTCACCGTTATCTTCATCTACATCAACATCACCGCCAGCACCACCACCGCCACCGGAGCTATCACTACCGCTACCACCACTGCTCCGATTAGAAGATGAATCCGAAGATGAAGAAGAAGATGATGCTGCTGCTGATGAAGATGATGTTCCTGATGATGATTGTTCTTCCTTTTTATTACTATTATTTGTTTCTTCATTCTCTAAATCCAAATCACCAAATAAGTCCACCTCTTGCTCTGAATAATCCATCCCAAAAATAAAAATTAAAACTTTATTCAGATTTTGGGTGCGATTTGTGTGTGTGTGTGTGTTTTATTCGATCTTTCTTTGGGGTTTGATGGAAAGGGGGAATAAAAGAATACAAGAAGGGTATGAAAATTTTATACTTCTAAAAGTCATGTGATTTGCACGTGACCTCTCGCCGAATTTGGACGAGATTTGTTCAATTGGGCTTGTATTAAGGTTAAACATGTTATAATTCAGTAGGCTTATAACTACCTTTAGTGGTTTGATTCTTGATGTTATAATTCAGTAGGCTTATAACTACCTTTAGTGATTTGATTCTTGATTTAGAATACTAATAATGAAGTGTAAGAACAAAGATGATAATGGAGAGAAAGAAAGAAACACTTTGTAAGTGTGAGAAATGGTGCAAGTTTAATGCTTGCATTCATGAGTATTTATAGCCTAAAATCTCAATATAAAAATACATACTTTGTGTACCAAAATTGACTATATGTATACACCAAAATTGACTATCCATATCTATATTATTATTATTATTATAACACTCCCCCTTGGATAGCAATTTTATTTTGTTGAAGATCAACTATAAATTACTGCCTCGTTAAAAACCTTGCTAAAGAAAACCCAGTGGGAAAAAACTTTAGCTAAGGGAAAAAGAGTGCAGCATGGAGTTGACTCCCCCTCAAGTAGACATCGCTTCAGCTGTTACATCTTTTGAACATGTCTCATGCCAATGTTATGAACGTGTGTTCTGAAAATAGCAGTTGGAAGTGCTTTCGTGAAAAGATCAGCAGAGTTTTTGCTAGATTGCACATATCTCATTTCAATCTGGTTGTCCTTAATGAGATTTTGAGTGTATGAGAAGAATCTAGGTGGTATGTGTTTTGTTCGGTCACTTTTGATATACCCTTCTTTCATCTGTGCTATGCAAGCTGCATTATCTTCATAGATAGTTGTTGGACTTTTATCGCGTTCTAGTCCACAAGAATCAGTAATGAGTTGTGTCATTGATCTCAACCAAAAACATTCTCGAGTAGCTTCATGTAATGCAATCACTTCGGCATGATTTGACGATGTAGCAACAAGTGTTTGTTTTTGAGAACGCCATGATATTGCAGTACCTCCATTTAGGAATACATATCCAGTTTGAGATTTAGCTTTATGTGGATCAGATAAATAACCTGCATCTGCATAACCAACCAAATCTTGTTTTGATTCGTTAGAATAAAATAATCCTAAATCAGTAGTTCCTCGAAGGTATCGAAATATGTGTTTGATCCCATTCCAGTGTCTTTTGGTAGGAGCAGAGCTGAACCTTGCCAACAAATTAACTGCAAAAGAAATGTCAGGTCTTGTACAATTTGTAAGATACATAAGAGCTCCAATTGCACTAAGATATGGTACTTCTGGTCCAAGAATGTCTTCTTGATCTTCACATGGACGAAATGGATCAGCTTCAACATTGAGTGATCTAACAACCATAGGAGTACTTAATGGTTTTGCCTTGTCCATATTGAAACGTTTCAAAATCTTTTCAGTATATGTTGTTTGATGTACAAGTAAACCATTAGGCATATGCTCAATTTGTAAACCAAGGCAATACTTGGTTTTTCCGAGATCTTTCATTTCAAATTCTTTCTTTAGAAGTTGAATGGCTTCATGGATCTCTTTATTTGTACCTATGATGTTAAGATCATCAACATAAACAGCTATGATCACATATCCGGATGTTGTTTTCTTAATGAAAACACAAGGGCAAGTAAGATTATTTGTATACCCTTTGCTTATCAAGTAATCACTTAATCGGTTATACCACATACGTCCCGATTGTTTTAACCCATATAAAGATCTTTGTAATTTAATCGAATACATTTCTTTGGGTTTTGCATTTGATGCTTCTGGTACCTTAAATCCTTCAGGTATCTTCATATATATATCACTATCAAGTGATCCATATAGATAAGCAGTCACAACATCCATGAGATGCATTTCTAAATTTTTAGAAACTGCCAGACTGATTAAGTACCTAAAAGTAATTGCATCCATAACAGGAGAATAAGTTTCTTCATAATCAATTCCCGGTCTTTGAGAAAAACCTTGAGCTACAAGTCTAGCTTTATACCTTGTAACTTCATTTTTCTCATTTCTTTTTCGGACAAAAATCCATCTGTATCCTACAGGTTTCACATCTTTAGGAGTGAGAATGATGGATCCGAAAACTTTTCTTTTATTGAGTGATTCTAATTCAGCTCGTATTGCTTCTTTCCATTGAGCCCAATCATGTCTATTTTGACATTCAACCATAGATGTTGGTTCTGGATCATCATCATTATTCATGATGTCATATGCAACATTAAATGAAAATTTCTCATCAAGATTTTTCATTTCATTTCGGTTCCATAATATTTTTGAATATGCATAATTGATTGCAATTTCTGTATTGACATCATCAATCTCCTCTGCAGTAGGAGTACTGATTTGTGGTTCTTCTTGAACACTTTCTTTTACTTCATTATCAGCTGATTTTCTTTTTCGAGGATTTTTATCCTTTGAACCGATTGGTCTTCCACGTTTCTGACGTGGCAAAGATTCATGAGTGACGTTATTGCCAGCTTTTGGAATTTCAATTCGAGCTGGAGTATTTACTGCTGGTATATATGATTTTGTCACCGTTTTTGTATCTGTAAATGCATCAGGCAATTGATTTGCAAGTTCTTGTATATGCATTATCTTTTGAACTTCTGTCTCGCATTCTTTTGTGCGAGGATCAAGATACTTTAATTGAGGTTCACACCATGAAACATCATTTTCTTTATTTTTCATTTCTCCCCCTAATCTAGGGAACAATGTTTCATTAAAATGACAATCAGCAAAACGTGCTGTAAAAACGTCACCTGTCATAGGTTCAATATACCTTAATATTGAAGATGTTTCATATCCAACATATATTCCCAACCTCCTTTGAGGACCCATTTTTGTACGTTGTGGTGTCGCAATTGGAACATACACTGCACAACCAAATGTTCTAAGATGGGAAATATTTGGCTCTTGACCAAAAGCAAGTTGTAGGGGGGAATATTTATGACTTGCACTTGGTCTGATGCGAATCAATGCAGCAGCATGTAAAATTGCATGACCCCATATAGATACAGGGAGTTTTGTTCTCATTATCAATGGTCTAGCGATTAACTGTAAACGTTTAATCAATGACTCGGCTAAACCATTTTGTGTATGCACATGAGCAACAGAATGTTCAACAACAATTCCTATAGACATGCAATAGTCATTAAATGCTTGAGATGTAAATTCACCAGCATTATCAAGTCTCACCCTTTTAATGGTGTAATCAGGAAAATGAGCTCTCAATTTAATAATTTGGGCAAGAAATTTTGCAAATGCCACATTACGGCTTGATAACAGACAAACATGAGACCATCTGCTAGATGCGTCTATTAGAACCATGAAATATCTAAATGATCCACATGGTGGATGAATTGGTCCACATATATCACCTTGAATTCTTTCAAGAAACATTGGTGATTCTTTCTCAACCTTAAGTGGTGAGGGTCTAGTTATCAATTTTCCAAGAGAGCAAGATGTACATGGAACCATTGTATTATGATGGATTTTTCTATCCTTTAGTGGATGTCCATGAGTACATTCAATAATCCTTTTCATCATTGTTGATCCTGGATGGCCTAATCTGTTATGCCATAAACTGAATACACCAGGATCAATATATTTTTCGTTAACTACCATATGTATTTCTGGTACATTTATATGTGTATAATGTAATCCAGAACTAAGTCTTGGCAGTTTTTCAACCACATGACTCTTGTCAGTGATACTTAAATATTTCTCATTTTCTGTTGTCACTGACTGATAATCATACCCGTTAAGGTATATGTCGGAGAAACTCAATAAATTTCTGCTTGACTTGGGAGAAAATAAGGCATCATTTATTAAAAATTTTGTACCATTTGGTAGTATGAAATTTGCCTTTCCTATCCCTTTTATCAAGTTAGCAGGTCCTGATATTGTATGTATAGTTCCTTCCGTTAGTTTTAGATCAATAAAATATTTCTCGGATTTAAGTATAGTGTGTGTAGTTCCACTGTCTGCTATACAGAGATCTCCACCACTTGATTGATGTTGTATTCCAGCAAAATTCATATTGAACTTCATATATAAGAAATAAATAGTGAGTACATTAATATTACACAATATTTTAAACGCAAATAGATAGTACTGAAATATTTAGCAAACATAATGACAAAGACAGACGATATTAAATCGTTTATTTTTCAAAAGACACACAACTTAAACATTCAAGAAATCTTCATATAAATCAGATGGTTTCTCAGTGACTGTTGGATCAATATTATCCACAAAATTTACTTCCTTTTCTTTACCTTTCAGCGAATCCTGATACATCTTAACAAGATGTTTAGATGTTCGGCAAGTATTAGCCCAGTGGCCCATTCTACCACATCTGTAGCAAGATTCTTCAGAATTTTTAGAAGAATTTTCTTTAACATCTTGTTTAATGGGCTTGTTTTGTGGTTGATATTTATATTTTCGTGGATTACTATTTCTTTGACCACCACGGCCACGACCACGACCACGTCCACGCCCATTACCATTACCATAAGGATGGTTTCTACCATAGTTATGGCTTTTGGCATGATGATGGTGATGGTTATTATAACCACGACCTTGCCCGCGTCCTTGTCCCTGTTTATAATTATTTGCAGTATTTGCTTCAGGGATTGCAAGTGTACCAGTAGGACGGGATTGCTGATTTTTCATTAATAGCTCATCATTTTGCTCTGCAACTAAGAGATATGAATTAAGTTCAGGATATGTTTTGAACTTTAGCATTCTCAAATTTCTTTGCACTGTGATGTTTGCAGCATTCATTGTGGAGAAAGTTTTCTCCATCATGTCTGCATCACTAATTTCATGTCCACAGAATTTAAGTTGTGAACATGTATTATACAGAGCTGAGCTGTATTCATTTACTTTCTTAAAGTCTTGGAACCTTAATGTTCTCCATTGTTCCATTGCAGCTGGAAGTAAAATTTCTCTTTGATTATTGAATCTGCTTTTGAGACCTTCCCATAAAACATGGGGATCTTCTACAGTCACATAATTATTTTGTAAGCATTCATCAATATGTTGATGAATAAAGCAACATGCCGTAGCTTGTTCTTTTTCAGAACAAGTGTTGTTTTCATTTATGGTTTCAAGAATGCCCATTGATTTAAGATGCATTTTTACTTTTATAACCCATGGCATGTAGTTGTTTCCAGTTGATTCTAAAGGAGTAAATTTAAGCTTTTCCAGATTCGACATTTTCTATTATCAAAAATTAAAACAAACATCATGATAAATTAGAGTCAATTTATATTCATAAGTATATAAACATTAAACATAAATTTAATATAACATAAATGATAAGTAGGTGACAGTGTCGACCATGTGTAAGCAATCATAAATAAATGTTATATAACAAAAATATAAATATTAGTAAACATAAATAAAAATTTGGCGACAGTGTCGACCATATATTTTTTCAGGTGGTATAACCGACCTATATCATTCTGGTGGTATAACCGACCATATATCATTTTGGTGGTATAACCGACCATATATCATTTTGGTGGTATAACCGACCATATATCATTTTGGTGGCAGAGCCAACCATATTTAGTATTAAGATTATCGTGCTGATAACGTGTTATAATTCAGTAGGCTTATAACTACCTTTAGTGGTTTGATTCTTGATGTTATAATTCAGTAGGCTTATAACTACCTTTAGTGATTTGATTCTTGATTTAGAATACTAATAATGAAGTGTAAGAACAAAGATGATAATGGAGAGAAAGAAAGAAACACTTTGTAAGTGTGAGAAATGGTGCAAGTTTAATGCTTGCATTCATGAGTATTTATAGCCTAAAATCTCAATATAAAAATACATACTTTGTGTACCAAAATTGACTATATGTATACACCAAAATTGACTATCCATATCTATATTATTATTATTATTATAACAAAACATAATTAATGTCAAAATTCTAATCCAAAAAAAGACACGACAAGCTTACCAAATGGTGTGATAACCCAATAACGATGTTTATTGGATGCTATTTTTAAATAAGATTTCGGTGTGATACAACAAATTAAATTCTAACATAACAATATAGTAATATTAAGTCTCTTCACTTTTCAGAAAAAATTGCACCGTTGGTCACTTATGTTTAATCCAAATTTCATGTTAGCCACTAATGTTTGTTTTGAAATTGTTGGTCACTCAAGTATACAAAAGTTCTATGGCTAGTCACTTTTTAAACTTTTGTAAAAAAAATGCATCACATACTTTACATGTGAGGGTATAATCGTCCACACACATTTTTCCATAATAGCAAACCAAGCTACGATCAATATGTGAGATTTTTTAAGTGCTCTTCCATGGAAAGATTATGATTCCACTTGTATTGGTATCTTTACACACAACTATCATCACTCCTCCCACTGATGCATCAAAAAACAAAAAGATACTTTTATTATTATTTTAAGTAGTAATAAATCAACATCATATTCCTTCTACTGACTCTATATTTAGATCCAATCCAACTTATTTTTTCAAATTTTTTTTTTTTTGGTTTCTTAAGGAAGGTTTGGGGGACAAAATTGAGTCTCAACTGGTCAAGGTTCTCTCCGAGAGCACTATCGGAAAATGTTTCATTGCGGTGTCATTCATGATTCTTGCATTCAAATTTGGTGGTTCCTTTTTAAATCTTGGTGAAAAAATAACAGCCAACTATGCCTCGATCAAGAATATCTACAATACCCTATTGAAGCTATCTATCTATCTTATCTATTAATTAGTCGATCCATGTGAAGGTATTTGAAGAAACTGATTTTGGAATTCGTTTTTGACTTTTGTTGACTATTTTGGGGTTTTGACGATCTAGATCGAATATGAGAAAAGTAAAAACGTGGAAAGGTTGGAAATCATTTAGTGAATGTTTCTTCAAAGTTTCAGATCTTAACTCGAAGTATTGATCGAGGTATGATAATTTTTTGTTTCGAGTTTTTTTAGATCTGAAATCGATTTGTTCATCAGATTTGGTAGTGTTTTGCTAAATCTGAAAATGGAGAATTGTTCAGAATGTTCAAACGCTGCTAACTGCATCGTTTGGTGGATTGGGGTCGAGTTTTGAACTGTTTTTGAAGAACGCCGCCAACAGCCACCGTGAGCCGCCGCCTGAAACTCGCCGGATTCTGCTGTTTAACAAGAACAGATCAGATGAGGCATATTTCCGGTAGCCTGAGTTTGGTATGATGATTCAAACAACAAAAATGTGTATGGACGATTATACCCTCATGTGTAAAACACAGTGATGAATTTTTTTTTTTACAGAAATTTGAAAGGTGACCAACCATGTAACTTGTATACTTGAGTCATGCTCAAAACAAACATTAGTTGCTAACATGAAATTTGGAGTAAACATGAGTGATCAATGCCGTAATTTTTTCTAATCTATTTATGTTCAGCTTTTAATCTAAGAAATTTTTTTGTTTCTTTGTCACTTAATCTAAAAATTTGTCCGTTTTTAGAATACATAAAATTAGACACCCTCCAGAAACAGAGGTAAATGGAAACGGGACTTAATACAGAAAAAAAAATAAACAGCCCCTAATAAAGTTTCGAAAGAAAAGAAATTTACCTTAACGGGACTTAATACAGAAAAAAATAAAAAACCCTTAAATGTAAAGTTTCGAAAGAAAATAAATTTACCTATCAAGTAACTAGATTCATCCTATAAAGCTTTTAGTTTACTTATTCTTTTTTACATCTCACAAAACTAACGGCAACTCGCAAAGTGAGTGTGTTGATATTAGTCAACTCACAATGCAAGATGAATCATTCGGTCTCGAAAGGGAAAAAAATTATTACCAATTATCATTGTATAGTTGAAAACAGATAGTGGTTACAGACATAAGAAAGTAAAGTAGTGTAGGTATCATATTGAAGCTCTTTAGTTTATAAAGGGAGCTCGGGCTTAGCTCGATTCTTTTAAGATCACAGAAAGTGATGACTGGGTCAATCAGTATATCTGAAGTGATTTGACTTGGGTGAAAATAAGTGAGAAGTAATGAATTTTTATGAGTCTGTCCACATTTGCTCATGATATATATGATGCAACACCATTTACATACTATCCTTTTTTAAATCATTGATATTGATATTGAAATTTATAAATATCGAATCATACCAAATCAATATCTTCTGAAACACCGATCGATTTGACACAAATGTAAAATGGAAAAATGTTACTAAAAGAGTTGCAATCCTTAATAATGTTTCTCCTTAAGAAAGCCAAACCAAAACCAGGCCACCATAAGTGATAAGAAGGCGCAACTCACAAGTCTAGTCGATCTTCAAAACATGAAATGCTCCGAGAACAAAATCAGTCAACAACACTACTACTTCACATTCTAAAAATTCATTCTCATGTAGCGATCTCCTCCACTTCAGAATTGAACACAAAACTTGGAAAGGTGGTTGTAATATCCCTGCATAACACGTCGATTTCATTAGTAACACATTATACATCGACATGCAATTTCAAGGATTTTATTGAAAAAGATTTTGAAAGAGCGAGTATTTTTATCTGGTCTGACCGGGTTATTCCGTGACCGTTTCCGGCCTTTTCTCTATCTATTCCAAGATATGCTGCTAGTGGGGTTACGGTTTAAAACTAAGTGGGGTTACGGTTTAAAACTAAGATATCGTGTGAGGATATAAAGTCCAAAACCAATAGGTTATCTTGAGATGGTAATTTTTTGGATTTATATACAAATATACAACAATTATAACTATTTGATATATTTCACACTAGCCAAGAACCCTACAAAAAAAGATTTTCAAATCCTAATACATAACACTAGATGTAATAATATTAAACCAATTACTTAAGAATGGTTTCATATGGGTTATGTTTAACCTTAAACGAGTTGCTTAAAAGAGTTGATACAAAAACGGCTAGAAAGGTCAAACATGTTAAAATTCATTCAACGTCTATTATTAATGCATAATACGTACTCGGTCATGTAGACATGTAAATGATTAATGTAAAATGGTCATTTCTTTAATCATAACTAGTCATGACTGTGTTTCAACCCCAACTAGTTTTGACCTGATACCAACCCTCCCACCTGCCCGTTGTGCCACATTATACAGCAGATAATTATATACCATAAAAGTAATAGGTTCAATATTACTGTATATCACATATAAATATAAATATAAATAGTACATACAAGAGTACAATTATAGAAGTTGATATATACCTTAGATATGGGAGAGTCATTATCTTGAGCAAAGACGGATTTTGTGTGACAAAATTGTGCCATTCTGATTTGTCTATTTTCCCATCCTGGTCAACATCCGCTTCAGAAAACGTCTGCTCAAACAAAAATGAAGATACAAGTCACACTTCAACAATACAAGCTTATCTACCTAATGTCAAATACAAAAACACCTTTGCACCAATTGTACTACATAAATAAATGCATACAAATGGGTCGAACGAAAAAATAAAAAAAAAATTGACTTTATCCTTCTTTAACTTAGGTTGATAGAAGTTCACATTGATTGAGTTTTTATGCCGGCTCAAAAGTCACAATAATCAAAAGTAAAAACTCACTTTATCAAGGATTATCTCAATGGTATCATCAGCCAGCTTCAGCTCAGACTCGCATAAAAGTGCAATCAACATTTGCTTAACCTACATAACACACACGTAACAAAGACGTTACAGCCTGTGATACATGATAGCATCACATGCCATAATTAAATTATAGTGAATAAATTTATCTGGTTCTCTAACCATATTCATTAATATGTTTATTACTATATAACTGGAAAGGTAGGCTACCAAAAATGGAAAATTGTATATTTCATTGGACAAAATAAATACATATATGCTATATATTGTTCGGGTGTAAACGTGCAAAAGCATACAGCATGAAGCTAGCAACGCGTACCTCCTGGCGTTCTATGAATCCAGTTCCGTCCATATCATAAAGCTTGAAGCAAACTGCAACAGAATAATAATTAATAATGAGTATTATATTATAACTCATTCATGACCAATTATGAATTATAGTTCAGACCAACTTTATCAACTCACAGCTAATTTTGTCTTCTTGAGAGGCATTAGGATGGAAAACATTAAGTGCTCTAACAAAGTCACCGAAATCAATAACCCCCTTCTGCTTGACATCAAAAAGATCAAATATCTGCATATACAATTTTTGAGGCTTTAGGAAATTTATCATTATATGAAAAAGTCAGCCGGTATTCAACATGCATACGATGCGATATTTCATATATGTATGTATGTATGTGTGTGTGTGTATATATATATATATATATATATATATATATATATATATATATATATACAAGTTCAATTTTGCTACTAAATTAATCAAGCAAAGGCGATGTCTATAAACAGAACACCACAACAGAATATCTAACAAGGTGTAGTTATTCATTTCGACCTTTAAATGCCTTTTTAGCACCTAAATTCGATAACATAAATTTCAAAAAACTATATTGGGCTCCCAAACTTATCAGTCGAAGAAAAAAGAACAGATGTAAATTTCCTTTTCTATCATTTTCTTTTTGATGTTTCATTTACATGCAAAGGAGAGACGAAGATGTGACTACGGGCCATATGCATTCAACGAGACCCAAGAAACGAACAATGGATAAATGTTATTGTTTAATGAGCTCCAATATTAAGTAACTTTATCAATTCAAACCACTTTAAAAGTTGTAAAGAGTTGGCAGAAGATGCACATATTCGTCTGTAATCATACCCAGTGTAAAATTAAGTATGGACAATAGTTGTTGCGGTATCTATAAAGACAGCATTAAAATATCTTAGCCTATTATGCGTCAAAACTCAAAAGTAACTGGTGCTAGTGATATCTTTTAATAAAGAACTGAATGGTTATAAACGGAAAGATGTGCATAGATCATTTGCTCATTTGCTAAAGTGCAATATATGAAAAGCAAACTAAGAATATATTCCTTTCTTGATGATATTTATGACCATTACTTAATATAGTTTTCTTCCAGTTCTCACCAAATATTAAAAATGTGATATCATGCAATCCGTACCCACACCACGACAGATTGAATATGATCAGACCCAAGATATTACATCCTTAACTATACAAAGACGAAGTTTTTTTTTTTTTGGCCAATAACATGTGATACAGATGCAAGTTCACATCTTAACAATCTTAACGTATTACACTTAGACGCCAAATAGCTTTTAACGTAATACAGAATGTTACCTAAATTGAGTTATCAACACTGACGATTCGGAGTAAACCAATCATTATAGAAAGAAGATAGTTGTGTGACATAAAACTAATACATAAATACTAAAAAAGAGCAATAGCAGAAAAAAAATAAATTGGAAGAGCATAATACCCTGTTTGCAAAGAGATTCTCTTTCTTTCTATTCTTGAACAGAGCTAGTTGAAATTCTTCCTGTTAAGGGCGATACCACAATCATAAGAAGGTAAAATATATAATAACTGGACCTCACTGCAGTATAATATAGCCAACAATAAACAGAAAGAAAGAGTCAAATAAAAGGTTATTGTAGATCTAATTTGATTGTATAAATGTATTTGCAACAAGAACGATGGGTCAATAGATTTTTTAACTTGAAGAGCACTCATCAAGAATAACATGGTAATATGGTATTAATGGAAACATTGATTACCTTATTAATTAATCCATCGTCGATTACAGAGCTACTGATGCTCTTGAATAACTCAAATAAAGCCTCAACTTCACTGACACTAACTGGAATAACAAAAATTATTACAAAATCAAGCATAAGCAACATATACAAATCAAAGTGAACACAATTTTGCAACAAAAATGACATTATTAACAAAAAATAATCAACTTACATGCCGTTTGAGATGCAAGAATAGTCGGATTTTCATGCCCAGGAACCGGTTTCCTTACTTTAGAATTAAAGCAGCCCATTTAAACAGGAAGTGTAACAGCGTCACAACACTCTCATCTTATATAAAAACCATCTAGACCGTAACTGAGAAAATGGTATACCCAAAGCTAATCATCATCAGTTAAACGATATATACAAAACCAACAAAACTTATCAATTTCAACCACACAATGTAAATTAACAAAGCAAACTATCAAAGTCACTTATGTAAACGATCAACATAACATTCGAACAAAATCATCAAAAAGGCATAATGATACAACATTACACATTAACATTTCTGTTCGTCTAAAATTATAATCCAAACACTAGTATAATATAATAGTATTAGTATTCATCTGATATGATACTACCATAATATACATATTTTCAATAGTTTTGAGTACCAACATATTTTGATTAAATAACCCTAATACCCAAAAGGTTGATACCCTGCAAGCAGTCAACACATCCTTCTTATATTAATTAACATAAAAAAATTAAACCTTTTTCAAATTTCAATTATATATATACATTCATCATAAACTTATATCTTACATATTTATATATATCAAGTTTCAATAGTATATATTCATTCATTATATATAATTATCATATATTCATATATATGCATATAAACCAAAGTAAATATAATCCCTAGATCTCAAGAACACCCTCAAACATAAAACATCTGATGATAAAATTTCATATTAAACTAAACAAATCAAAGCTATTCAATAAAATACATATACTTAACTCATTATTATAGTAAACCGAAATATATGAACTACATACCAGAAGAATTCGAAGATCCGACCCGATTATGGTTGAAAACTATCAGAAAGCAAAAAAATTTAGGGTTACAAAGTAGTTACAGTGTATGTGTGTTTTTATTGATTAGGGTTTAATCGAGCAAAAATTAGAATTTTACGGAATTTGTCTGAAAGAAACACAAGGACTGCAGCGGTGAGAACATGAAATAAAAGGAAATATTTTCGTATTTATAATAGTTAAAAAAGAAATAGATATGGGAGGTTTTAGTACCACGTGAGTTGCACGTGGGGTTGAAAATAGTCGATGTTTTCATTCAACAAAAGGTAAATATAGGGAATATGCCTTTGATTATTGTTGACGTTAAACGTCGATGGTTTGAATTGAACACGACTTGCACCTTTTCTAATATGAACTTTCTAACTACTTGCAACGTGTTACTTATTTAAGTTATTAAATGATACAACAACAAACAACAAACAATTTCAATTCAATGTAACTAGAATATGAAGATGTAGACAATTCTTTTTTTTTTCTAGAATAGAGAAAAAAAAATTCTCTAACTCATAGTGAAACACTAAAGAAAGAGTATGAATAGAAAGATTGCTTTTGAATACAAGTTAAAAAAGTATGAGACGACATAAAAAAATAGTAGAATCAAATTTTTATGGAATTTATACCCGCGCGAAGTTCAATTTAGACTTTAAATGGCAGTCAATGAGCCAATAAATCGACGTTTGTTGTTAACTCGATTAATAAAGTCACATATTGAATGATACAATGCCCGTTAAAGACGATCATAAAAAATTTCGTTTATTTTTAAATTTATTAATAAAATACAAATATTTGTTAGAACAAATTTAAATAAGACCTTAATTTATACTTCCTTTGTCTCAAAATAATTAATCTATTTAACTCCTTTTAGTCATTTGTTTACATATTCGACTGTAATTATTTCGGTTTGTGTTATACAATAATTGATGAAATTTTTATAAATTGATTCGCTTTTTAATTGTCTTTTTATTGATATAAATTTCATCGAGTATTATATAACACAAATCAAAATAATTATAGTCAAAAACAAAAGACTTATAAAAGTCAGATATGACAATTATTTTGAGACGGAGTGAGTACATAATAAAGTGAAGTTAACATGAAAGCAATATGTAGACTACATGCTACAGCACACGCGAATTAGCTCTAACATACACTATAAGAAACGGACCTTTTTTAGACAACACGATAAGACAAATTTTGGTCAAAAATTTCAGAAAAAAGCATATCAAAAAGGAGAAAATTTTGTCGTTTAGTGTAGGTTTTCCGGACGATACAATGTCATCCAAAAAAGTGTTGTCCGGAAATCTAAAGCTGGACGATGAGCTTTCATCCAATCCCGATTATATATCAACCTTACTCGCAAATACTCTTAGGATTAGTGAGTCAAGTTTGTCACTTGCCTTTTTTTCTTTTTAACCTTTGAGATATTCATTCATAACTTTTGGCTTGAATTTCACCTAAGGCCAATGGAGTGTTTGTTAAAATGATATACTCAAATGCAAGTTTTGTAACACTCTGAGATCGGGCCTAGGTGGAAATGACCAAATTACCCTTGTATGGTGTTAATTAGTAATTTTATTAATTATGTGTTTATGGTTATTTGATTGTTTAGTTGAGACCATTTCGTGACAAGGGTCACATAACAGATTTGTTTATTCAATTTGGACTCTTTAGGGCCGCCTAATGTGGTGCGAAATGTTTTAGTTCACAGTTAAATACCTTTGAGATATGGGGTATGGGTTGATAACCCACATATATAAGGCTGCTTTGTAATACCCCGTCAGAATCGACTAAAGGCGTATTAACTCTGGTCCCACGGTTAACGGTCACGCCCTCTATATGAGACGTTTTTGAAAAGCCTAGTCATGCCCTCATACGATGTCAACAAGTCGGGTTTCAGATAAGGTCTAGTTAAGGTTTACCAAATCAGTTTCAGCACGCGCAACAGTTTTCGAAAAATTCTCATTTAATTTAAAAAATAGCAATTAACGAACGGCCATTTAGAGATGACTCTAGACACTCCAAATTTTCAGTGATAAAATAATCAAAGACTTTCATGTAGCCATTTTGTACTGTTTTGTAACAACCCTTCGTCCCTTCCATTAACTGTCTGTTAATTGTTTTAACGGTGATTACTTGATTTTATATGTGTTTAAGTGCATTAAATGCATACTTGATCCCTGGAGGGTTACGTGAATTAATATGGGTTAATATTAATTAATAAACTTATTTCGGATAATGAAATACGATAAAACAATACTGTAACGACACTGGATTTTCCAACGTTTAATTATTAATAATTTATTATTAATGCTTGCTTTTTAATAAACGTGTTCTTATACGTGTTACTTGTTACCGTATTTAACTTTTCATGGCCCGACTTGTCTTTGTGACACACGTACTTTTCACGAATAATATTTTCGAATATTATTTACATTCATGATTAATTAATATTGATCATTTTTAATTAACTAATGTAACTAGTTAATTACTTGGGCTTATTTATTTAATTTGTTACTTACTTGAACTTGGGCCTTTATTAATGTACATGGACTTGGAAGCCCACCCTACTTCTCTTAATGGATTAATTAGGAGCCCATTTGTTACTAGTAACTTATTAAGGCTTAACTTAGATTAATTAGTGAATGAGGAACCTAGTTACATGCATACTTACACCATATTCCCATACCATTTAACTTTATTACCATTCCAAGCTAACACCTTCTCCCCATGAATGAAAGTTGCTTTTGACCTTGCCCCATTTGGCCACCAAAACCGTCCACTATTTGGTGTGTGGGGGAGTTCTATTTTCAAAATTTTGTTACTTATTTACTAGCCTTTCACTTCACTTTTCACACACACACAAAATACTTAAACTTTTCTCTCATTTTTCTCTCTAACTTGTAAGTAACAAAGCTTTAATTTCTCTTCTTTTTCCTTTAACAAAACCGCCACCATCATCATTAATTTACTTGTTCTTGTTTGTTGTTTACTTACTTGTTGTTTATTGTTGTTAAAGATCAAGTTCTCTAACTTGTATCTACATGTAATCTTGGTTACTTCCATATTTTGTTTGTAAAGAACTAAGAACAAGAATCTAAACTTTCTAGTTTATGGTTCTACACTTAATGTTTTAAAGATTTAAAGTTCATGAGTTAAAATCATACTTGTGTTCATGATTGTAAACTTAAGGTTTACTTTCTTAAGGATCAAAGCCTTGACTTGAATCTTTCTAAGTATGAATAACCATGAACTTATTACTTGTAGATTTAGTTTATCTCTTCATTTTATGTACTTTAAAGTTGTGATGTTGTTAATTTGGTCAAGTATTACTAGTTAATCTTGATCTCATATTTCTTGAAACTAAAAGTTAACTTTATAAGTTCAAGAACATGGAAGTATAACTTTCTAGTTATAACTTCATATACTTATGTTGGATCTAAGTTTATATAGCTTATGGTCTTCTAATTTTGTTGTAAATAAGAGCTTACAAGCTTACTGTAACATCCCGCATTTTTCCGTTAAATTATTTTAACGCCCGTCTTTTTATTTTAATAATATCCTTCGTAACTAAATTCGTATCCTCCGTTAGCTAACATTCTTAATATTTTTCCGTTATTGGATTTTAACATCCTCCGTTAATACGCGTTTTAAAATATTCCGTTTAGGTAATTCCCGCACCCGACTACAAACGCGAGGGACTAATCTCGCCACTCGGGCAAACTTGGCTAACTAGTAACCCACCCACCACCACCAACCTCCCATTTCTCTCTATCTCTTTTTTCTTACTTCCCTTTTTATGCTCTCAAAACCTTCAAACACAAAATCATCATCCAAATTCGATTTAGGGAGCTAGCAACAAAATAAATTACATATTCGTGATCATCTCTTCATCCTCTTCATTTTGGTACCAACTTCATCTCGTTTGGGTAACATTTCTAAAACTCTAGATTTCTCTAAATTCGTGTTTTTGACTTGAAATGATGTTAGTTAGTGTCTATGGCTCATTGTGATGTCGTGTATGTAATTTGTATGCTCGATCTTGTTATTTGGTGTAACTAGCATGAACACTTGAAATGGGTTAGTTTAATCTTTGATTTTGATTGATTAAATGTTGTTAGATGTTAAACCCACTGTGTTAAAAGTGTTACTAGCATCGTTAGTTTCGTTTTGGTATGTTGGATGATATGAAAACCTTGCGTTAACATGATTATTGATTTTGTGATTCTTAATTAGGGTTTGATGAACCTTAAAATGAACTTTTGATGCATTGAATGCTTGTTAATGTTGTTAGTAAGTGTTTAGTTGCAATGTACGTTTAATTACCTTCGAAACGGCATATCGTATGTGTAGATTGGACTACCGAATCATGAAATGAAGTTGTGAACTTGAAAGTTGGAAAACGAACTCTAAATGATCACTTGACGAGAATTCGGTTATTGTAAATGATAAACTCGATTAATGATATGTGGTTAGTTGTATCCTTTGTCAAAATACCTTCCCGATGATATAGGATACATGTTTTGATTGTTTGCGGGTCATAAATTGGGGTTGTTTGAGTTTTGGTTCGTGCATTTCTTTGTTGCAGCAAAACAGGGCCTGGATACAGATCTGGACGCCGTCCAGATTCTTGGACGCATTCCAGCCCTTCAGACTTGGACGCCGTCCAGTCTTTTGGACGCCGTCCAGTACTTCAATACTGGACGCCGTCCAGTCATTTTGGACGCCGTCCAGATGGCCTATCAGGTGCTGTCCAATTTGGTCGTTTTTCGATTAATTCTAACTATGCTACGCACCTCCGATTAACATGAAACTTGACTAACATGCTTATATATGATTAAAAACCTCAGAAAAATAGTTCGGGACCCGACCCGAACGTGTTGACTTTTTCGTTGACTTTGACCCGACCAAGTTTGACTTATAGCCAAACTTAACCGAATACTTATGCAATCTCTCTAACTTGCTTCTATACTTGTATCTTGCATGAAACTTGACAATTTGATTCACATGCTACTTAATCGAGTCGTAACGAGCCATAGGACTAATTGAACATCCTTGACCAATCGCGTTTACCATTATTGATACAACTTACTTGTTTAGGTCAAGACTAGCATTGTTCTTTGCACACGTTTACTTGTTGAAGTACTTTATTACTCGTGCACTCAAGGTGAGATCATAGTCCCACTTTTACTCTTTTGAATTTACATTTGGGATGAGAAAATATAAACGTTTCTTTTTACTAAGTGAACACAAGTACAGGAAAACAAACATTCTACATACGAGTTTAGAACAAAATCCTCAATTCAATTATCATTAGTTACACTTGCCGGGTGTAAGCGTGAACTTATGTTATGTGGATCCATATGGGTTTGACAAACCCTCATTCAGACGGTTCGCTACCGTCTACGAATGAAATATATTTTCGAGAATCAGTGTATGTTCTAACACTAAGGTGATGGGGTTCAATGGGAGAAATGTTAAGCATTGATAATTGGGTGCTCGTGAAACAAATTTTGGAATGGTTAACTATTATTTCGATGTTGCAAATCTTGTGGTTCAATCTACTTATTTACTCACTTACTTACTTAAACCTATGATTTCACCAACGTTTTTGTTGACAGATTTCTATGTTTTTCTCAGGTCTTTGAACGATATGTGTTACATGCTTCCGCTCATTATTTTGATACTTGCTTTGGATGTCGAGTATTTATGCATACATGGAGCATCTTTTGGCTACTTTTAAATTGTGTCGCATAGGTTTCATTTGTACTTATAACTTTGTAACGTAACTTTTGGATGAACAATTCTTGTAAACTAGGGAACAATCTTTACTTTTGCAATGAATGCGACATATTTTGGTCAAACGTTATTTTAAAGACTTATGACCACGTAACGGGACCTAAGTAGTCGGCGCAGTCAAATGACGATTTTGTCGGGTCGCTACAATTGGTATCAGAGCGTTGGTTGTAGGGATTTAGAGTTTATTGGTGTCAACCCCGAGTCATAGGGTACATTAGTGAGTCTAGACTACAACCGGCATATAGACTTGGAGTAAGAATTACTTGACTACTTGTGCATTTATACTCGATCTCTTCTATTCACATCTAACTCTTATTCTACCTTAATCTCACGTGGTTGATTTGATTGACACGCCACCTTGACTATATGAAATGATGTCGAATGCACATATGAATCAGGGTAATATAATTTCCGGGATTATATTACGGTGACTCATATGAACATTCCGACATTATGACATAAAGAATTTAAGGCGAGTCAAGGAAAATTTCCTCTTTATCTTGATTTCCATATCACGATTAGTATTATTGATAATACTAAACAACGGTATTCTTGTGTCATGAAGGAACAATGGCTCACCAAGGTCAACCCAATACTCTTTCCGAAACTCTCGAACAAGCTCTTCAACGAATGATAACCACCGCCGTGGGTGCGGCCGTGGCCGATCACTTTTCCAACAACAATAATCATGGAGCTGGTAATTCAAATGAGGGGTGCTCCTACAAGAACTTCATGGGGTGCAAACCTCCCACTTTCGATGGAACCGAGGGACCGGTTGCTCTCACCAGATGGTTTGAACAAACGGAAGCCGTTTTTAACATAAGTGGTTGTCGGGACCAAGATAAGGTCAAGTTTTCCACCCTCACTCTCACCGGTATTGCTCTCTTATGGTGGAACACGTATGTACAATCAGTGGGTATCGATGAAGCCCACGCACTCTCTTGGACCGAATTAAGAGAAAGAATGATCACCGAATACTTTCCGCGCGATGAGACTCGAAGGCTCGAACAGGGACTAAGAAATTTACAAACGGTCCGGAATGACCTCGAAGCTTATAATCAACGGTTTGCTGAACTAGTCTTAATGTGTCCAAACCTCATGACTCTCGAGTCCCTAAGAGTTGAACTTTACATGGATGGCCTTCTGAAGAGCATTCAACACAGGGTAATGTCATCCAAACCCGCCAACCTACAAGAGGCTTTAACGATGGCTCGCCAATCTATAGAAACGGTGGATGAAATTGAAGCACCGGCACCAATGGCCGAGGACCAACCGGGTAACAACAAAAGAAAATGGGAAGCCTCTCAATCCAGCAACTACAACAGCAACAACTTTGCCAAGGAACCTTTCACCTCTGTCGGCAAGAAAAGTTATGCTGGAACTCGACCTTTTTGCAACAATTGCCACAAGCATCACTTTGGTGAATGTGGCAAGCTAATTTGCCACCGGTGCCAGGGAAGTGGTCATATTGCCAAATATTGTGGAAGTACCGCCCCCGTCAGTCAAAAGGGACCCAACACACAAAAGCCGGGTGTTTGTTTCGAATGTGGCCAACCGGGTCATTTTAGGAATGCATGTCCAACGAAGAAAGCCAACCCCAACACACGCGGCCGAACTTCCAACATTAGCACCGAGGATGCTCGAGACGACATGAACTAGTCATGGGTACGTTTCTTCTTAACAACTCCTATACTTCATGTTTATTCGATTCGGATATCGATAAATGTTTCGTATCCAAGGCTTTGGAGCCTACTATTTGCACTCCACCACCCCCTAGATATTACTTAGGCCATTTAAGTGACCAACGGAAAACTATTGCGTACCGACAAATTTATCGGAGAGTGTACGTCAAACTTATTGGGTAGGTAATTTGAACTTTGATTTGACATCTATAGAACTAGGGAGCCCAAAACCTATACGTTAGGAAGGGAATGTTTTCCCCACATATATGTGATTTTAGTGAACTAAATAATTTCGGTTTAAGAACCGATATCCTCTTCCCCGTATCAACAACCTCTTGAACCGTTACACGGATCTCGCGTATATTCTAAAATCGACCTTCATTCTGGTTATCATCAATTGAGGGTTAAGGGAGAAGATGTCTCCTAAACCGCTTTCCGAACTCGCTACGATAGTTATAAATTTCTTTTAGTGTCGTTCAGTTTATCTAAGGCTCCGCCCGTATTCATAGACCTCCGGAACCGCGTATGCAAACTTATCTAGACAAATCCGTTACCGTACTTATAATTGATGTTTTAAGCTATTCAAGCGGAAAGGAAAAACGAACAACGTCTCCGTCTTACGCTCGAACTCTTGAGAAAAGAGCAACTCTATGCCGAATTCTCCAAGTGAGAATTTTGGTTAAACGAAGTCCAAATTCTAAACCATGTTGTTAGTGGTCAAGGTATTACAGTAGATCTCGCAAAAAAAAAAAAAAAATTAATTAATTAATTAATTTTGGAGAAACCCTCACGACTCCGACTTGTATTCGTAAAATTTTGGATCTCGCGATTATTACCAAAGATTAATTTCCGATTTTTCCCGTATCGCTCGTCCTTTAACCTCGTTAACGTACTAAGGGAAAGAATTAAACATTTTCCGTGTCCGGACTTTGAACGTGATTTTTCACACCAACCTTACTAGATAAATTCGTGTGGCACAAAATGGAACTCAAATATAGAAATACTTCTACATGAACGCCTGAAAGGCAACACCTCTCGACTCGAAATCAAGGAAGCTGAAATTCGTTATTTTACACGGAGAATTTGAATACTTATTTATGGATCCGATCAATCTTCTCGTCATCGCGTACCACGATACATAGCTCTGCTATTTCACTATTACCGTCTGATATTACTGGGACCAAAGATAACACACAATCCAAGGATACCCCTTTCTTCTTTGACTTAACGTCCTTGTGCTTCTGTTATACGGCCAACTACTACTCAACCCAGAGCTATACAACTACGTGTACTATCTCGTTTCCCACCAAGTCTCAACATTTGGCCACTAGATGCGCGATATGGCTACCTCAAAATGTGAACTCATCCTATTCTAAGTTCTCATTTCACTCCTATCTTTTCGCTCGTACTTCCGTATACGGAAACCTTTTTATATAATTTCTCAATGGAGAGAGAGACTCTTCACGTGTTACTAGTATTCGCCACGAGGGTGACTAGCCCTTACGAACATTTTTCAGTAGCCGACAAGAAACCTGTTTCAACAAACGCTTTCGAACCCTAACTAACTTGTCCAAGCATATCTTAAGAAATTATATTCCAACACGGTGTATCATTGTCAATTATCCCGGATCGAAAATACTCGTTACACATCTTGTTTACAAGAAGCCTTCGGAACACGTTTAGACGTGAGTACTGCTTATCTTCCACAAACAGACGAGCTAAGCAAACGAACAATTTACATCTTGGAAAGACATGTTACAAACTTGTATTGTCACCTTTAGTTAATCCCTCTTACAACAGTAGTTACCACTCGCGTGTTAACGCGCACTTTTTGAAACTTTATATAACCACAAATGTTGTTCTCCTATTCGTTGGACCGAAGTAGGTGACAAGCAAATCATCAGATCCGAAATCATTCAAGAAATAACCTTTGAGATAGTTCAAGTCCGAGAAGGGCTCAAGACGGACCGTGGTCGCCAAAGGAGTTATACCAATGTTAGATGAAAATCTCTCAAATTTAAAGTCAGTAACCGTGTAATATTGAAAACCACACCTTGGAAAGGTGTAATCCATTTCGGGAAATCGAGGAAATTTATATCCGCAATATTGATCCTTTTGAAATCTTTGGGCGTATTGGAACCGCTTCCTACCGTTTAGAACTTCTGACTCAATTAAGTTTCCGTTTACCTTACGTTCCATGTAACAAACTTAGATACGTGTCCTGCGGAACAGGAATGTGCTATCCTTCTAGATAAACTTACTATTGATGACAACTCCTCTTCGTAGAAAGACCGGTTGAAATTGTGGATCGTAAAACCAAGCCTTAATACAACATAAAACCCGACTGTCCAAATTCGTGGGAATGCCCAAGGACGTATCTTCACTTATTCATAGCATTGACAATGCAAGGTCTCAAGGAAGAGACATCGACTATTACTTCCAACTAAATTTCGGGACGAAATTTCTTTTAAGGTGTGGGTAATGTAACATCACGCATTTTTCCGTTAAATTATTTTAACGCCCGTCTTTTTATTTTAATAATATCCTTCGTAACTAAATTCGTATCCTCCGTTAGCTAACATTCTTAATATTTTTCCGTTATTGGATTTTAACATCCTCCGTTAATACGCGTTTTAAAATATTCCGTTTAGGTAATTCCCGCACCCGACTACAAACGCGAGGGACTAATCTCACCACTCGGGCAAACTTGGCTAACTAGTAACCCACCATCCACCACCAACCTCCCATTTCTCTCTATCTCTTTTTTCTTACTTCCCTTTTTATGCTCTCAAAACCTTCAAACACAAAATCATCATCCAAATTCGATTTAGGGAGCTAGCAACAAAATAAATTACATATTCGTGATCCTCTCTTCATCCTCTTCATTTTGGTACCAACTTCATCTCATTTGGGTAACATTTCTAAAACTCTAGATTTCTCTAAATTCGTGTTTTTGACTTGAAATGATGTTAGTTAGTGTCTATGGCTCATTGTGATGTCGTGTATGTAATTTGTATGCTCGATCTTGTTATTTGGTGTAACTAGCATGAACACTTGAAATGGGTTAGTTTAATCTTTGATTTTGATTGATTAAATGTTGTTAGATGTTAAACCCATTGTGTTAAAAGTGTTACTAGCATCGTTAGTTTCGTTTTGGTATGTTGGATGATATGAAAACCTTGCGTTAACATGATTATTGATTTTGTGATTCTTAATTAGGGTTTGATGAACCTTAAAATGAACTTTTGATGCATTGAATGCTTGTTAATGTTGTTAGTAAGTGTTTAGTTGCAATGTACATTTAATTACCTTTGAAACGGCATATCGTATGTGTAGATTGGACTACCGAATCATGAAATGAAGTTGTGAACTTGAAACTTGGAAAACGAACTCTAAATGATCACTTGACGAGAATTCGGTTATTGTAAATGATAAACTCGATTGATGATATGTGTTTAGTTGTATCCTTTGTCAAAATACCTTCCCGATGATATAGGATACATGTTTTGATTGTTTGCGGGTCATAAATTGGGATTGTTTGAGTTTTGGTTCGTGCATTTCTTTGTTGCAGCAAAACAGGGCCTGGATACAGATCTGGACGCCGTCCAGATTCTTGGACGCCGTCCAGCCCTTCAGACTTAGACGTCGTCCAGTCTTTTGGACGCCGTCCAGTACTTCAATACTGGACGCCGTCCAGCCATTTTGGACGCCGTCCAGATGGCCTATCAGGTGCTGTCCAATTTGGTCGTTTTTTGATTAATTCTAACTATGCTACGCACCTCCGATTAACATGAAACTTGACTAACATGCTTATATATGATTAAAAACCTCAGAAAAATAGTTCGGGACCCGACCCGAACGTGTTGACTTTTTCGTTGACTTTGACCCGACCAAGTTTGACTTATAGCCAAACTTAACCGAATACTTATGCAATCTCTCTAACTTGCTTCTATACTTGTATCTTGCATGAAACTTGACAATTTGATTCACATGCTACTTAATCGAGTCGTAACGAGCCATAGGACTAATTGAACATCCTTGACCAATCGCGTTTACCATTATTGATACAACTTACTTGTTTAGGTCAAGACTAGCATTGTTCTTTGCACACGTTTACTTATTGAAGTACTTTATTACTCGTGCACTCAAGGTGAGATCATAGTCCCACTTTTACTCTTTTGAATTTACATTTGGGATGAGAAAACATAAACGTTTCTTTTTACTAAGTGAACACAAGTACAGGAAAACAAACATTCTACATACGAGTTTAGAACAAAATCCTCAATTCAATTATCATTAGTTACACTTGCTGGGTGTAAGCGTGAACTTATGTTATGTGGATCCATATGGGTTTGACAAACCCTCATTCAGACGGTTCGCTACCGTCTACGAATGAAATATATTTTCGAGAATCAGTGTATGTTCTAACACTAAGGTGATGGGGATCAATGGGAGAAATGTTAAGCATTGATAATTGGGTGCTCGTGAAACAAATTTTGGAATGGTTAACTATTATTTCGATGTTGCAAATCTTGTGGTTCAATCTACTTATTTACTCACTTACTTACTTAAACCTATGATTTCACCAACGTTTTCGTTGACAGATTTCTATGTTTTTCTCAGGTCTTTGAACGATATGTGTTACATGCTTCCGCTCATTATTTTGATACTTGCTTTGGATGTCGAGTATTTATGCATACATAGAGCATCTTTTGGCTACTTTTAAATTGTGTCGCATAGGTTTCATTTGTACTTATAACTTTGTAACGTAACTTTTGGATGAACAATTCTTGTAAACTAGGGAACAATCTTTACTTTTGCAATGAATGCGACATATTTTGGTCAAACGTTATTTTAAAGACTTATGACCACGTAACGGGACCTAAGTAGTCGGCGCCATCAAATGACGATTTTGTCGGGTCGCTACAATTACATACATTTTACAAGTTGAAAATCTAAGTTTCATAACTTATGGTTTCATTAAAGTGTAGATCCAAATTTTGTAACTTAGGATCTAACTTAAGAACACTAGATCTAGACTTTCTAGTCTAGGATCTTTAAGATCTAGCTAAGATCTAAGTTCTACAACTTATGATCTTGATTATTTAGTTTACTTTCAAGTTTGTAGCTTAATATTACTAGTAGAACTCATGTATGTGTCAGATCTAAGATCTTGATGTAACTTTGGTTCATCAAACTACATACAACTCTTAAGTGAGTTGTGCTACATATCTTAGACTTAAACTAGTGTTATGATGGTCAAACCTTGGTTAATATGATGCAAACCCATCAACGAGTTGTACACTTGAAGCTATACGCATCAAGGATGAGAACCGTGATGAGCATCAAGTGCCAAGAACCCACCGGAACACCTTTACTTACTGTTTCTAGAACTGATCAGACTACCTAGGCTACTGGAAAGTTTATTTTCAGTTAGATTGGTTCGAGTAGATGATTTTCCATTTAGACCTTGTCTTAATCCGAGTTACGGTTTAGGATCTATGGCCTCCCGAAAGTCACTACACCCTATTAACGTTGTGCTGAAATTTCTGACCTACTCGCACTTAAACCGTCACCACGGTCAAACGAAGACGAGTTTGGTTCTGAAAATTGGTCAGACTCTAGGGGACTCATATACAGAACCGTGGCCACTAGTCTCACCCCATTTCAGTTTGTATATAGGCCGTGGCAACTGAACGAATTCAGCCTTTGTTTTAAACCCTAGTCTTGACTTAAAACTTACTTTACACTTTTTGTTTAATGATGAATGATGATGGTACTTAAGATCTAATTTACACACTTTTAAACCTTTGGGAACTATTTACTGACTTAGTAACTTTTGACTTAGGTTGAGGACCTTCCGGACCAACCACTTGCTTACTTTTCCGTATCAACTTTAACTACTTAATCACTGTGAGTTATAGCATCCCTTTTTACTTTAACTATTTTGGGAACTGAGAATACATGCGTATTTTATGTTTTACATACTAGGCACGAGTACTTAAACTTTATATATGTGTGGGTTATACAACGGCATAAACTTTCCCCTTAGCTCGGTAACGTTTAGTCATTGGTCCTTGAACCGGTGAACGCGAATCTTAGATATGGATCCATAGGGTTTGACATCCCCACACGGGCTAGTAGCGCTAGCATTTAATGGGTGTTTAATACTTCGTAAACTTACGCACTCGCCAAGTGTACTTTTAGGGGGTGTTATTTACGTTAAGTTAGTTACCAAGTGCCCACGGTTATACATATACTTTTCATACTGTTTTGAAATGCTGTTGAAGCACTGAAATCTCGTGGCCTACCTTACATTACTGTTATACTTAAACTATAGCTCACCAACCTTTGTGTTGACGTTTTAAGCATGTTTTTCTCAGGTGCTTAAGGTTTGCTTGCTTCCGCTGTACTAGTCATGCCTTGTAGACTCCCGCTGCGCTTATTAGAGATGTCACTATAGGTGCACAAAAACCGGATCCGGACCGGATCCGGATTTAAAAAAACCGGACAAAAAAAATCCGGATTTTTCCGGATCCAGTTCCGGTTCCGGATCCGGTTCTCGGGGTCGGTTTTTTTTCGGATTTTTTTTCGGAATCGGATTTTTTTCGGATCTCGACCGGATTTTTTTCGGACTAAGATCTTTGTCGGATTTTGTTTTTTACTGGTTATATTTTTACCGGTTCGATTTTTATAACTTTTGAACAACAATAATATAATCAATATAAACAAAATATATAACGCTACAACAATTATAAATAATACAACAACATTTTTATTCAAATGATTAACCACTAAAGATAATATAAATAACAATAACAATACATTTATTTGAACGATACAAGTTACAACTATAAGTATACAAAAGTTAATACATTATTCGAGCTTCGGCATGGCCATCACCCGATAATGTATTACGAGCAAAGTATATTGAGCTTCGGCATTGCCATCACCCATTATACATTACTCGACTACTCGTCTTGCCTTCGTCGTTCGAAATAGTCTTCACTTGCTTCAAATTCGGGGTCATCAACCGCAAATGTTCGTTGGTAATTTGCAATATATTCTTCCATGTTAATGGGATCATATTCACCTTCCTCCACTTCGGTCTCGGTATTTCCTTCGGTTGATGAAGGTGATAATCCCGCTTCTATTTCTTCCATCTCTATAAAATCTTCAACGTCATTATCTAACGGACATTCTAATGACGTTTGATCTTGTATCCTATCTACCCCGTCCAAATAATCCTTCAAACATACGCATACTTCCACGGCTTGGGGGGTAAGTCTTGACCTTCTTTCCGAAATAATTCGACCGCTAAGAGAAAAAGCCGATTCGGAAGCTACGGTTGAGGCTTGAACGGCTAATAAGTCACGAACCATAGCGGATAATATTGGATAGGTGTCTTCTTTTGTTTTCCACCAAGCCAAAACATCAAAGTTGTGAAATTGTTCGGGATTCATGTTTAGTGCAAAGTTTCCAATTTTGTAATTTCCCAACTCGCTTGTGGGTGCCGATGTTCGGGCACGTTTTGAAGCGTCTTCACGTAATTGGTTAAAAAGAGTAATATTAAGGTCTCGGGCCCTTCGAGAAGATGATCCGCTCTCAAATTGGTCAACAATTGGGTTTGATTGTCGACCATAAGTTGTTGCATAAATTGAAAATAATTGCTCAAAGGTGTCATTAAATGCGAATATTTGGTTGTTTATATAGTTGGGTTCGGCGTCTTCGGGACCATGAATACAATCCAAATTTTGATATATTGTTGTCATCAAAAGTTCCACCCCACTAAAATTGATTTTCGGGTCAACAGCGGCCGCAAATAAAAAAACTTTGGGTATTGTTCCAAAATATTTTTTTAGTTTTTTTCTTATGTGAAAAACGGTTTGTCTAAAAATACGATTATTTGAGTTCGCAAATTCGTTAATTTTTTCCGTCATTATATAAAGTTGTTGTAAAACTAGTGAGCTAGTTGGGTAATAAACACCCGAAACTTTTGTCGTTGCCTCTTTAAAAACTTGTAAAAAATTTGTTAATGCTTCCAAGTCATCCCATTCGTCGTTATCAATCGGTTCGGAATATCCCTTTCTAATTAGTCTATTATTAAAACCGATTAAAGTTTCTTTTTGTCGTAATATATTTTCAAACATAAGACAAGTAGAATTCCACCTAGTATTATTATCAAAATAAGGACCTAACCAAGTGCCATTACAATTTTTAACAAAATTTTTATAGTTTTTATGTCGTTCGTTGCTCGTACGATATATCGTTACTAATAATTTTCTAAATTTATCTTTTAACGAACTACAATAAGTTAAACAATCTTGAACGGCCAAGTTTATAATATGAGCAACACAACGTGTATGTATAAACGCACCATTTAAAACCGGTTGCATTCGTATTTTTAACATATCCATGGCACTAGTATTATTAGAAGCATTATCTAGCGAAATAGTAAAAACTTTATCGATTAAATTATATTCAGTCAAAGTGTCTTGTATAATTTTTCTTAAATTATTACCATTATGCGGATAAGCAAATAATTTAAAAGCGATAGTCCGTTTCATTAATAACCACGAATCGGGATGGAACCAATGAGCGGTAACGGCTAAATAAGAATTTGCCGTTCCGTGTGGTGCGGTCCAAACATCACAAGTTATAGAAACTTTATGTTTATATGTTCGAAAACCTTCAATTATATCATTTTTAGCTTTTTTCCATAATTTAAAAGCGTCACGTCTAAGAGTAGTACGACTTACATTGTCATATCGCGGTTGTAGTCGGTTGCGAATTAGCTCCGTAAGCTTTGGATTGTCGAAGTGGTTGAAAGGAAGCCCTTGTTGAATGACAAACCTTGCCAAATCTTGACGAAGAGCTTCTTGATCGTATACAAAAATCGAACCATCCCGACCAAGTGTAGGTTGTGTCGGGTCTTGAGCGGCCCCCGAACAACTTTTTGCAAGATGTTTTCTTAAAGTAGAGTTACCCGAAACACCTAGGAACTTACCACATCTCTTGCAACGAGCTTTTTCTTGATTATCGGTCATCACGCACAAGTCGAAATTAGCCCAAACGTCGCCTTTACGACTCGTATTTTTGATCGTACGAACATCGTTGTTGGTATAACGTTGTGAAGATTGGGCAACGGAAGCGGCATCGGAAGCGGATGCTTGTGAGTTATTCATTATAGGATTAGTAAGTAGAGTTTAGTGAGTAATTATAGTGTAATTATAGAGTTTTTTGAGATTTAGAGAGAATAGAGAGAATTAGATGGTGTGTTTTCAACCAAAACCCAATACCATCTATTTATACTACACTTGAAGGGGTAAAATGGTCAAAAAAAGTTCAAAAAACTGCAAAAAAAACGCTCCAAACGGCTAGTTTTTTTTTGATTTTCGAACAGCAAAAAAAAAAAAAAAAAAAAAAAAAAAAATCCGGTTTTTATCCGGTTTTCAAAAATCCGGATAAAATCCGGTTTTTATCCGGTATTTATCCGGTTCTGGGGCAACGGCTAGATCCGGTCGGATCCGGATCGGATCCAGGAACCGGATCCGGTTCTGACAGGATCCGGATCTGACAAGATCCGGTTTCGGATTTTTTTTCGGATTTTTTTCGGATCCGGTTTTTTTGTTCACCTGTAGATGTCACCGCATGAAACGTTTATTTTGCATTCAAACTATATTACTTTTGAAACGATGTATTTGTAACGACCTATGGGTCACGTACTATTACTGCTTGCTATTCGTAGAAGCATACTTTTGGTTGTTAAACATTTGACGTTGGTTAAGACATCACCTTTATTCATGAATGCAAACTTATTTTGAAACAACATATAGTATTTGACCTTGTAATGATCCCGTTGTTGATGATTCGTACACAATGGTTTTGTACGGGGCATCACATTTGGTATCAGAGCAATGGTTATAGGGAATTAGGTTGTATTAGTGAGTCTGGACCGACCCGAGTAGGATTCACTAATAGGACTAATCTACAACTTGCTAGTTTACTTGTTTTTGTGGAACTTGCTGCATGCTGCTGCTTACTTTTACTGCTATATGCCGTATACTGTTACTTGCTTTCACTGCTGCATGCTACTATCTTCTTTCGATTGCATGATACTTGTCGTTATTGCCATTGTTGCCGATTCTCAGATCCCGTCGTCGACACCCTCCAGTAACTCTGGCGCTTCATCCTCTGGAGCCAGTAGGCATGCACCCAACCCAGTGGTCACCTCTGACGGAGCCGAGGACCTACAGGAGATTCCAGCTCCACTTGTCCTAGGACCCTCGGAGCCATAGCACCATCCCGGTGGTGCTGTGATTCCCGCGGAACTTGGGGAAGGTCCGTTCCGTAATGAGCATAAACATTGGTGCCGACGCCTTCCTGATGGACGTCTCGTGCCGTCCCACCTTTCAGATACCGACTGATGATATCCGGCCGAGCACAGCCACCCGTGCAGCCACCCCCAGCCGATTCAGATGACCCATCATCCGCCGACTCATCCTCCGATGACTACAGCGACTAGGATTCCGATGAGGACCCTGATGAGGCACCCGTGCAGCCACCCTCCACTCCGTCGAAGAAGCTGTATCGTTTCGATGGTACCGTTATTCCAGGGATTAACGGAGGTAGAGCGTTCATTGACGTACATGGTTAGTGGGTTAGGGTTAACGCTAGTAAGCGGCTTGTGCCGTACCCTGCTGATCCTTTTGTGCGTAAGCTTTACCGACTTGCACCATCTACTTCTGGAGCCGGACCGTCTGCACCACCGGCACCACCTGCACCATCAGCACCGCCTGCTCCACCAGCCTCTCCCTCTGTCGAGGAACTGACGAGGGAGGTAGAGATCCTCCATGCTCGGGTAACTGAGCTCGAGGATCAGATGTCCCACGTAATAGACATCCTTTACCCACCGTCACCATAGGACATTTGTAGTAGATTTCATTATGTAACCTCGTTGTAGTTTCATGTATTACTTATGTATTGTACGAACCTATGCGGATGTATGCAACTTTTAATTAATGAATGGAACTTTGGGTTGTTTAAGTTTTTGTACGATGTTCTATTTACATTATTGTATGATGATTTTGTGGTATCTGAATCTATTTGTGTTACTTAATTAACCTGTGATGTGTTGATTCCATGTTGGTTACCATATACTGTATTATTATTATTTGAATACTGGATTTTGACTTGAGTCAAAATTTTTGTTTAGAACATCAATGGCCAACGGAAGATCAACGTCCACAGCAGCACAGATCGAAGAAATGATCACTGAACGAGTAGCCGCAGCTTTAGCGAAAATGAACCCCCAAGCCCCACCAGTTAACCAACCCATTCGTAATGGGTGTACTTATAAGGAATTCCAAAGCTGCAAGCCCCACAACTTTAGTGGTACTGAGGGGCCAGTTGGTCTCACTAGGTGGTTTGAGAAATTAGAATCGGTGTTCCGTGTTAGTAACTGCTCAGAGACGAACAAAACCAAGTATGCCTCGTGTACGCAGTCAGACGGCGCACTAACCTGGTGGAACACACTGGCTCAAGCAAAGGGTATTGATGAGGCGTATGCTACCCCATGGGAGGAATTCAAAGGGCCATGATTGAAGAGTATTGCCCTAGGACAGAGATCCAGAAAATGGAAACCGAGTTTTGGCAGTTGAAGGTTGTTGGAAACGATCTTGATGGTTACAACCGTAGGTATCTAGAATTAGCTCTAATGTGTCCAACGATGGTTACCCCAGAGTTTAAGCGTATGGAAAGGTATTTGTGGGGACTTCCAAAGACCATTAAGGGGAATGTCACCTCTTCTAAGCCAGCTGATGTCCCGGAAGCAATGCGCATGGCGCACACCTTAATGAACCAAATTATCAGCGATGAACCGAAAAAGGCAAAATCTGAATCGGGGGTTAGCAGCGAGAAGCGTAAGTGGGACAACAACTGGGGGAGAGCCTATGATCAAACCCCCGCAAAGAGGCACAACGATGGGAGGAACCCGAACCCGAACACTGGCTCAAACCCCAACTATAAGGGTACTCTACCACAGTGCAAGAGGTGCTACAAGCACCATTCCGGGTACTGTAATGTTGTCTGTAAAAAGTGCAAAAGGACCGGGCATATTGGCAAGGACTGCAAGATCACCACCATGACTGGGAAGCCGAACCCCACGGGACCGAGAAAGTGCTATGAATGCGGACAGACGGGCCACTTCAGAAATGAGTGTCCCAACAAGCGAAAGGATGGCGGACCACCGCGTGGACGAGCATTCAATGTAAACGCAAGGGATGCCCGTGAGAACCCCGACTTGGTCATAGGTATATTCACTATCAACAATCTATTGGCTTCTGTCCTATTTGATACTGGTGCCGATAGAAGTTATGTATGTAGACACTTTTGCTCTAAGATAAATTGGTCGTTAGTTCCTTTAAAGGAGAGTATGCTTGTAGAGGTAGCCAATGGAAAACTTGAGAAAGTTGACCAAATTAGCCGAGGAGCTATTATCAACATAGCTGGTGTGGATTTCGAGATTGACTTGATACCCATTAAGTTGGGAAGCTTTGATGTTATTGTCGGTATGGACTGATTGATCAAGATAAGGGATGACATTATCTGTGGAGATAAAGCTCTTCGTATACCACACGGAGATGGTGAGCCACTGATTATTTACGGAGAGAGATGTAGCTCGAAACTGAATCTCATTAGTTGCATGAAAGCGCAAAAGATCATGAAGAAAGGACGTCTTGCTGTTTTAGCACATGTGAAAATGTTAGAATCTGAGGTGAAGAGCGTGGATGACGTACGAATTGTGAACGAATTTTCCGATGTCTTTCCGGAAGAATTGCCTAGATTACCGCCACCGAGAGCAGTGGAGTTTTAGATCGATTTAGTTCCAGGAGCTGCACCTGTAGCTCGCACACCTTATCGACTCGCACCTTCCGAAATGCAAGAGTTGCAGAGCCAATTACAAGAACTGCTAGACCGTGGATTTATCCAACCAAGTTTCTCGCATTGGGGCACACCTGTTTTGTTTGTGAAGAAGAAGGATGGATCATTTCGCATATGTATCGACTACCGTGAACTCAACAAATTGACAATCAAGAATCGGTATCCTCTTCCCCGAATTGATGATCTTTTTGATCAACTGCAAGATCGAGCGTTTACTCTAAGATTGATTTGCGATCCGGTTATCACCAGTTAAGGGTGAAAGAGAGCGATGTGATGAAGACTGCATTCAGGACTCATTATGGTCATTATGAGTTTCTCGTGATGCCATTCGGTTTAACCAACGCACCTGCCGTGTTTATGGATCTCATGAATCGTGTCTGCAAGCCATACCTGGATAAGTTAGTTATCATCTTCATAGATGATATTCTCATCTACTCCAAAAGCGAAGAAGAATATGAACAACATCTTTGTCTAGTGCTCAAACTCTTGAGACAAGAGCAACTTTATGCCAAATTCTCTAAGTGTGAATTTTGGTTGAAGGAAGTCCAATTTCTGGGTTATGTTGTGAGCGACCAGGGTATCAAAGTTGTTTCGCGCAAAGATTGAAGCTATCAGCAAGTGGGAAACCCCACTACTCCGACTCATATCCGCCAATTTTTAGGCCTCGACGGTTACTACCGCAGATTTATTGAAGGTTTCTCTCTGATTGCGAGTCCTTTGACCGCGCTGACGCACAAAGGGAAGAAGTTCATTTGGGAACCCGAACAGGAATCAGCATTTCAAACCTTGAAAAAGAAGTTAACCACCGCACCTATCTTATCACTTCCTGAAGGTAGTGTCGATTTCTTCGTTTATTGCGATGCTTCGAAAAGTGGTTTTGGTTGTGTACTCATGCAACAAACAAAGCTTATCGCTTATGCCTCTCGTCAACTGAAGATTCACGAGCAAAATTACACTACGCATGATCTCGAGCTTGGAGTCGTTGTCTTTGCATTAAAGCTGTGGAGACACTACCTTTATGGAACTAAGAGCACTATTTTCACTGATCATAAAAGCCTCCAACACATCTTTGATCAGAAGCAACTGAATATGAGACAGCGTCGATAGATCGAGATGCTGAACGACTATGATTGTGAACTTCGTTATCACCCTGGCAAGGCCAATGTTGTAGCTGACGCTTTGAGCCGAAAGGAGAGGATGACACCTCTACGTGTTCGGGCACTGAACATCACCATTCATTCGAATCTCAACAGCCAGATCTGAGCAGCCCAAGATGAGGCTCTCAAAGAGGAGAATATATCTCATGAATACTTGAACATTCTCGTTTCTCGATTCGATGTTAAGGAGACTGGACTTCGATGCTATGCCAGAAGAATTTGGGTACCCCGTTATGGAGATCTACGGAACCTTATACTAGATGAAGCCCAAAATTCGAGATATTCGATTCATCCAGGAGCCGGTAAAATGTACCACGATCTTAAGGAACAGTACTGGTGGCCTAATCTTAAGAAGGACGTTGCAACTTATGTTGGAAAGTGTTTGACTTGTTCTTAAGTTAAGGCCGAACATCAGAGGCCTTCTGGGTTACTTCAACAACCAGAAATCCCGCAATGGAAATGGGAAAGGATAACAATGGATTTCATTACGAAGCTACCAAAGACGGTGGGCGGATACGATACCATCTGGGTTATTGTTGACCGTCTTACCAAATCTGCACACTTCTTAGCCATGAAGGAAACTGATACGATGGAGAGACTCGCTCAACTATACATCAAAGAGGTTGTATCTCGTCATGGTGTACCCTTATCGATCATCTCAGATCATGATCCCCGTTTTGCTTCCAGATTTTGGCGTTCTTTGCAAGAAGCCTTAGGAACTCGTCTCGACATGAGCATTGCGTATCACCCGCAGACCGACGGACAAAGCGAACGCACAATTCAGACTTTGGAGGACATGTTGCATGCATGTGTCATTGATTTCGGAAAGGCTTGGGAAAGGCATTTGTCACTAGCCGAATTCTCTTACAACAACAGTTATCATTCGAGTATTAATGCCGCACCTTTTGAAGCGTTGTATGGACGCAAGTGCCGATCTCCTATTTATTGGGCCGAGGTAGGCAAAACGCAAATCACCGGACCCGAGATAGTCCATGAAACAACTGAGAAGATTGTCCAAATTCAAGCGAGACTTAAGACGGCCCGTGATCGCCAAAAGAGTTATGCCGACCTTAAGCGTAAAGACTTCGAATTCAACGTGGGTGACCGTGTAATGTTGAAGGTCGCACCTTGGAAAGGTGTGATCCATTTTGGAAAACGTGGGAAGTTCAACCCGCGATACATTGGTCCTTTTGAAATCTTGGAGCGTGTTGGACCCGTTGCTTACCGTCAGGACCTTCCGACTCAACTGAGCTCAGTTCATCCTACCTTTCATGTGTCGAATTTGAAGAAGTGTCTTGCTGAACCGGAACATGTCATACCATTGGAGGAACTTACAATTGATGACAAACTCCACTTCGTGGAAGAGCCTGTCGAAATTATGGACCGTGAGGTCAAAAATTTGAAACACAACAAGATTTCGATCGTCCGAGTGCGATGGAATGCCAAACGAGGACCTGAGATTACCTGGGAACGAGAGGATCAAATGATGCAGAAGTACCCTCACCTTTTCCCAACTCCTCCATCTACCTCAGTTTAAAATTTCGGGACGAAATTTTCTTTAACAGGTGGGTAATGTAACGACCCTGGATTTTCCAACGTTTAATTATTAATAATTTATTATTAATGCTTACGTTTTAATAAGCGTGTTCTTATACGTGTTATTTGTTACCGTATTTAACTTTTCATGGCCAGACTTGTCTTTGTGGCACACGTACTTTTCACGAATAATATTTTCGAATATTATTTACATTCATGATTAATTAATATTGATCATTTTTAATTAACTAATGTAACTAGTTAATTACTTGGGCTTATTTATTTAATTTGTTACTTACTTGGACTTGGGACTTTATTAATGTACATGGACTTGAAAGCCCACCCTACTTCTCTTAATGGATTAATTAGGAGCCCATTTGTTACTAGTAACTTATTAAGGCTTAACTTAGATTAATTAGTGAATGAGGAATCTAGTTACATGCATACTTACACCATATTCCCATACCATTTAACTTTATTACCATTCCAAGCTAACACCTTCTCCCCGTGAATGAAAGTTGCTTTTGACCTTGCCCCATTTGGCCACCAAAACCGTCCACCATTTGGTGTGTGGGGGAGTTCCATTTTCAAAATTTTGTTACTTATTTACCAGCCTTTCACTTCACTTTTCACACACACAAAAAATACTTACACTTTTCTCTCATTTTTCTCTCTAACTTGTAAGTAACAAAGCATTAATTTCTCTTCTTTTTCCTTTAACAAAACTGCCACCATCATCACTAATTTACTTGTTCTTGTTTATTGTTTACTTACTTGTTATTTATTGTTGTTAAAGATCAAGTTCTCTAACTTGTATCTACATGCAATCTTGGTTACTTCCATCTTTTGTTTGTAAAGAACCAAGAACAAGAATCTAAACTTTATAGTTTATGGTTCTACACTTAATGTTTTAAAGATTTAAAGTTCATGAGTTAAAATCATACTTGTGTTCATGATTGTAAACTTAAGGTTTACTTTCTTAAGGATCAAAGCCTTGGCTTGAATCTTTTTAAGTATGAACAACTATGAACTTATTACTTGTAGATTTAGTTTATCTCTTCATTTTATGTACTTTAAAGTTGTGATGTTGTTAATTTGGTCAAGTATTACTAGTTAATCTTGATCTCATATTTCTTGAAACTAAAAGTTAACTTTATAAGTTCAAGAACATGGAAGTATAACTTTCTAGTTATAACTTCATATACTTATGTTGGATCTAAGTTTATATAGCTTATGGTCTTCTAATTTTGTTGTAAATAAGAGCTTACAAGCTTACATACATTTTACAAGTTGAAAATCTAAGTTTCATAACTTATGGTTTCATTAAAGTGTAGATCCAAATTTTGTAACTTAGGATCTAACTTAAGAACACTAGATCTAGACTTTCTAGTCTAGGATATTTAAGATCTAGCTAAGATCTAAGTTCTACAACTTATGATCTTGATTATTTAGTTTACTTTCAAGTTTGTAGCTTAATATTACTAGTAGAACTCATGTATGTGTCGGATCTAAGATCTTGATGTAACTTTGGTTCATCAAACTACATACAACTCTTAAGTGAGTTGTGCTACATATCTTAGACTTACACTAGTGTTATGATGGTAAAACATTGGTTAAGTTGATGCAAACCCATCAACGAGTTGTACACTTGAAGCTATACGCATCAAGGATGAGAACCGTGATGAGCATCAAGTACCAAGAACCCACCTGAACACCTTTACTTACTGTTTCTAGAACTGATCAGACTACCTAGGCTAATGGAAAGTTTATTTTCAGTTAGTTCAGTTTGAGTAGATGATTTTTCATTTAGGCCTTGTCTTAATCCGAGTTACGGTTTAGGATCTATGGCCTCCCGAAAGTCACTACACCCTATTAACGTTGTGCTGAAATTTATGACCTACTCGTACTTAAACTGTCACCACGGTCAAACGAAAACGATTTTGGTTCTGAAAATTGGTCAGCCTCTAGGGGACTCATATACGGAGCCGTGGCCACTGGTATCACCCCATTTTAGTTTGTATAGATGCCGTGATGACTGAACGAATTCAGCCTTTGTTTTAAACCCTAGTCTTGACTTAAAACTTACTTTACACTTTTTATTTAATGATGAATGATGATGGTACTTAAGACCTAATTTACATACTTTTAAACCTTTGGGAACGATTTACTGACTTAGTAAATTTTTACTTAGGTTGAGGACCTTCCGGACCAACCACTTGCTTACTTTCCCGTATCAACTTTAACTACTTAATCACTGTGAGTTATAGCATCCCTTTTTACTTTAACTATTTTGGGAACTGAGAATACATGAGCATTTTACGTTTTACATACTCACGAGTACTTAAACTTTATATATGTGTGGGTTATACAACGGCATAAACTTTCCCCTTAGCTCGATAACGTTTAGTCATTGGTCCTTGAACCGGTGAACGCGAATCTTAGATATGGATCCATAGGGTTTGACATCCCCACTCGGGCTAGTAGCACTAGCATTTAACGGGTGTTTAATATTTCATAATCTTACGCACTCGCCAAGTGTACTTTTAGGGAGTGTTATTTACGTTAAGTTAGTTACCAAGTGCCCACGGTTATACATATACTTTTCATACTATTTTGAAACGCTGTTGAAGCACTGAAATCTCGTGGCTTACCTTACATTACTGTTATACTTAAACTATAGCTCACCAACCTTTGTGTTGACGTTTTTAAGCATGTTTTTCTCAGGTGCTTAAGGTTTGCTTGCTTTCGCTGTACTAGTCATGCCTTGTAGACTCCCGCTGCGCTTATTAGAGATGTCACCGCATGAAACGTTTATTTTGCATTCAAACTATATTACCTTTGAAACGATGTATTTGTAACGACCTATGGGTCACGTACTATTATTGCTTGCTATTCGTAGAAGCATACTTTTGGTTGTTAAACATTTGACGTTGGTTAAGACGTCACCTTTATTCATGAATACAAACTTATTTTGAAACAACATATAGTATTTGACTTTGTAATGATCCTGTTGTTGATGATTTGTACACGATGGTTTTGTACGGGGCATCACAAATATGGTTTGAATAACTGCAAGATTACTTTTCGAGTAACGAAACGCACGGGTTTATTTTTAATAATTATTTTGATAATTATTAATTTTGTAAAATATTTAATTTATTAGTATTTTTAATAGATTAAACGACTGGTTGCGTTTTAACGATCGGTTTAGTGTTCCGGGCCTTTGGTACGTTTAAACGGCACTTAAAACGGATCACGATTACGCGTTAATGGACAACACGAGCCCGGGCACCCCTAGTGGGCCCCATTCGGCCGAACCCACCCCACTCCCCCCTTTATTTTCTAATTTGGACTTATTTTGGGTAGTTGTATTTGCATTAGTCCCTAAATGGAAACTATAAATATACTAGTAAACAAATAAGCTGCTCATAATTTCCAACCTTAAATCGGTCGACAGCCTCCCTCCCTCTCTTTCTTTTTCGTCGACCACACACAACCACAACACCATCAAATCTTGATTTTTAGATTAAACGTTCTACACGAGTCTTGCAATTCACATCGTTATCTACGCATTGGTGTAACCAATTTAGTGATCTAAGATATATTTCTTTAAACCCTAAATGATATAGATCTGATTTTGTTAGTTTTTGATAGAGTAAGAGGTCTATTGCTCAATCTATATGTGTTGTCGTTAATTACTCGCGTTAATTCGATTGTTTGATGTGATTATGGTTAATCACGAATTTGTTTTGCATGATTACCGAAACTTGACTTTATTTAATATTAAATATTATTACATATTTGAAATCCTCTCAAAAAGTTAATAATTTTAGGCTTTGGATTTGCGTATTTTCGTTACTGTATGCGTAAGTTACGATTAAATGAAGTTTTGTTTATGAATCTGTGATATATTCGAACTCTGGAAAAATGTGCAAGGAATTGGATTATATACTGATCAAAAATGTGTATAGAATTCAGAAACACTCAAGTTAGACTAGGATATCATGCTAGTTGGATTTGTAATGCTCACGTTATGCTTAATCGAACGTTCATGACAAAACTGATTTGCTCGGTAACTTAAAATAAATTCTAAAGGCTATTTGAAATGAGATAATGAATCAAGTATTTACATATCTGGAAAATTCATATGTTGTAGATAACTTTTCATCTAGGCCTTGCATTGTATGGATTAGTATAGCTTGCGTAAGCAAAAACGGTAACCTGTATCCTGACCAAATCTGCTACGCATGCACCTTTAGCCTTATAAGTTGACTTGTGCATAATTTGAGAACTTTATCTTCTGGATATTGAATCTTTGTATGTTATGTGATAAAAGTCTAGTTTATTACAAATCTTGAAACCTGATACATTGTGCACACTAAGGTCGTAGTTTCGGTAACTGCTGAATTGAGCTGAAACAGAATGTCTAAATTACACAAATAAATTGTACCAATTGGCTAAATAAAAATGTTTCATCTTTTGATATGTGGTAATTTGACTTGTCCTTTAACCATGGCCACTGACCTGGCATTTATTTCATGTCCTTAGCTCCGGTTATGACCATTACGAGATTGGTGCGCAGTCTGAAACTGATTTGGTAAACCATAACCGCACCTTCTCTAAAACCCGACTTGTAGACATCGTATGAGAAACTGGTTATGCTTTTTGGAAACATTTATGAGTCTAGTTGAGATCTGGAGTTTTCCATATTACCATGATTTATGTGCTATGAATTATGTGTGTTGTTTGCAACTTGTGCATGAACTTTATGTTAGACGATAAACTGTGAACGCGTACTTGACAGACTGGGAACTAAAACATGTTAGTTGACTTAGGATTGACATGTTGACCAATATTGCATGACTTACTTATATGGTTGACTTTAGTTGACTACTTTGACCAAGTTTGACTTTTGGTTTAACTTTGGTTGACTTTTGTTGACTTGCATGAACTAGTTGACTATGTGTTGACTTTTACTTTGAAACGTGTCGAGTCGAGCAATAGGACAACCTACTCTATGAAACCACTATTGTATAGGATATATATATATTGACCAACCTATATACATATACTTAGGTTGTGTTAGTCGACAGTAAACCGTACAAGTTATTTGCTTACTTTTCATTCCGAGCTTTTCAAAGGTGAGTCTACAGTCCCGCTTTTTACATATTTTCAGGGATGAGAATACACGCTAATTACTTTTACTTTGTACAAATGCTTTTATGTTTGACATGAGTACTTATTATACATATTGAATTTTGTTCACAAAGCCCCTAACTTGAATACTTTTATTACCATCGGGTAAGCACAATTTAGATGGACAGATCTGTTAAGTTAGACAAACCTCACCCTACTATAACTGTGGTGCATTTACTTTGAACTGTTTGTACACTTGAACAAGTGTATACGTTTTTATGGGGTAAATGAGGTCTTTATGCTAGTATTCAGGTGCTCATGGATTATGTAATATTTTGCAACTTTGGGTTGTGCTTATTGAAATTTCGTGGTCAAATACAAATGAACTATTTTTTTGATTACCGATTTTCAGATACTGTTTAATTACTTAAACCTGTAGATTCACCAACATTATTGTTGACATGTTTTTGCGTGTTTGTATTCTCAGGTCCATAAGAGGTATAGCTTCCGTTGTTTGTTTGAGGATTTAGTCTGGCCGTGGAGTCAGTATACTTTAATTAAAGACAATTACTACTTTCGCATTTAAACTTTTGCATCTGTTTAATACTATTGGCTTGTGGTTACGATCACAATAGTATTACTTATTTTGGTTTATGACTTATGTTTTGAAAGTCAACTGTTTTTAATATAATTAAATGTGAATGTTTTGAAACGTCTCATATAGATGGCGTAACTGTTAACTGTGGGACCTATGATTAACATGCCGTCAGATGGGAATTTAGCGGGGTGTTATAGTTGGTATCAGAGCTGGTTTAACTTAGACCGTAAAGGTAGTCATCGTTTTGCGATCCGATTATCAAGTCGAGCACGGAAACGAACTATGCTTTTTGGTGAGTTAATCGTAGAGGGGTTCTCACAGTGTAACCTGTGACGAAGCATTGGCTCTTACCCCTTGCGATCCCTTTCGAGGAGGGTTGGCAGTTTGGCGGAAATGCGAGCCGTAAAATCAGTGTCTGAGGTACGCTCAATGGTCACCCTGTTCGTAGGAAAGGCATTGGGTGGGTTTCTACCCCAACTATAATGTTATTATAGTTGGTATCGGAGCTAACGATTACCTAGGACTAGGCTGCATTAGATGTCGGACCTTTGTACACCTTTTGAGTCTAAACGGTAACCCTATACTAGTTAAGCTACATATACTATAGTTACACTACTTGTTACTTTACTTGATCTATATGATATAACTGCTAGTGTACTAACTTGTGTTTCTTTTTGAGTGCTAGATGACTTCTTCCAATCCAATAATTCTTATCGACTCTGACACGGAATCCGAGGAGAGGAACCCGGATGAGGAACCCGAGGAGAACCCGGAACCCAAATCCAAATCCGAACCCGAATTACCCGATTCACCTACTGGCGCCAATTCACCTTTCAGGGACCTGGATTATGATAACCCCTATGGGACGAGAGGCCACCGTTGGATATCGAAGGGACCCGCCCGAGCCAATAATCCGTTTTGGAAAAGCTTTTCACACGACAGCCGAACACTTCAGGAGTGCCCGTCATTTTCACCCTTATGATGCTTTACTTCTAAACCTAACACCTCCACTGCTGCTACCAATAACAATGACACCGATGACCTCAAGCTAAGAGTTGAGAACCTAGAGAAAATTGCCGAGTACCTGTTGAAAGAGCTTGGGAAACCTAAATAGAAGAGCTTTATTGAACTTGTTCCACATTACTTAATACTATTTCGTATTACTACTTATTACTTAGTGTTTACACATACGTTACTTGAGGTGGTTTTTCTGCTACTCACGGTTTTTGCGATTATAACTTTTGGGGATATTTTAATTCTCTATTATGGCATGAATAATAAATGAATGGTGTACTATTATTCTGTGATGCATGATGAGTTATTAATGACTGTTGTGAATAACTTATTATCACTACTATCACCAACACAAGTGTCACTGCTGTCATCACTTACTACTATTGGTGCTACTTAATACTACTTCTCACTACTAAGAATCTTCCCGTACTACTATTATTATTTACTAGTTTTCAACACTCGTTGCTAGTATATTTTCATATAGCGTTGTTTTGACACTGACCTGGTGTATTTTTCTGTGTTGAAGATGCCTCCGAAGGAATCCACAGCTGCTCAAATCAGGAGACTCGTCGTCGAATGTATCGGGGCAGAAAGAGCTGAATTACTCAGGGAGCTCGACAACACACGCAACAGCAACGATCGTGGTGGTTCGAGCAACAACAACAACAACAACAACGGCAACCAGGGCCGTGGCGGATGTTCCTATAAGACATTCACTAGCTGCAACCCACACTCATTTAATGGGATTGAGGGACCCGTTGGCCTCAACCGTTAGTTCGAGAAATTAGAGTATGTTTTCCGCATCAGTGGGTGTGTGATGTGTGAAATCGCGTCTATAATTTATAATTGGAAATACCGATTAAAAGATTACTACACACTAACGGGCAGTGTACCCGATCGAGCAATAGTATAAAGTGGGTAATTCCGTGATCATTCCAAGGACAGTTAAATGTGAGAATTAAGATTACAACTAATGGAAATAAACTAAGTTAATCTATTAAAATTGAAAGTACGAAATAATGGTTTTTTGTGGCTATTTAACGATTAGCCAAATCAAGAGTCGATAAAATGTAAAAGATAATATTTTTGGTTTGTAGATTTATAAAATTAAAACAAGAAAACAATTAAGATAGTTTTGATATCAAATGGAAGAAAAATTCTCGTCTAGACCTTTTACCCTCGGTAATATATGTTTTTATTCTTTAGCCCGATTAATGACTCAATGCATGCAAATTACTCGGTCGTCCCGCCAAGAGTTCTCTTTAGCAAGTACTCAAACTCTAACTACTAAGATGTAGGGTTCCCTGGCACCTAAGACCTTTTCTTTTGTGACTAATTAATTAACTAGATCAAATATTTGAATAACAATTGCCATTGCGTTCGCTCTACACAATTCACCCCTATATCGTCTAACCGTTTAAACTTAATTTACCCCTTGGTCCGGTTTAGCAAACAATCAATTAAGACAAATTAATTGTAAACTAGTGTATGAAATCAACAAGAGTTCTCTTTATCAAACAAATACACTAATCAATCAAGTTTATAAGGTTAAACATCAATAAGAATTGATCTTTTATTCAAACTATTGAAATAAACATGCATGAGTTCATAAATCAAAAATCATAACATCCAAAACCTCGGTTATTAATCTAGACAAACATTAAAAGTTTAGCCAACAATCATGGATGAAAACAAAATCAAAGATAAACAAATAGGAGAATTCATTATGTTGATAAAGAATTAAACCTAATGAAAATAGTGATCTTGAATGATGAACGAATCGACAAGTGTTTCCGAAATGATTGGATGATGTTGGGATTCCCCAAAAATCACCTAAAATCGCCTTAGAACTGTTGCAACTCGTCCAGGAAAAAGTATCTGTGAGTTAGGGTTTTAATTCCCTATTTATACCTCAAAAACCGTCACCAGCGTTGACCCGCGCCGCGGGCTACATGGCCGCGCTGCGGCTTAACTCTAGCCAAACTTCCAAATTACATCTAATATCTCGACCTTCAAAACTAGTTATAACCCGCGCCGCATTCTAGCCAGCCGCGCCGCGGCCCAAGTCTTGAGCTGACATTTTCTTTAAACTTTAACATATACGCCCAAAACCAACTTTTCGCATCATAATAAGGCACCGATGATAGAATAACATAAAATATACCTCAAAATGATCTAAAAATCGTACAAATGATCTTCTCGGCTCTTGAACCCAAATCTATCAAATGTCTTCCAAAATAGCTCCAATTCGTATCCAAAGGACCAAAATCTGACCGATATTGCTCGAATAAATATGTGTAAATTAAGCCATATCAAACCACCCCACTAGATTTTTGCTTGTCCTCAAGCAACTTAACTCGAAACAAATTGATATTGTCTTCAAAACAGGTGTAGAAACAACGAACCAAAAACTAAATATCAACTAGCGTGGGTACGAATATGGAGTAAATACTAACCATGGCTCCACCTTGCATTCCTCAAACAACTTCACACATTCGTCGAGAAAATAAATGAACAAGTAACCAAATGATCTTCTTAACAATGAATAAACCAATATAACTTGAACATTTAAGAAAAAGTAACATCTCGAACAATATATATCATATCTTGAAGCAAAAGAATCTCAAACCTCGTAATATAGTCTTCAAAATGAACTAGGGAGCAAGTGGAGCCATGAGCCGAGAATATGAAACAAACAAACCATACGGGCTACCCCGCGATTGGTCAAGCCAATGCCTCCCACGGTACCTAATATCGCGAGATGTTGGTAAGAAAATAATGTGCTTAGGAGGATACACATTACGTCCAGATATCATCGATAGTCATGAGGTGACCGTCTAATCCGTTAAGTCAACCATAAAGATAGAGGTTCATCATTCTTAAAAGCTGATATCTTACCATTCCGGAGGTTATCCACTGGGGATCTGATTAATCACTAACATTTTGTGTATCATGGTGCGCTCCCCATTTGGCTAGCAAATCTCCCTCATTGAGATAAGCTTTGACTACGAGTTTCCCTGTTTGACGTTGAGGCCTGGTAGATTTTCAGTCAATTTTAGCAATGACTTTTCAAGATTTTTCGTCACCCTACAACTGGTCTGGACTTGTTTGATGACCCGTCCAAATCCATTTGGACGAATACATCATTCATCGATTTCACAGTGAGGTACTGACCTCTACATGATACGTTTTGTAAACATTGCATTCTTTTGAAAAGGCACACCATAAATGAATATCTAATTCTAAGGTTTTTGACGTTTGATGATTTCTACATATAGATAATCACCGTAAATAATAGTTTATAATACTACATCCATTGATAATGCAGTCAAAATAAGATACATGGTGATGATTTTGTGAATGCAACATTTTCTCGAATAAAGCATGTATGACTCCATGCACATAGCTTGTATAACATATAAGCAAACAGCGGAAGACTTCTAGGAACCTGAGAATAAACATGCTTAAAAGTGTCAACACAAAGGTTGGTGAGTTCATAGTTTTAATGTTGCGCATAATCTGTATATAAAGGTGGATCACAAGGTTTTAGTTGTTTCATCCAGAAACGTTTATCAAAATATTCTACAAGATTGAGCACCCTGGTAACTAAACTTTGACGTATATATAATAAGTACCCCTGTTTTAACATACATGCAACCAACATGTACAATACACGTAATCCAACGTGTACTAAACTCAAATAGCATACGTCTATTTTATAGTTCAGGCTAGGGTTTCTATACCTGGAACAGACGGGGATGTCAAGCCCTATGGATCAATATACAACTATTCGCGCCCACCAGTTCTTATAACCGGCAGTTACTAGTTACCAAAACTAAGGGATTTTCGGTTCAAACTCAGTGTAGAATTTAGTATGTGCTTGTATCCATTGCGTTTAAAATAAAGTGCATATATTCTCAGCCAAAAATATATAATGCAAAAGTAATTAAAAATGGAGCAAATGAAACTCACCTTAGCAGCACATAAATTCATTCACCGAAATGTGACCGAAACTCGGAATGCAAAGTAACCGTAGATCTCAACCTAGAGAATATATGTTGGTCAATAAATGTCTAACAAGCTAGGTCAGATCATAGTCTATCACAATCCTAATGCTCGAGACCGACATGCAAAAGTTAACAAAAGTCATCTCAAAAGTCAACCTGACCCAATATGATCTTTGAATCTATACATGTTTATTATATTAACATAGTATAAGTCTTGATAATTGAACGAATTTATAGTTTATCAAACTCAACATATTATTTATTTCAGGAGCTGTATTATATTTGAATTATCATGGCAATCGAAAATATTTTATTATTTCACATAGTTTTCCAATACTTGTAAAATCAGATTATAGTGTTTATAAAGTTTTAAAACATGATAAGACAATCAACTTTGACAATTGTTCAACAAAGCGAGACGTGCCTTATATAGAAATTTATTTATTCGATTAGTAATGTCTAAAAATCTAATTTATCAATCTCATAGACAAGTTGTTTAAATATTAATTTGCAGTTTCAAACACAATTTCAATTAACGTCAAACATAATTCAATTGACCATATCTTTTAATTCGTTCATTGAAATCACGCGATTTCTAAATGAAAAGTTATTAATTTTTCGCCAGCTTTCCAACAACATGCATATCGTATACTTTATATCAGTAGTACATGTATTAAATTCGTGATTCATCATAAAACTATCTAACGACGACATTTAGCATACAAGCATGCATAAACATATATACTCGAGCACTAGACATGGATACCCTATTAATATATAAAAGATAAGATATGAATGCTCACATATCAATATTGTGATTCAATATTGCAGGAAAGTACGTAGACGTAAAGATAATGGTTGGTCTTGGATTCAAGAACAATACCCCGAACAATACCCAATATTTCCTTAGTTTAAAACGGTTTGAAACCCGAATTAAAAACACTCTCGTATATAATTTATTATTATTATTAAACTTAAATTATAATTATAATTATAATTATAAATATAAATATATCAATATTGATCAGAAAAAGAAATAAAAAAAATACGTTTCATCGACTGAATTCGTTGGCTTTTATAGACATTTGTGAGACAGACCCTCCGCGATCGCAAAGCATTTATGCCTTACAGCTCCGCGATCGCGAAGGTGCGCATTTTCAACTTAGAGATTTTTGTTCACTAGCTTGTCGACATAATTAATTATTATATATAATATATATAATTTATATAATTATATATATATATTCTTGTGCATAGTTGACTTGTAATTTTAGCTCCGTTGTCTCGTACATTTACGCCCGGTTTATGTCTCGGTTCCGATTTCTCAAACGTTACTTCGTACGCTTAAATATTTCGTACTTTACGTTTTGTGACTAGTACTTGTGTCAATATCTAGACTTAATTCATTGATAAACTATATTACTCAGAGTGTAACTTGTACGTTCGAGTGTTTTGGCATTTGCTTCTTTAAATTACCTTCTCGTTATTTATTAAAATACATTTAATAATATATTAAGTCTTTATAACAAATCGTTTTAAATTTAAGTTTATATTATATTTTATCACGTTATAAAACATATAAGTTATCATTCAGGAATGTATAATCTGTACGTTTGAACGTGTTGGTTATTTACGTCTTCAAATCTTCGTATTTAACTTTGTCTAATCATAATCTAATGTCAACCGAATGTGTTCTAGTTGTTTACTAAATAAATTTGAAATCTCATATATATATATATATATATATATATAAATAAATATATATATATATATATATATATATATATATATATATTAATTGTAAATAGATATATATATATATATATATATATATATATATATATATATATATATATATATATATATATATATATATATATATATCTATTTACAATTAATGTTCGTGAATCGTAGAGTAGTCGAAAGGTAATTGATTACATGAATATAGTTCCAAAACTTTTGAGACTCAACATTACAAACTTTGATTATCGTGTCGAAATCATACAAAGATTAAGTTTAAATTTGATCGAAAATTTCTGGTTCGTCACAACTTGTACTTCTGAAATGAATCAGCAAGTGTGTCGTTCTGGAGACTTGACTCCCTTTAGGATGGAATGGATACATCCTGTATGGTCATATTAGGTGGTCGGGCTCAACATTGTCCTTGTTAGGAGAAACAATGAGGATCGCCCTAATTATATTTGTCGATCTAGAGCATGGCCCAGTTTTGACCAAACGATCCAATCACCGCTCTTACGGTTGACACTCGTTTTGGTACAGGTAACCTACGATTGAATTCTTTGAAGAATTCGTAGGATTTCACGTTCAATGGAAATGAACGTGTTTGGAAGTTCAAGACTTCCTGTTCCCACAGTACCTTATATCGTGAAATGTTATGAGTATGAAATGGTATAGTTTAAGAAGTCTGCTATACCAAGTAAAATGTACACTCGAAAGACTTTACTTCATATATAGGATGGAAACAATACATCCTAGGGTATGGAATGTGTCACCCACGGTTCCCCTTAGTTTTAGGGAAAAGACACGGAACAAGCGTAATTTACGAGCCAACTAGACCCGGCTTCGGCCTAGGGCGGAAAGAACACAGGAAACGACATTTTGTACATTTTATACCCGTCAATTCGTAGGTAACAGCTTGCCATTCTTAAAGCATAGGGTTTTGGCCGAATTTTCGATTGTTTTTCTCTTTTATTTTTTTCTTTTTATACCAAGTTTTCTATTTTTCTAAATTTTTCCCCTATAGTTTTCAGTTTTTTTTACGACCAAACCCGTGAAATGTCAAGACTCTTTAGAATCAAAACTCACATAATGATGACTCAATTAACAACCAACCCGAATGATTTTACATCCCCACCCTACACTTGAGGTCAAGTAATGTCCCCATTACTTGAGTCAAAAATAGATTAAAATCTAAAGGGTAATGTGAGAAAGAAAATATAAAAACTGATCGAGTTTAACCACTGATCGCGGAATGCCAGTGACAGATGGTGCTGAACTAACTGCTAGCATAAGAACATCGTCCATTCCTGATCATCACATAAAAATCATCAACCACGCTATTTTGCTGAACTTAATGCCATACTTGAAAATTCGTTTCACCAACCAACCTACTAAAAGAAAAGAAACATAAACGGGACAAGGTGGCACCACCCGGTAGCCTAAACGCCTTATCCCCAAATAATTTTACAGCACATAATCTAAAATAAGAAATTATCCAAATACAGACCAAATAAAGGAAATAGTTCAAACAAACAGGACATCATGATCATCGGGCTCACAGGCCCTCCTCAATAAAAATCTCCGAAAGGCCAGTGGCCTTGCGGAAATCGCTCCTCAAACTGCCTTCGGGTCTCGTTCATGGCTTCACGCGGGTCGTAAGTTGGCACAGTAACCCGTGGATGAATTGGGTTACGGTAATAAACCGGCTCTTGGTGTGGCGTACTCATATAATCATTGGGATAATTATAATAAATGCGTGCGTTATGCCTATACCAATCGTTCCCATATGCCATCCACTGTTAATCATGCAGGGACTCACGCATCATCTCCTCGTGCTGTAACGTACTCGCCTCGACCCACTGTTGGCTCCCCTACATACGATCATTATGTGTCTGCTGATTCGACACACCCACCTGTATGTTACTAACACCGAAAACCAAACCATTCCAAATATCCTCAGATAAACCCCAAGATTGACCACCCGCATGAACATTCGGAGCAACCGGCCCCTTATCATTACCACCATCATCACCTTGTTGATTAACTCCACTACCACTTGCTTCACCCTGAACTGAGTCCACAAAATACTCCAACCCAACTCGATTGTTGTCCCACTTCACATACTTATCATTGGTGTAGAACTGCATACCAAAAACTTTCATCTTATCTCTCACCGTCGTGCACCGACTAATCTCAACACCGAGAAACCTAGCTGTCTTAGTCACATAATGGCCCCCGAGAATTGGCTTAACCGCTTGTTCCTCATTCGTGTGTTTTTGAAAATAAGCACCAATCAAATTACACAAATCCACATGCCTATGATTCTTTATTTGATACATAATCCACAAATCCCGAGACGTTACCTTATCATTACCATTGATTCTCGTGCAAAAAGTACATGCAAGCAGTTTAAACAAAATGCGGTCCAACCTATTTGACAAATTGGATCCTTTGGAAGTACTAGAAACAAATCGGGTCTGCCCACTCAATCTCTCCAAATACATATTATCATCAAGAGTACTATCACCGAAAAACTTAGTCATGCCCAAGTACGCCTTCAAATCATTATCACTCATATTAGGATACAAATTCGATGCACGAGCCAAATCAAGTCTACTCATAGCTCGATCCTCACCTCCCAAACGAAAATTCAAGAATGAATCCGCTTCACAATCCCTCCTTTGATGGTAATCCAAAGTGGAGTAAAATTCAAATACCAATTCCTCGTATATGACATCCGTACACATAAATGCTCGTTCCCATGCATCAATACCCACATTGCCCGATTGCTTAATTACCATCAACATATTCGAAATGTCCATCCTCATTGAGGTGGAACCCTTACTAAGCACCGAATAATCCAAATACCAAGTCGAGCGAATTGGTCACCCGGTAATCCACGCATAGGAACTATCATAATTCCCACTATCTTGAAGAGTTTGCAACCAAATGAGTGGGTTAGTTCGCCTCTCCTCCGCCTCTCTTTCACGTTGTTGTTGTTGTGCTCGTTATCTCTGAAAACAAAAACACCAACCAACAAACATACAAACATGTCTATTAGAATTAGAGGTTAGTGCATATTCAAATTCTTCCGCATGTTAACCCAAAGACTCACACTAACTCAAAACTCTCATGTCAGACCAACCCAAAATTGCGATATAACAAACATCATCACATTAAATCATGTGAAAGCATTAGTCAAACATGGTCAACAATCAATTAACAACCTCAACTCATTCATGCCAAACTTAAACAACGATACTACCAACATTAAAAATCCAAATCATCTTACCAAATAATCAACATTTAGCATTAATAACTAGAATCTCAACATAAACGTAAAGCATTCGAGCTAGTCAATATTATTGGAAAAATAATTTCAAACACCAAAAACCACAATAACATTCCATAATCAATTATAACCTATCAACAATTCAATATAGCAATCAAAATCATGGCAATTAGATTATATAAAAGCAATTTAACATGATCATGCCATTCAGTTAAAACTAAAACATCAATGACCCGACCAAATTAACACACCCCACACTTATCATTCAAGTCAATCCAATTTAAGCAAAACCCATAACCAATTTATCCCAATTACTCATCTCTAATTCGAATTTAAATCAACCATGAACCCTAGAATCAAAGACATGTATCAAAAAACACAAAAAGATTATGAATTTCATACATACTAATCATATTCAACAAAAACTCATGATTAATTTAAGCACACAAGACCAAAATCAATAACCCCACACTAATTCTAAACCTAATCTGAAATTAAACATCAATTAAGCATGTAATTAGGCAAGAAAAAGAAAAAGAAAATCAAAATCGGACCTTTGAAGCCATGGATTAGAGATTTGATGAAGTAATTAAACAAAGACTTAAGATTATAGATTAGGGTTTTGAGAGGAATTGAAAAGCGTATTCGTGTTTGGTAGGTGAAGTGTGTAAAAAAAAAAACTACATCTAACCCTAAATAATGACAAATCCCATCAGGTTTAAGACATGGGTCAGGTTTAACCCATTTTGCATTTATTTGACCCAACTCAGAAATCTGCCTCGCAGGTGTGCCGCGCCGCGGCCTCCCATAGGCGCGTCGCGCCTTTAAACGCAATCAGAAACCAATTTTCTCAAAACGTCTGTTAACAAATATAACGTGTAGCCGCGCCGTGGCCCCATTTAGCCACGCCGCGCCCCTAGCTGGATGATGATGGTCACGTTTTCTTAAAAATCACTGTTTTCTAAATTCACTAAAAGTCGCGCCGCGCCCTAGTAACCCCCGACGCGCCTAATGCTGGGTGTTAAAACATTTTTTCTTTTTCAAGCGCTCAAGTATATAATCGTTATATCCAAGTAACACCCAAACCATACTGCCCAATGATCATCATGCACTCTTTCCCAACGCAAATATACAAAATATACATAAAAAGTACAACAATGTGAAGTTTATTTCCGAGTCATTCCTCAATTTTAAGCATCTTTCGGATCGAAGTAGAGGTTAACCTCTTCTTCGATTTCAAGGGGACCATCCACATAGTGTTTGACCCGGTGGCCATTTGCTTTAAAACCTTCACCATTCGAATTAAACAATTCCACCGTACCATATGGGTAAACCTTCCTAACCACGTACGGTCTCGGCCAACGGTACTTAAGCTTTCCCGGTGACAATTTGAAACGTGAATTATAAAGAAGGACACGGTCGCCTTCCTTAAATTTCTTCGGACCTTTTATCCGATTGTCATGCCACCTCTTCGTCTTTTCCTTATAGATGAGTGAGTTCTCATAGGTATAGTGCCTCAACTTATCTAATTCATTCAATTGGGTCAACCTAATGTGACCTGCCTCATGATAATCAAGATTACATGTCCTAAGAACCCAATGTGCTTTGTGCTCAATCTTCAAAGGGAGATGACATGCTTTGCCATATACCAAACGAAAAGGAGTAGTCCCGATAGGAGTCTTGTAGGCAGTACGAAACGCCCACAATGCTTCATCGAGTTTATTGGACCATTCCTTAGGATTCGAACCAACGGTCTTTTCAAGAATACGTTTAAGAGACCGATTGGCGTTTTCAACTTGCCCACTAGTTTGTGGGTGATAAGAGGTAGAAATCTTATGGATTACTCCATATCATTTCAAAACCTTCTCCATTTGCACATTGCAAAAGTGGGTGCCCCTATCACTAATGAGGGCCTTCGGAGTACCAAAACGGGCAAAAAGCCCCATCAAGAATGTGATTACAACCCGTGCATCGTTAGTAGGGAGAGGTTTTGCCTCAGCCCATTTAGACACGTAATCGATCGCAACGAGTATGTAAAGATAGTTACGAGATTTAGGAAATGGGCCCATAAAATCAGTGCCCCAAACGTCAAACACCTCGCATACTTGGATGCTTTGTTGAGGCATTTTGTCACGTTTGGTGACTTTTCCGGCCCGTTGACAAGCATTACATGAGTTACAAACGACATGGGCATCCTTAAAAAAACTAGGCCAACAAAAACAGGCCTCATAAACTTTCTTCCCCGTGATTTGGGGACCAAAATGCCCACCCGTAGGGCCAAGATGGCACTTCAACAAAATACGGGTGCATTCCTCACCGGAAACGCACCTTCGAATAATTCCATCCGGACAACAATGAAATAGATACGGATCTTCCCAGAAATAGTGTTTAAGGTCACTGAAGAATTTCTTCCTCTTTTGATGTGACCACCCTTTTTCCAAGAATCTCCCAACAAGATAATTAGCTATGTCCACATACCATGGCTCGTCCACCTTGTCTATATTCATGAGATACTCATCGGGGAAATCATCGTGAATACTCAATTCATGAAGGACTTCGAGATTTGGATTCTCGAGTCTAGACAAGTGGTCGGCCGCTAGATTCTCGGCACCCTTCTTATCCCGGATCTCGATATCAAATTCTTGCAAAAGCAAGATCCATCTAATCAATCGAGGTTTGGCATCCGGTTTCGAGAAGAGGTACTTTATAGCAGAATGGTCCGTAAAAACAATAGTCTTAGATAAGAATAAGTAGGACCAGAACTTATCAAATGAAAAGACCACCGCAAGGAGCTCTTTTTTAGTGGTAGTGTAATTCAAGTGTGCTCCTTGCAAGGTCTTGCTTGCATAATAGATGGGTCGGAAATGTTTCTCGACCCTTTGGCCCAAAATAGCGCCAACAGCAAAATCGGATGCATCACACATAAGCTTAAATGGAAGGGACCAATTTGGAGCAATTATGATAGGTACATTGATGAGTTTCTCGTTAAGAAGTTCGAATGCCTTTTGGCACTCGTCCGAGAAGTCCCAAGGTGTGTCCTTTTCGAGGAGTTTGTTCATCGGGTTAGCGATTTTGGAAAAGTCCTTAATGAACTGCCGGTAAAAACTAGCGTGCCTGAGAAAACTCTGAACACCCTTTACATCGGTAGGAGGTGGAAGGTTTTTAATAGCAGTTACCTTCACGAGATCCACCTCAATACCATTCTTAGAAATCTTGTGCCTGAGGACGATGCCCTCTTATACCATGAAATGGCACTTTTCCCAGTTGAGAACAAGATTGGATTTCTCACACCTTACTAACATCCTTTATAAGTTAAAAAGGCATGAATCGAAAGTGTCACCGAAGACCGAAAAGTCAACCATTAACAACTCCATGCAATCTTCTATCATATCATGGAAAATGCCCATCATGCACCTTTGAATAATGGCCGGAGCATTATAAAGGCTAAAAGGCATGCGACGGTATGAGAATGTGCCATACGGGCACGTGAAAGTGGTTTTCTCCTGTCCTCGGGCGAGATAGGAATTTGGAAATAGCCCGAGAAACCATCAAGAAAACAATAAAAGCTGTTTCCCGCTAACCTCTCTAGCATTTGATCCATGAAAGGTAACGGGAAGTGGTCTTTGCGTGTGGCGTCGTTTCAACTTTCGGTAGTCAATACAAACACGCCACCCCATGATAGTCCGAGTGGAAATTATCTCGTTTTTATCATTGGTGGTAAGAGTCATACCACATTTCTTAGGTAAGCAGTGTACCGGGCTTATCCATGGACTATCAGAAATAGGGTAAATAAGACCTGTATCGAGGAGCTTAATGATCTCTTTCTTCACGACATCTTGCATGTGAGGGTTCAACCTCCTTTGATGTTGCACCATATGTTTGGAGTTATCCTCCATTAGGATTTTGTGGGTGTAATAGGAGGGACTAATACCCTTGATGTCGTGAATTTTCCACGCAATGGCCGGTTTATGGGCCTTTAGCATGGTTACAAGCTCAGTTTTCTGACCTGTAATAAGAGATGAAGAAATAATTACCGGGAGCTTAGATTCCTCCTGCAAATAAGCGTATTCCAAATGATCTGGAAGTGGCTTCAATTCTAACTCGGGAGGTTCTTCAATTGAAGGTTTGCTCCGGTAATCAGCATCACGATTGAGTTCTTAGAACTTATTCTCAGTCGGCTCATAGCCGTTTTCCATCAAGGTAGTCAAAATATCCACCTCTTCAACCTGCAACTCTTCATCAATTTCCACCAAAGAACATTTACCCGAACCCTGTAACTCTGGGAATTCCTGTAAAAACTCAGATTGGACATCTACAGTGTTAAGAAAATAACATGTATCATTGGTATAAGCAGGGTATTTAAGAGCATGGTCAATTAAGAATGTTGCACTCAAGTCATCTATCCTAAGGGTCAATTTTTGGCCATAAACATCGATGATACACCTAGCAGTATTTAAAAATGGCTGACCCAAAATAAGTGGAATCCTTTCATCCACTTCCATATTCAACACCACGAAATCAGCCGGAAAAACCAATGACCCGGTCTTAACTAGCATATTCTCTATGATTCCACAAGAGAATTTAATAGAGTGGTCAGCTAGCTGAATAGCCATACACGTGGGTTTTAACTCCCTGGGGTCTACCTTTAGATAAATAAAATAAGGCATTAAATTTATGCTAGCCCCCAAATCCGCCAACGCCATCACACAGTTTAAATTACCAAGTAAACAAGGAATGGTGAAACTCCCAGGATCCTCAAGCTTCTTGGGAAGCTTGTTTACAACTACCGCTGAGCATGCGGCATTCAACGTGACGGAAGACACGTTCTCCAGCTTCTTCATGTTAGTTAGCAGATCCTTAAGAAACCTTGCATACTTTGGCATACCTGCAATCACATCTATAAAAGGCATATTTATGTTAACTTTTTTAATCAAGTCCATGAACTTGTACTTTTCTGCCTCTAGCTTCTCCAATCTCTACTTCCTCGGAAATGGGAGCGGTGGTTGATACTCTTTCACTACCGGTTTAGCAGCAATAGTTACCGGTTCCTTAACAACTTTTTCAATCACCTATTCCGGCTCCTTTTTCTCATCCGGTTCACTAACAACAATCGGCTCACTTTCCTTAACTAATGGATCTCGCAAATCATACTCATCCGACTTCCTCAGTAGATCGTATGCTAAACGACATCGGGTGGTGATAAAATTAACGTTCCCATTCTTCGGGTTAGTATCCATGTTACTCGGCAACTCCCCCGTTTTCCTTTCATTCCTCTGATTAGCAAGCTGACCAATCTATTTCTCTAGAGTCTGAATAGCGGCTTGCTGATTGTGAAACATTTGATCATTATTCTCATTAGTCTGAGTAACAGTAGTAATAAGCTGAGTTTGAGACACCACAAGTTTCTCTATCATAGATTCAAGATTAGACTTTTCTCTTCAACTTGGGGTTTTTAGAAATACCCCGGAGCTTGCTGTTAAACCCCCCCCCCCCCCCCCCACACCACTAGAACTTGGTTGGAACCTAGAACCCTGATTACCTTGCGGATTGTAAGGATTGTTGAAGTTTCTATTGAACTGAGCTCGCCCCTGGAACTGATTGTTATTCTGCTGACTGATAAAAGCAATCTCTTCTTTCTGATTCATAGTCAACCCTGCATCACGCTAAATGAATCCCACCACAGAATTCACAACCAACCTTCATCCCGTGGATGTCTTTGTCCAACTTTTCTAAGTGTCTCCCAAACTTATCTAACTTAACATTGATAGAAGCAAAATCATTGTAAGCACCAGCGCTTGCGAATGACGAAGAAGAATGACCCAAATCATTATCCTCATGCCACTCATGAGAATACTTAGCTTGTTTCTCAATTATCTCATATGCCTCCTCTTCAGTTTTGTTCATGAGACTACCCCCTGCTGCTTGGTCAATAGTAACACGAGTGCTGATGGTACATCCCTTATGGAAGGTTTGTACCTTGGCAAAAGTATCTAACCCATGTTGGGGACAAGATCGTAACAAATGGCTGAAGTGATTCCAAGCGTCATAAAGAGTCTCGTTAGGCTTCTGACGAAACTGAGAAATTTCCTGTTGAAGACGAGTGGCTTTGGATGCAGGAAAGTACTTGCTCAAGAATTTCTCCATCAAAGTATCCCAATCCTCGATCGTAGCCTCATGTAGGCTGTCTAACCAAACTCTAGCTTCCCCTTTTAAAGACCATGGGAAAAGCTTCAAGTAAATGACCTGATCGTGGACATTATTGAACTTGAACAACCCACAAATCTGCAGAAAAATACGAATATGCTCATTAGCATCCTCTTGTGGTTTACCTCCAAACTGACATTTTGACCCAATAAGATTGATAATGGGTCCCTTGATCTCAAAATCATTTGTAACTTTCGGAACCCTGATAGAGTTACCCTGGCCTACTCGAGAGGCCTTCATCCTGTTCGCCATACTCTGACCTTGTTGTGCCATTTGATGAAACACTGGAACTTCTGGTACAACTGAAATATTAGGTACAACTGAAATATTAGGAACAGCTCGTGGATTAGTTACCACTGGTGTCTCAAGAACAACCGACTGCTCTTGTGTTTCTTTCAGAACCGTATCAGATTCACCAAACACCCCGTAATCTCTTCTTCCTCACCATCTCAAACCCTAAATCATTTGATCTCAAATTGAAGGTTGATTTTAGTGTTAAATCGTTCCTTGTGTTGTTGTGATTCTAACAAGGTAAAGCTTGTTCGATTTCATGGTCAAATCTGTGTCAAAATGGGTATTAAAGTTAGGTTTTGTCAAAGTTGGTTTTTTGTGCCAAATGATGGAATTCAACATAATAACAAGTTTCTTAATGTTAATAAAATCATGAAACCAATTCATTTTAAGTTATAACAAGCGGAAGCATAATTTCTAAGAAAACAAGTTTATAAGCATAACCATTTTAATTGAATTCCATATAGTTATCAAGTTATGAAATAATGCTTACATATAACAAAGAAGGAAGAAGATTATACCTCCTCTAAGATGAGTTAGGAGCTGAATTTGGATAGCAATATGGATGGTAAAGATGATGGAATAAAGCCTCTAACTTGAAGCCTCAAGCAAGTAATACCCCAAGCTTTCAATCACCAACACCTTCCTTTATGTGGTTAGGATTTTTGGACACTTAATGAACTTAATTTGCAAGCTAAAAACCCTCTCTTCTCCCTTGAATAATTCGGCCAGCAAGTGAGTAAAAGGGATAACCAAACAATTTTATTATAAGCTAGTCACTTGAAAAATGCATGAGTCAAGGTCTTGGTTTAAAGAAAAGAGGCATGCATCTTAAGACTTGTGTTATTGAAAGTAACAAGAAAAAAGGCATGGGAGGAGTCTTGGAGACCCCCCAAAACCGTCCACCTCTTGAAGGGGTTTTTCAAAATGGTAATTTTTATAAAACTTGCATAAAACTTATTTATTTTCTTGCTACTTATATATTTTATAAACCTTTTATAAAATATAACACAATATAATTATTTAAACCTATAAATAATTAAATATAAATTATCCAAATAATTTATCTCAAGTGATAATATTTTTAGAAAACCGATTTTCTAAAGTTCAAGTGTCGCGTATTTACTCAATGATCCAATCGTTAAGATTAAATACATGTAAAGTGTCGGTAAGCTTGTTATTGGGTATGACCCGACTTGAATCATAACACATTAGCCACATTAATTTAATATGTCTCTCGGGCATACGAAATACCTTCAATCTCCCACTTGCACGAGAAACATAAGAAATTAATGCAAGTGATGGATACCACCTAACGACAGTCCATCACCTCCAATATGTTATGACTTTGTGCCATTCAATAACATCATCCCTTTCGAGTTCCCATCTCGAATATGAATAGGTGAATCTTTAATTTATCCTTTCATCCTAGATGTCATGTTAAACCCAAGAGATACAGAGTGATCACTCCCTTATAGATTTAACTTTATCAGGCCTTAGACATCTGACTCTCAACGAATAAGAGGGACAAATTCCATCTTGATTACATACGTCCTAAATATATCCCTTGCATTATACCTGAGCTCTTCCTTATGAACTACCATATTTCAAAATAGCGAAGGAAAGAATCAAGGTACAATACTTGGTAAATATCTGAACCCAATATGTATCTCAGGTTAGAGGATACAATGATATTCGCCTTTACTCAAGATTACATGTGATCAACCACGAAGGCTCCATTCAGTAAGTCTTGAGAGCGGGTCTTCCAATATTTGTATCCCACAAATATCTATGAACCTTGGTAGTAACCTTGCCCCACATTCAACCTAAATTTATACCAATCCAAGTTCATAATAGTCTAAACCTCACACTTGTTCCCACAAATGTGATCGACTACGGAATTTAGAATAATTTCTTATTCAAGGATAAAATATGCAAAATAGGAACATGACTCAATATAATAATTTAATACCATAAATATATTAATGAGTTTGAACAAATTTCATTCCGTTATAATACTTAAAACAGATCATGACCAATCACTAGAATGTCGAAGCCCTAATGCACAAACATGTCCTGCATGTTTTGCTCCATGTAAGAGCTTCGTGAGAGGATCCGCTATATTAAGATCTATGTGAACTTTGCGAATACATATCTTTCCCTTTTCAACTTCATCCCTTATGTAGTTGAATCTCCGCTCAATGTGACGGGTCTTTTGGTGAGCACGAGGTTCCTTGATTTGAGCAATCGCACCCTCGTTGTCACAAAAGATCTCAAGAGGGTCCTGAATGGAAGGGACTACTCCTAAGTCGTTGATGAATTTCTTCATCCATGCAGCTTCCTGAGCTGCCAATGAGGCGGCAATGTACTCCGACTCTGCAGTGGATAATGCAACAACATCCTGTTTTGAACTCTTCCAAGAGACCGCACCTCCATTTAATGTGAAGACATAACCGGATTGTGATCGAGAATCATCTCGATCAGTTTGGAAACTCGCGTCCACGTAACCCTTTACAGCAAGTTCCTCCTCACCAGACCCGTATATTAGAAACATATCCTTAGTCCTTCTAAGGTATTTCAATATACTTTTAACAGCAATCCAATGACTGTTTCCTGGGTTATTTTGGTATCTACTTGTCAAGCTGAGAGCGCATGACACATCCGATCTAGTGCATATCATTGTATACATGATTGACCCAATAGCGGATGCATACGGGACTCTCTTCATTCTCTCTTGTTCATCTTTCGTGGTAGGACACTGAGATGAACTGAGAGGCGTTCCTCTTTGAATAGGTACAAAACCACTCTTAGAGTTCTCCATCTTGAACCTTTTCAAGACCTTTTCAATGTATGCACTTTGATTCAAACCTATCAGTTTCTTGGATCTATTCCTGTAGATCCCAATCCCCAAGACGTATTGTGCTTCTCCAAGATCCTCAATGGAGAAGCATTTACTTAGCCAAGTTTTGACACCTTCCATTGCCGGAATATCATTTCCAAATAACAATATATCGTCCACATATAGTACAAGGAACATGATAGTGCTCCCACTAGCTTTCTTGTATACACAAGCTTCATCACCATTTTTGATGAAGCCAAATTTCTCAGCTTCTTCATTAAAATGATGATTCCACATTCTAGATGCTTGTTTCAATCCGTAGATTGACTTCTTTAACTTGCATACCTTTTTAGGATATTTCGGATCAACAAAACCTTCAGGCTGAACCATATAGACATCTTCCATAAGATATCCATTTAGGAAAGCGGTCTTGACATCCATTTGCAATATTTCATAATCATAATGAGCATCAATGGCAAATAATATCCTAATAGACTTTAGCATTGCCACAGGTGAAAAAGTTTCATCATAGTCAACCCCTTGAGTTTGAGTGAAACCTTTTGCTACAAGTCTAGCTTTATATGTATCCAAGTTTCCATGTATGTCAGTTTTCATTTTGAAAAGCCATTTACAATCAACTAGCCTAGAGCCAGCAGGTTGTGCAACAAGTTCCCAAATTTGGTTGTCATACATGGATTGCATCTCAGCGTTCATGGCTTCCTGCCATTTATCCTTATCAACCCTTGATAAAGCATCTTGGTAGTTTGCTGATTCATCCAAATCAACTACATAGCAACCATCCATGAGAAACCCATATCTCTCAGGAGGATTACTAATCCTACCAGATCTGCGAACGTCTTGTGTATTTTGATCATCCATTTGATCATTATCAACATTTTCATGTTGAGTGCTAGTGTCAACCAATTGTGTATCATCTACTTGATCTTGAATCTCTTCAAGATTTATTTTCCTTTCACTTTCGCCTTCCATTAAGAACTTAGTTTCAAGGAATTCTGCCTTCCGAGCAACAAATACACTCTGCTCGGAAGGATCATAGAAATAATATCCCATATTATCCTTGGGATATCCTATGAAGATACACTTCGTGGATCGAGCATTCAACTTATTAGGGACGTAACGCTTAGGATAAGCTTCACATCCCCATACCTTTAAGTATGATAGATACGGAGGTTTTCCAAACCATATCTCATGAGGTGTTCGTTCCACTTTCTTGGTTAGGGCCATGTTTAAAATACGAGCCGCAGAGCATAGACAATAACCCCAAAATGATAGAGGTAACGAGCTTCTAGCCATCATAGATCGAACCATATCCATTAGGGTTCGGTTCCTCCTCTCGGAAACTCCATTTAGCTGGGGTGTTCCAGGAGGAGTGAGTTGCGAGATAATCCCACCACTTCTAAGATGATCTTGGAAGGCATCGCTTAGGTATTCACCTCCTCTATCGGTACGAAGTACCTTGATTGTCTTATTGAGTTGATTTTGTACTTCGTTTTGATACTCTTTGAATGCTTCAAAAGTTTCGTCCTTATGTCTTAATAAGTAGACATATCCGAAATGACTGAAGTCATCAATGAAAGTAACGAAGTATCTTTCACCATTCCTAGTTATGGGCTTAAAGGGTCCACATACATCCGAATGTATTAATCCCAATAAGTCCTTAGCCCTTTCATAGGTCCCTTTGAAAGGTGCTTTAGTCATTTTGCCTTATAAACAAGATTCACATACATCAAACGAGTCCAGTTCATTTGATTTCAAAAGTCCATTCTTTTGAAGTGTATGCATTCGATTCTTGTTTATGTGACCAAGGCGACAATGCCATAAGTAGGAATCACTCAAATCTCTTTTGAGTTTCTTGGTGTTTGCATGGAACATTGAGCTATTGTATGATGTGTCATCATGAACCAATTCATAAATACCATTCGAAGGCGAAGCCTTAAAATAGAACACATTATCTAAAGAAACATGGATATCATCATTAATGAAATTAAGATTAAAACCATATTGTTTCAAACGGGATACAGAAATAATGTTTCGTGATAAATCGGGTGCGTACAAAACATTTTTCAAAACAAGCTCCAAACCACTTGGTAGCTTCAAAACAAAGTCTCCTTGAGCTTTCACTTGCACCCTTGCTCCATTTCCCATGAAGAGACTTGTTGTTCCCGTATCTTGATCACTTCTTTTGAACCCCTGCAAAGAATTGCAAATATGAGTTCCACATCCTGTGTCTAATACCCATGTATTAGAAGAAGTAATACTAAGCTCAATGTATACCATATATACATTACCTGAGGTTTGCCCTGCATCCCTCTTTTCCTTCAACTCCTTAAGGTAGACCGGGCAGTTGCGTTTCCAGTGACCCATTTCACCGCAACCAAAGCACGGATCTTCCTTGGGGTTAGCTTTTCCTGCAACCTTTTGCTTCTTGTTGTTGGTTGGGGTAACCATCTTCCCCTTTCCCTTGCCCTTGCCTTGGTAGGCGGGTCCTTTCCTCTTAGCCGCCTTCGGCTTAGAAGAGTTATAGTTTTTGGACCCGCCTTCATTGATTGTAAACACGGGTGAAGCCCTTTTACCCATGCTTGCTTCTGCCGTCTTAAGCATGGCATGTAACTTGCCAATGCTTTTATCCCATCCATTCATGTTGTAATTCATTACAAATGTGTCAAACCTCTTTGACAAGGAATTAAGGATAAGGTCCGTGGCTAATTCATTAGACACGTTGCAATTTAGACGGTTTGCACGATCAATTAGGCTTTTCATCTTAAGGACATAAGATGAAACGGATTGGGTGTCATCCATCCAACATGTATGAAGTGCTCGAACCGTTTCGAAGCGCTCGACACGAGCTTGTTGAAGGAACATCTCCTTCAACTGTGTGATCATGTCATATGCACTATGATGCTCAAAATCCTTTTGGAGTTCGGGTATCATAGTCCCAAGCATGAGGCAAGAAACTTGCAACGAATCGGTGCAATATTTATCCCAATAAGCCATGGCTTCCGTATCATCTTCGTCCGGTTGATCGGGAATGGGGTCTTCCAACACATATGCCCTGTCCTCTAGTTTGAGGACGATTATTAGATTGCGGAACCAATCCATGAAGTTTGTATGGTTGAGTTTTTCCTTTTCGAGGATTGACCTCAATGATAGGTTGTTAAAGTTAATAGGTGCGTTAGGAATGTTGTTGTTGTTATTGGCGGCCATCTACAAAATGTAACAAAGTTGTTTAAGTATCAATTTTAATTTAACAATTAATACCCTTTAAATCCAATTGATATTTATTAAATTTTAGAATCCAACGGTAAATCAAATTTCGGTTAGGTGACCTTTATCCCGTCATTTGATTTAGCTAGGTAGTCATTATATGACAATTGCAATCCTTTTGTAACTTCTAAGTTATGGGATCATGCAATCCTTTTGCATGGCATATTATCCCATCAACACCTATTTGTTCATCATGCTTAGGTGACCCTAAGTTCACGATTTCCAAATCAAGTCATCCTACTTGTGTAAACGTGTAAACTTAACATGCAAGTGGTTAGGTGACCTTTATCCCACAAGCATGCGAAATTCACCTTAATCATATTAGTTTGTTCATGACGGTTAGGTGACCTTTATCCCATCATGAGTTCCCTAATATGTCTAAGTGTCACATAAAAGGATGGCGTTTAACTTGTTTACCTTGTTTGTTAAAGGGATTTTAAGTTTTCATTATTTCTAGTTTGAGAAAACTTTTATGCCATACACCAACATGCATTTAGTGTATGGTTCATTTGAAATCCATTTTCAAGTCATGTAATTCTAGCCAATTACTTGGTATAAACCATTTTATACATATGATCCTTATAATGTTCTTAATAACCGTTTATTAATATCCTTTTTGCCATCTCAATTTAACCGATTAAATTGTGGTTTGGTAAATTTCATGTTGTTAATAATTTAACCAATTAAATTTTAGTTTTGCTTGTTGTTAACTTGTGTGATAACTTGTTGTAGTAACATGCACAATCCACAATCATACAAGAAATTAAAACAACCACGCATGCAAAACAAATGTTCACAATCAAGCCTTTTGGTAGACATTTTGTTTAGCCGAAAACAAAATGCCACCGGTCAATGGGTAAAACACAAAGTAAGAGGTTTTAACCTCCCACTTAACCTTGCATCCACATGCTTCTTGTGTTCTTCCTTGTGATCTTCATGCATCTTCATCTTGTTACAAAATATATCCTAATACATTTTGTCTAAAAAATGAAAATACATCATAATCTATTTTACATGCCAAATATAAAATAAATTACATAACCAAAATTAATATTACATACCAAATGAATAATTAATGTTACAAACCAAATTGAATGAATATTACAACCATTCAACCAAACAAATATCCATTCAAACACACATGCATACATCATAAGGTCAAGGCATTGATTGTGAACTACAATATACAACAAATATGACCAATTTGCAAGTTCCAAACTCACTTTTGGAACCCTCAAAATTCGGCCAAAATCATGAACCCACCCAAACCCGAATATTTGTACATTCTACTTTCATGCATGTACATAGAATGCAAAGTTGGCGGGTTTTAAAGACCATATATAAGAAGCATATTTCATAGACTTCGGCTCTAGATACCATTGATGGAATTCAACATAATAACAAGTTTCTTAATGTTAATAAAATCATGAAACCAATTCATTTTAAGTTATAACAAACGGAAGCATAATTACTAAGAAAACAAGTTTATAAGCATAACCATTTTAATTGAATTCCATATAGTTATCAAGTTATGAAATAATGATTACATATAACAAAGAAGGAAGAAGATTATACCTCCTCTAAAATGAGTTAGGAGCTGAATTTGGACAGCAATATGGATGATAAATATGATGGAATAAAGCCTCTAACTTGAAGCCTCAAGCAAGTAATACCCCAAGCTTTCAATCACCAACACCTTCCTTTATGTGGTTAGGATTTTTGGACACTTAATGAACTTAATTTGCAAGCTAAAAACCCTCTCTTCTCCCTTGAATAATTCGGCCAGCAAGTGAGTAAAAGGGATAACCAAACAATTTTATTATAAGCTAGTCACTTGAAAAATGCATGAGTCAAGGTCTTGGTTTAAAGAAAAGAGGCATGCATCTTAAGACTTGTGTTATTGAAAGTAACAAGAAAAAAGGCATGGGAGGAATCTTGGAGACCCCCCAAAACCGTCCACCTCTTGAAGGGGTTTTTCAAAATGGTAATTTTTATAAAACTTGCATAAAACTTATTTATTTTCTTGCTACTTATATATTTTATAAACCTTTTATAAAATATAACACAATATAATTATTTAAACCTATAAATAATTAAATATAAATTATCCAAATAATTTATCTCAAGTGATAATATTTTTAGAAAATCGATTTTCTAAAGTTCAAGTGTCGCGTATTTACTCAATGATCCAATCGTTAAGATTAAATACATGTAAAGTGTCGGTAAGTTTGTTATTAGGTATGACCCGACTTGGATCATAACACATTAGCCACATTAATTTAATATGTCTCTCGGGCATACGAAATACCTTCACCAAATTGGTTGATTTTAATGTTGTTTGAGTGTAAGATTTGTGGGTTTAAATCCCAAAAGGTTTTTTTGCAAAAGATGTAACAATTTTTAGGGTCAAAAACGAGTCCAAAATCGAGATTTGGTGAATTGGGGGTGAAACCCGTAGGTTTTGCAGCATCAACTGCTGAAGAACACACTCGGCTGACTGTCTTTGACAATAGACCGAGTGACTCACACGATCGACCGGTTGAGTGACACACTCGACCGAGTGTGTCTGAGTTCTGTCCAGATGATTTAATTTAGTCAGTCGACCGTGTGAGATGACACTCGAGCGAGTGTGTGGACACAGTAGACCGATTGTGTGACTCAGTCGACCGTGTGTCTTTATGGGCAGAATGTTTTACCAAGTGTTGATGTCTAGCCGTTATGCTACCCGCGTGACTTATGATAATCAGGATGTAAATTCTGAAAATGCATAAGTGTTAGGTGGACTTTTAGTGACTGATTTCTGTACTATGCTGTTTTGTGTTAACAGAAAGAAACTAACTTGAATTGCCTTATGTTCAGGTGATAAGGGAAAGGAAGCCGCTCAGTGATAGATTAGTTGATCTAGTTGCTGGTATTCGGTGAGTGGTTCTATCACCGGATAGAGTATTAAGTAGCTGACACGCTACTTGTTCAGACTCTTTATTACTATGTTTATGTTCAGTATGATTACCATTGTTAGGACCCCGAAGTTGTATAGTGTTAATGTGAAATAAGCTTAAATGAAGGTTCCTTAGAAGAGGGCTATATAAGGAACCTAAGTAGTCCTAATTAGATAGCCATTGCATTGTAACCGAGTTCTAGAAGCTGTGGAATGTAATTTTACCGATTCTCTCTAATACCGAGTCACATTCTTACATATCGAATCTCTCTTTATCTTATCATTTCTCTCAATCTCAACATGATCTGACCTATCATTTGGTATCAGAGCTTCCAGGAAGTGATTCTACATCACTATATCGATCCAGAGATTGTAGATTACAGAATCTGGATACTCTCGGTATTTTGAATCACATTCGGTATTATCGAATTTGATAATCTGACGTTCAGATTCTTGTGATAAGTTCAGCGAAGGTGCATTAGGTCTTTTAGAAAGAGTTTCGATCATCATTGCAGCTTTTTAACTTCAATTATGGAGAATCAAGTTGATTTTTAGAGTTTGTGGCTAAAACTCTCGGTATTGCTTAATTCAAGCTTGATTCTGGATTTTTGTGAAGATTTAAGGATTCAGTTGTGTTCGTGAGGTGTTAAATCATATTTCTGAAGGTTCAATTTCTTCAATTCATCAAGTTTTGAAGATTTGATTAACACTCGGTATCGTAACTGTCATACCGAGTCTGCTTCATTACTTAAATTCATCTTAAGTGTTGCAGATTGTGGTGTGATCGTGATTCTATCACATTCGGTTTGATTATACGCAGCTAATTGGTGTGGTTTGAGAAAGAATTCTGTCATATTTCTAAGTTTTAAACTTATACTCGGTATTGTCAACTGCTACAGTTGACATTCGGTATCCTATACTTTCGGTATCTTTGATATTTTGTGTGATACTAACTTGTTTCCTTGTGCAGCAAGGTTACAGAATCTAATTCAAAAGGATTGAATTGAGTTTGAACATCAAATTCATACAGAATCTGACTACCGAGTCAGATACAAAATCTGAGTTTCTGTATCACTTAATCCATTGTTTTAAGTGGTTACAGGCTACAATTCTTGTGATTACCGAATCTATACTGAATCTGGGTGTGTCACCTATATTTCTGATCAGTTTCTTATACAGAATCTGATATACAGAATCTTTACCGAATCTGCTATAGTACCGAATCTGATACAGAATCTGACATTCTGATCAGATTGTTGTGATTTTTCATCTTAGATTTGTGTAATACAGAATCTTTACCGAATCTACCTCATTTTCAAGATGTCTACTCAAGATACTTTGATCATTGGATCAGATTCCCGTCCTCCAGTATTGTTTGATGGAAAGTACACTCAGTGGCTTCACCGTATCACTCACTACATAGACTATAAGTGAAATGTCTCGTTCTTATTGATTAAAAACGTTCCATATTAATTGATTTCGTTGCGAGGTTTTGACCTCTATATGAGACGTTTTTCAAAGACTGCATTCATTTTTAAAACAAACCATAACCTTTATTTCATAAATAAAGGTTTAAAAAGCTTTACGTAGATTATCAAATAATGATAATCTAAAATATCCTGTTTACACACGACCATTACATAATGGTTTACAATACAAATATGTTACATCGAAATCAGTTTCTTGAATGCAGTTTTTACACAATATCATACAAACATGGACTCCAAATCTTGTCCTTATTTTAGTATGCAACAGCGGAAGCTCTTAGTATTCACCTGAGAATAAACATGCTTTAAACGTCAACAAAAATGTTGGTGAGTTATAGGTTTAACCTATATATATCAAATTGTAACAATAGACCACAAGATTTTATATTTCAATACACATCCCATACATAGAGATAAAAATCATTCATATGGTGAACACCTGGTAACCGACATTAACAAGATGCATATATAAGAATATCCCCATCATTCCGGGACACCCTTCGGATATGATATAAATTTCGAAGTACTAAAGCATCCGGTACTTTGGATGGGGTTTGTTAGGCCCAATAGATCTATCTTTAGGATTCGTGTCAATTAGGGTGTCTGTTCCCTAATTCTTAGATTACCAGACTAAAAGGGGCATATTCGGTTTAATAATTCATCCATAGAATGTAGTTTCAATTACTTGTGTCTATTTCGTAAAACAGTTATAAAATTTGTGCATGTATTCTCAGCCCAAAAATATAGAGGGTAAAAAGGCAAATGAAACTCACGCATATAATTATTATAAAACAGTTAATAAAACATTTGCATGTATTCTCAGCCCCAAAAATGTAAAGAGTAAAAGGGGCAAATGAAACTCATTTATAAAACCTGCATGTATATACATTTTAACTGAGTCGTTAAGTAATCGTTAGTCGTTACATGTAAATGTTGTTTTGAAACCTTTAGGTTAACGATCTTGTTGAATGTTGTTAACCCATTGTTTATTATAACAAATGAGATGTTAAATTGTTATATTATCATGATATTATGATATATAATATATCTTAGTATGATATATATACAGTTAAATGTCGTTACAACGATAATCGTTACATATATGTCTCATTTCGAAATCATTAAGTTAGTAGTCTTATTTTTACATATGTATTTCATTGTTAATACACTTAATAATATATTTACTTATCATTTAACATAATTAACCAAGTGTATCAATATCTTAATATGATTCATATGTACCTAGTAAGACGTTGTTATAACGATAATCGTTATATATATCGTTTTCGAGTTTCTTAAATTAATAGTCTCATTTTTATGTATATAACTCATTGTTAAAATACCTAATGAGATACATATTATAATAAAATCATGTTAACTATATATATAACCATATATATGTCATCGTATAGTTTTTACAAGTTTTTAACGTTCGTGAATCACCGGTCAACTTGGGTGGTCAATTGTCTATATGAAACCTATTTCAATTAATCAAGTCTTAACAAGTTTGATTGCTTAACATGTTGGAAACACTTAATCATGTAAATAACAATTTCATTTAATATGTATATAAACATGGAAAAGTTTGGGTCACTACAGTAAGGGTGAGAAAGCAAAGTACATTTGGGCTTCTCTGAGAGATGGTCCAGTTGTTGATTATCATCCGGATACTGGTATGCCAATTCCAGTCTATGAACTTTCTGGTGTTAAGCGTGAGAGAGCTCAGGGTGACATAGAGGCAAAGAATATTGTTATGCAAGCTATCCCGTATGAATTGTTTGAAAATGTTGATAGCAACACAACAGCAAAAGATATATGGGATGAGATCAAACGACAGCAAGAAGGTTATGACATGTCAGACGTTACTAAATTGAATAAGGCTCTGGGATTCTATGAAGATTTCAAGCAGGAAACTGATGAACCACTCAAGGATACCTATCATCGTTTCAATGGTGTTCTCAATGAGTTGAAAAGGTGCAAGATCATAAAAGTAAATGCTGAAGTCAACATGAAGTTTCTCAAAAAGCTCAATGCTGATTGGCTTCCTTATGGAACCATTGTTCGATCTACTAAAGAGATTGACAAGTTGACTATTCATGAGCTTGTTGGAGTTCTTATGCATTACCAACCTGAAGTGTCTAAACTTCAAGAAGGAAGGAAAGAGTCTTCTCCGGGCGATCCACTTGCCCTAATTGCCAAAAAGAAGAGCAAATCGTTGACATCTTCCAAAAGCTTGTCCAAGAAAGTGCTTGTAGAAGAATCAACTGATTCAGAAGATTTGAATCTTTCTGATGTTGATGATTCTCACCTTGAATTAGTCAAGATGGCAGCCATGTTCACAAAAGCCTTGAACAAACACAAGTTTAAACGCAAATCAAGCAATCAACGCAAAAACTCGTCATCTTCCTCGTACTACAAGAAAGCTGATCAATCTAAACAACAACGTGCTGATGATTCCAAGAAGGAAGATTCAATTTGTTTCAATTGTGGCAAAGCTGGTCATTATTCTCGTGAGTGCAAGATGCCTAAGAAGAAGGATGCAGCTTACTACAAGAAGAAAATGTTGATGGCTAAGATTGTGGAAACTGGGGGAGAGCTAAAACCTGTTGATGATACTTGGTTTAACTGGACTGACGATTCAGATTCAGAGATGGAACATGCAAATGTTTGCAAGGTGACAAAGCTCATCAAAGCTAAGGAAGCAATGGAGAATTCCGACTCAACATCCGATGATGATGAGGTACAATCAACTGAATTCTCACCTGATTTTATAAAAATGCAAAATGACTTGATGAAGAATCTGGTCTCAATGTCAAAAGAAGTCAAAGGCTTAAAATCTGAAAACAAGGTTTTAAAAGATAAAATCAAAATGAATGAGACCAGACCTTCCTCATCTAAATTGCAAATGGATGTGCAATGATTGACTCTCCAACTCAACTCTACGGAAACTGAGTTGGAAGATCTGAAAAAGACAATTCATCCGATAAAAGTTGAAAGAACTGATTATCGTTTAAAAACGGAACGACTTGCAGAAAAAGTTCAATTTTTAGAAAAAGATCTTTCTGATTTGAAAAACCAACATGAACCCACACTTTCAAAACTAAACAAGAAAATCGTTCAATAGGAAAACACCATAATTGAAAAGAACACTGAAATTTCTTTATTGTCAAAAGAATCTTTTCAAATGAAAGCACAACTTGCTCGATATGAGGAAAAACTCTATCGAACAGAGCAATCCAAAGCTATCATGGATATGGAACTTTTAAAACAAACGATTTTCATGAATAGACCAAAAACGATTCATGGTGAAAAGTGGGGGTTGGGTTATAAAGATCCGAAAATTTTGGAAGATGCTTCCAAAAAGATTCCAGGATTATATCATTCTGATTATTTTCAAGCATGTTTACCATCACATTTTGTACATGCTTCTGATGCTGATTTTGATGAAGATTATGTGCCTAAGCGTAGACTGGTTTATATCCCAACACTCATGCTAGAGAAATACATTTTAATGCTTGAGAATGAAGTGTTTAACAAACCTAGTTCTAGCATTACTGCAATAGATGAGGTGTTTGATGAACAAATTTTTGATGTGAAACTAATTCTACCAACTTTACCTGCATGTCCAGATGACGTTTTCCGTGAAGACCTAGCACATGAACTAACTGTCTTCTTTGAGACAGATTCTCTAGGTCAAAATTCTTTAGATGAAAAAGTAGAACCTCAGAATGAACCGAACATTGAACCTTTGATAGATTTTGAAAGTCAACTTGATCCTTTGCATGATTATTACTTGAAGGGGTTGCCTGCTGTACGTGATTTGAATCGTATAGTAGCTCAACTTGAACAGGAGAATATTGACTTGCAACTTAAGTGCCAATCATTAGAATAAATGCTTGCTTTGTGTGATAAATTGCCTTCACTGCCTAAGAAAGAATGTACTTATGCTTTTAAGGAGGGTGAAGTGATAGTTTCTGCTGAAGAATTATGTCTTGAGATTAAAAGCTTAAAACAAAAGATAATTCAACTGAAACAGGCTAACACACTTAAGCAAACATCTAATGTTGCAACCAATGTGCTTGAATGTACTGGTGGGATTACTAAGAAGGGGAAGGGAACAACAACATCTAAGGATGTAAAACCCATTACTATTCTTAAAAATTCTCTACGTTCTCAATTTGGCAATCATGGTTTGAAAGTTGTTTCTACAACTCAGTATATTGTTAAAAAGGTTCATTCTCCAAATGGTTCTGTGTTAACTGAAAAGATTCCTATGATTCCTATGACAAAAACTTCAAAAGCGAGTCTTTTAAAGAAATTAGTTAAGTCCACAACACACACAAGTTCTAAACCTGATTTAAGTGAGTATGATGCAAAAGAACGTACAATCAAATTGGAAATTTTGCAAAATCAGTCATCTCATGTGTCAACTGAAAAGTTTGGACGTCTAACTAACAAAGGTGTTTTTCGTGTCACAGGTCATAATCCAAACTTGAATTACAAATCTGTATGGGTTCCTAAGTCCATGACTAAGAAAGTAGCAACCAAACCAAAGCAATCTGCTAGTCGGCCTAGGAAATCATCTCATGTTTTTCAATTTTCGTCTGTGAATAAAACATCTACTTGGAATAAATTGTGTGTTAAGACTTCTGATAACGATGTAAAGATTGATATTGCGTATGATGCTTCATGTAATGTGGTTTTAAATGATGCTTTATTGTCTAAACTGCATGATGCTTTACGTGATTATTTCATCATTGATCCAAAGTTTGTTGTTAATCCAAAGTTTATTGCTGGTACTAACCGAAAAGGACCCAAGAAACTTTGGGTACCTAAACTCTAGGAAATTCACATTTACAGGGTTTCAACGTCTGTGTTTGGTATATCGATTCCGGTTGTTCTCGACACATGACGGGCGATAAATCCTTGCTTGTCAACTTCCTTGACAAATTCATAGGAACGGTTACATTTGGAAACGATGAGATTGCAGCAATAACGGGTTACAGAGATTTTGTGCAAAATGGCATAACAATCAAACGGGTTTCATATGTTGAGGGTTTGGGGTGCAGTTTATTTAGTGTGAGCCAATTCTGCGATGGAGATCTCAAAATTTTGTTTGAACGTCGACAATGCTCGGTGCAATCCACCGAAGGGAATGATCTTCTTGTTGGTAAACGTTGTGCTTCACTATATACTATTGACCTCAATGATGCACCATCACATGCAACCATGTGTTTGGCCACTCGTTCTACCAAAGAAAATTCATGGTTATGGCATCATCGGATGTCACACCTGAATTACAAGGGTATCAATCGACTGTTCTCTAAAGATTTAGTTGATGGTATTCCAACCTTTCAATATTATTATCATCATGTGTGTCCATCATGTGCGATGGGTAAGCTGAAACGGACCAATCATCCGCTTAAGCGAAACCCCAGTACTTCATCGTCTTTGCAATTATTGCATATGGACTTATGTGGACCCATGCGTATTTCTAGCCTCGGTGGCAAGAAATATGTGCTTGTCATTGTTGATGACTATACCCAGTTTACATGGATTTTTCTTTTGCGAACTAAGTCAGAAACCCCCGCCATTATCATTGAGTTCATTAAAAAGATTCAACGCTCTTTTAACAAACATGTTAAGAGCATCAGAACTGATAATGGGACGGAATTTAAGAATGACCCGCTTGATAGTTATTTGAAAGACCAAGGCATTGAACAGCAGTTCTCTGCTGCTCGGACCCCCCAACAAAATGGAGTAGTCGAATGACGTAATCGTACGTTGTGCGAAGCAGCACGAACGATGCTTGCTTACTCCAAATTACCTCAAAAAATGTGGGGGGAGGCCATTTTAACTGCATGCTATACCCAAAATCGTTGTATTGTAAACAAACGTTTTAATAAAACTCCATATGAGTTATTATATGGTAGACGCCCGAATGTCAAATATTTCCGTGTTTTGGTTGTATATGCTATGTGCTTAACGATTTTGACAGCCTCGGAAAGTTTGATCCTCATGGCGATCAGGCCATATTTCTTGGTTATTCCTCGAACAAAGTTGCTTATCATGTTTATCATAAGTGGACAAAGATGATTAAAGAGAGCATTAACGTCAAGTTCGATGAATTTTCGGGAATGGCTTTTGAACAACTCAGTTCAAAACCCGATCCTAACCTGGCTACTACTTCTTCCACGCAAAACTCAAATTTCTTGAAGAAGGGTGTTCCTACGGTTACATCAGAGGAACTGGATATCTTGTTTGATAGTCTTTATACTCCTCATTGGGATTCAAATGTTCAAGCCGTACCGGTTACACCATCACAGTCAACTACTGTGGAGACTCTTCAAAGTCTTTTTGATGAAGATTCAACACCAACTGATTCACCTGTTGCTTCTTCATCCTCCCTTCAACCTCATGTTACTGATAATCTCGAACAAGATCAAGATTCTTCATTTGATACAACTCCAGCTGTTTCTCCAGATACTCTATTGAATCCATTATATAATGTTACATCAGATCAAGCAGATCAAGTCTATGTTGATCAACCAGAAGGCTTTGTCGATCCCATTCATCCAAACCACGTTTACTACTTGGAGAAAGCTTTATACGGTCTGAAGCAAGCACCACGTGCATGGTACGAGACCTTAACAAAGTATTTGCTGGACAATGACTTCTCTCGTGGAACGATTGATACAATGCTATTCATCCGTAAAAACCACGGTCACATTCTCTTGGTTCAAATTTACGTTGATGATATTATTTTTGGTTCCACGTCCCCGGCCTTATGCAAAGAATTTGGTGACCTTATGGCCAGCAAATTCGAAATGAGCATGCTTGACCAGTTACTTTCTTCTTGGGGTTACAAGTAAAACAATTACCATATGGGATTTTTATCTGTCAAACAAAGTATATCAATGATATGCTAAAACGTTTTAAAATGACTGCTTTAAAACCAATGACAACCTCAATGAGGACTTTACTGGATGCTAATACTAATGGGGAACCCTTTAATATTACGCTTTATCGAAGCATGGTTGGTTCTTTAATGTATCTGACTGCAAGTCGACCAGACATTACACTTGCCGTAACTGTCTGTGCCCACTTTCAGTCCAACCCTAAGAAATCTCACTCCAAAGCAGTTGTTAGGATTTTTCAATACCTTAAAGGTACACCTAACCTTGGGATCTGGTATCCTCATGGATCCGATTTCAATCTCACTACTTATACTAATGCGGATCATGGTGGTTGCCATGTTGATAGAAAGAGCACATCTGGATCAATTCAGATGTTGGGGAATAGGCTAGTTGGTTGGTCATCCAAAAAGCAGAACTGTGTGTCTTTATCAACAGCTGAGTCTGAGTACATTGCTGCAGCTCACTGTTGTTCACAAGTTTTGTGGATGCAAACTCAACTCTTGGACTATGGCTTTAAGATTTCTATGACCCCGATCTATTGTGATTCACAAAGTACTATTGCAATAACAAGCAACCCAGTTCAGCATTCTAAAACTAAACACATAGATATTCGTTATCATTTCATTAAGGACCATGTAGAGAAAGGGGATGTAGAGTTATACTTTGTGCCTACTAAAGTGCAATTAGCTGACATGTTCACTAAACCTTTAGATGAACTTAGGCTAAAATTCTTGATCAAAGAGATTGGCATGGTAGAGTATAGTACTTGATATTCCTTAGATCTGTTGGGACTTATTTTTGGGATCTTGTGTTTAGGGGGAATAGATACTTTCTAGGGGGAGCAACTAAGTTTCAGTGCTTTAGATAATTTTTCTTTAAGGGACTGCCTTTAGATTAATGATAACTTCCTAGATATATTTGTTCAATGGTTACGCAAGGGGGAGGTAACTCATTGATATCCTATTTCAAGGGGGAGTTAATTCATTTTCTTGGGAACATAATCAAAATGCTGATTTACTTTCTTGTATATCACATTTTGAGAGGGAGAAAAAGGGAGAAAATGAGAAAATTATTCAAAAATATTATTTTTCAAAAGTGAATTCAAAATTTCTTTGTTTTTATCTGAAATAATTCACTATGGCTTGTATACATCTCAGTATGCAACCCGTGTCAACAATTGGTATCACTGAAGATTTGTACTTTGTATAAAATTCAAAGTTCTTTTAAGTACAAATCTTATTTTGAAAAATTCATAAAAATTGGAAAAGATAAAATCCAAAAAATATTTAAATTTTACTAAATAAATGCTATTTTTAGCATTTTACCGAGTCTGACAACCAACAGTACATATTCGGTAAGTTCAAAGTTTTCAAAAATTGTCTCAGAATTGTTTTTCATGAAAAGATTGAAATGGATTTCAAGAGAAAAAATCAATTTGTCAAGATTTGGAGTTAAATTGTTAAAGTTTTTGAAAAATTGGACTGTATTCGGTATATTAGGCCCATTCTGTAAAGCCCATTCGGTATTTTACCTTCGGTATCTATAAAAGGAGAGTCAAAGTCAAACATTACTCTCTTACTGTTATTAATTACCTACCGAGTCTGTTGATTATACCGAATCTGCCTAATTCTACCGAGTCCGTCATTCTGTTTCTTCAAATTCTTGGTAATTGTTCATTTTAATCAATGTTTAAGATATATAATTGTAGATCTGAGATAATTAAGTTTTTATCATCCAGAAAAGATCAAAAATAACTGGATTATGACCTTTAATTTTTGAAATCTTGTTGATTATACCGAGTCTGAGTCGATTTCAATTAATCTTTGATAAAACTCAATTGATTTGGAAAATCAACATGAAATCTTGTCTAATCTGAGTTAAATTGACTGATCTATCATTTGACCGAGCCTGATTACATGTTTAATTGCTTATTTGATGAATTCTGTATCTACCGAATGTGTTCTTATCCTGATACCGAGTTTGTTCATACAATTAACATGTTAATATGCTTGTAATTGAATGGTTAATTGGTCATGGTTGTGAAATTACATGATATGTGATAGAATATGCATGTTTGAGTAACTTTCTGTTAATTGTTGAAGATACCGAATCTGGTTTTCTTTCTTGATTCCGAGTCTGAAATTTGGTACTTTGAAATTTTCTGATTTTTATCTTCAAACACTTAACATGTTTATTCTATATCTTTCTGATATGAAAACTCAAGCTTATTTGGTTACAGAATCTAAAGTTTTCATAAATACTGAATCTGCTTGAATTGTGCTGAAAATTGACTAAGTGTTGTTCTGATTCCTTGTGTTATATAATTGACTTTGCATGATGATTTTGTACTAAGATGAATATCATATGAATGTCATGGTTGTCAATTATTTGTTCATATTTGGAATAAATGATTTTTATATCTTAGAAAAGTCATAAAAATTATAAAATTTGAAAAATATAAAAAGGATTTCAAAGGAAATAAGAATAGAGAAATGTGCTTTATGATAACATTTTGTGGTCTTTTATTTCTCATGTATACAGCTAAATGGCGAATAATCACTTTATCAATTCTGAAACCAATATTCCCTGCAATTATTGGACTGCAATTCTAGAGAGGCATACTTTATGGCCTGCTCTGAGCTCCACAGTTAGTGTGCCAAAAACAGACTTGGATATTCTTAACAGATCAATCAGATTTGTGGAGGCCACACAACCAAATGCTACTAATCCACAGGGTGAACCAGCCAGATTTAAATTTAGGCTGAGGGGAGTACAAGGATTCAGGAGTATCACAAAAGCAGACTTCAGGAGGATATTCAGACTTCCTCTTGTACAGAATGCTCCTGCTTTTCCTGCCACACAGCAGATGATGTCTTCAATCTTTTCTCTTGGATATGTTGGAGCAACTAATGTTCCACCTGCTAAGTTTCAAAAGAAGTATCTGCACTCCAGGTGGTATGTGATATTCTCAATCATCAACAGATGCTTGTTGATGACAAGAAGTGGATCTGATAGCTTAACTGTGCCGATGCTCAAACTTTTCTACTCATTCACAAGAGTAGAGAATCCTGATTATGCAGAACTTATATGGGATTTGGTTCAGGCACAGGTTGAAAAGCCAAGGGGTTCATACATCCCTTGCGAAAGGTTTTTCTGTATCTTTATCCATAATGCTATAAATGCTTGCAGAAATGCAAATATATTTGTACCAGGTACACATGGATTACAGATGAAAAGATTTGGAGAGCTGAAGATGAACACCCCTATGGTGTCTGATAATCAATTCACTGCGCCAATTTCAAATTGGCTAGTGAGGCTAGCTGAACCCCAAGACGCTCGTATGCGTTCTTATTTTCAGGTTGTAGGAATACCTCTTCCGAACCCGGTACAACAAGAACAAGTTGAACCTGCCGTGGTTCCAGCCCCAGAGGTTGTAGAGGAACCTGTAGTTCAACTACCCGGGCCAGCTAATCCTCTACTTAGGGTGAACCTCAAACGATCTAGGGTAGCACACCAAGCTCAACCCGTGAGGATCAGGGAACCTAGTTCAACTAGGATTGAACCAACCCTTTCCACAACACCCGAAGTAAGCAGTGACACTTTAGCAACAACATCTGAATCATCTCCTGAACATTCTCCTAAGAGAACTCGATACATGCCTAATGAGATGATTCAGACTCCGCCAACCCAACGAGTAACTAGATCTAGAACTTCGACACCCATCGTCCGCCAAACAGTTACTCTAACCATTGGTGATACAGACCAAGACCTACAGCCAATTAGGTCACCTTCACCCATCTCTGTATCACATCCAAGAATAACAGTAAGCCCTACACTAAATGAAGCGCAAGCTTCGGTAGGCAAGAGATCTAAATGCACGGATAGTAAAAAGAACACTAAGCCCATCCAATCTAAACAGGACTTAAGAATAAATCCTACAAAGCAAGATGCTTCGGCATCTAAGGAAGTAAAGTCTTCCTCTGCAGTAAAGTCTGCGTTGACTCAATCGATTGAGGACACTCAATCATTGAAGTCCAGAATGGCCGAAGGGGAGCCGAAAAATCTTGAAAAGGCACCCTGCGTATCGGCTGGAAATCCTCATGTGCCTAAACGTACAACAGGGTCTCGAGGTCCGGCTTATCTTGATGAGGAAGATCTGCCGCATCCCATGGAAACGAGTCAACATGACAATCCTTCGGGATATTTATCAGACTTCCAGCAGACTGTTCCCTTGGTTCATGAAAGTGATCCATTGGTTTAAACCACTTCTCTTCCGGATTCTGAATCTCAGGGTCTGGAGGAAGAGTCTTTAACTGAAAGAGATGTGCCACCTCATGGTATATCAATGATTTCAGGAGTCGGGGATAGCAATATCTCTGTGAGAACTAAACAAACGGGTAGTTCTACTACTCTGTCAGAGTCCCATGAGACCAAAGTCATGGAGGCGGATGCTTCGAAAGAAACTTCGCCGGTGACAACTCTGGTTGTTACCCAACCTCCATCAGAAGGGGATATCACGAATCTGACTAGTAGTATGTATAGCCCTACATATAAGAATAATACCGCACAATCATCCTTACCTGCCCTCACGGCAACTCAAACACTTCCACCGACATCGCCTTCAATAGTTGCTGCTACTGGTGTTCCTATTGTTACTTTTCCATCTTCACCCTCTCATTTACCACATTTCTATAATGCTTTGGAGCAAGAATATTTCAGTCGTATGTTTTCTAGAGTCAATCTAGATGTTCTTCGACGCACTTCGCTTCAAGCATTGTTTCGTGCTCGTGTTCGATATCCACTTAATTCCTGCTCTTCTCCGTTGAGTCCTCACCGTGATGATGAACATGACGATTCTGATCCTCAGAATAGCTATGAGGGGGAGATAGGAGTAGATAGAGAATATCTAACAGTAAATATTTCAACTAAGGGTGGTGGTGTAAGGTCTTCATCAGCTTCACAAGCTCAACAAGTTCAGATGGAATCAGAAATAGTTACTACACATGATGAAATTGATGATAAGGAGCCTGAGCAAGTTATAATTCCAATTGTTCATAATGAGGCTGATAGTGGACTGGTAGATGAGGATTTGAACTTGAGTGATTTCTATCTTGAAGAGACAGATGACGATGGATTTGTCATTCTAAGCAAGTTATCATCAGTATCTTCAATTCCGAAAGATGTAGAGATTGTAGATGAAGAGAATCCTGAACCAGTAATAGAAAGTGATGATGAAATGGATTCTTCTGATGACGATGAAGACAATCTTTATGTTAATCCAAATGAGGATGAGATCTTTGATCATATTGAAGATGATGATGTTCCTAATGATAATGCAACAAATCCTACTGGTCATTCATCAAATTCTACACCCTCATCGAGTTCAAATCCAACAAATGCTAATGAAAGTTCAACTTCTGGTACATCTACATCAAGTGAAACAGTGGATTCCAGATTCAAATACAACCATGGAATATTCTTTAAGAATCAGGAGCAAAGATTATTGTTGAGAGTAGAACATGATTTTATAACATTACGAAACACATTCATCGAGGAAAATGCTTACAAGATCTTCCGCATCAATGAATTACCAAGGAGTAAAAGGTTTACTTATATAGGTTCACGATTGCTTCCAGCAAGTGAAAGGAATTGGTATGAGTTTATGTGGAGGAAACATATCAACAAAGATGAAGATGATCTGTGGCTTCAAAGAAAATATCGTATTTCAGAAGTGTTGAATATTACTCGAGTCGGAGTAGAGATAAGCGAAAAGAAAGACGTCATCAGTCAGTTCCACGTTATCAGAGAAGATGAGAAAGAGTACAAGTTCACTGAAACAGATTTTTCATAATCTAGATATGCTTGACATCATTCACATCTACAACTACCTCAGTATCATCACCATACGACCTTTTGCTAAGGCTCAAACTTTGGAAGCTGTGAAAAGATACATGATGGAGATAATTGAACTGATGAGACGTGAAGATTTTCAAATAGGTCTCGAAGCAAAAAGGAAAAAGATTCGAATTACGTGTCCGAATCAATTTACAGAGGGACTGAAGGATATGAGGATGTTTCAAATGCAATTCGAACCCGAAGGGTTTGTTTTTGTAAATTCTCAAAAAGAAAAGGTGTTCATTCGTACTGAAGAGCTGAACAAATATTCAAATGGAACACTTAAGGCTGCACTGAAGTATCTTAAGATTCATCAAAGCAAGTTCCATGACATTGATATGATAATGGGTCTTGGAGAATTCATAAAGCATATAAGAGATCGTCTGAAACTCCGGGTTCGTACAAGACAGTTTGAGATACTTCGTGGACAGAGAAAGAGAAGATATTTCAAAGAAATGGATGAATATCCATTACATGAAGGAGATCCAAGAAAAGCGTGGGGTGTCTGGAAACCTTCTAAGCAAATTTCGGAAAATCAAGTAGAAGTTTCAAAACCAGATGGCACATGATGGAAACTAACGTTTGGACCTCTCAAGATTACAAAATAGGATTATGTTGTAAACTTCACATGTAACACTAAGGGGGAGATTGTTAGGACCCCGAAGTTGTATAGTGTTAATGTGAAATAAGCTTAAATGAAGGTTTCTTAGAAGAGGGCTATATAAGGAACCTAAGTAGTCCTAATTAGATAGCCATTGCATTGTAACCGAGTTCTAGAAGCTGTGGAATGTAATTTTACCGATTCTCTCTAATATCGAGTCACATTCTTACATACCGAATCTCTCTTTATCTTATCATTTCTCTCAATCTCAACATGATCTGACCTATCAACCATGCGTAGTTAGATATTGCCATGCTAGTTACCGAGGCGGCAAGGTTGGGAACCCACCGAGGCGGCAAGGTAGGGTTGGTGTGAGGTCGACCGTGGTAGCCTGGTCGGGTCTTGATGTTACTGATTGTTCAGTATAGCATAGAAGGACGCATGTATTGCGTCTGGATGGTTATGTAGTGGATTCAGTAAAGTAGACTATCGGTAGACTATAGCCTGATCAGCTAAGTTGTGTGCTCGTACAAGCCGTCGGTCCTCATATTGTTAGTTGTTGTTGTATGCTAGTTCATGACGTTAGTATATCTGTGACCCTTGCATGTTCAGTTGCTTATGCTTGGTCTGTTAGATAGTATCCATTCACTTAGCAGTTGTGCTAATTCCCCCACATTTTCACCCCTTGCAGGTTTAGGTACAGTTGGTTAGAAGGGTGATACGGACAGGTTTGAAGACATGTTTGACTATGTGATTAACTCTGATGTTTTCTATTTTAATGATGTTTTCAAGTAACACCGATGTTTTGGAATATTGTAATAATGTTAACTAAGTTGATTTGTTAACTATGGTTTGTAAGAATTAACCAGGGTTATTTTAGTAATTAAATGTACTTCCACTATGATAAAAAAAATCAGGGTGTTACATAAATGCATACTTGATCCCTGGAGGGTTACGTGAATTAATATGGGTTAATATTAATTAATAAACTTATTTCGGATAATGAAATACGATAAAAATGATACGGTTTGAATAACTGCAAAATTACTTTTCGAGTAACGAAACGCTCGAGTTTATTTTTAATAATAATTTTAATAATTATTAATTTTGTAAAATATTTAATTTATTAGTATTTTTAATAAATTAAACGATTGGTTGCGTTTTAACGATCGGTTTAGCGTTTCGGGCCTTCGGTACGTTTAAACGCCACTTGAAACGGATCACGATTAAGCATTAATGGACAACACGAGCCCGGGCACCCCTAGTGGGCCCCATTCGGCTGAACCCACCCCACTCCCCCCTTTATTTTCTAATATGGACTTATTTTGGGTAATTGTATTAGCATTAGCCCCTAAATGGAAACTATAATTATACTAGTAAACAAATAAGCTGCTCATAATTCTCAACCCTAAATCAGTCAACAACCTCCCTCCTTCTCCTTCTTTTTCATCGACCACACACAACCACAACAACATCAAATCTTGATTTTTAGATTAAATGTTCTACACGAGTCTTGCAATTCACATCGTTATCAACGCATTGGTGTAACCAATTTAGTGGTCTAAGGTATATTTATTTAAACCTTAATTGATATAGATCTGATTTTGTTAGTGTTTGATAAAGTAAGAGGTCTATTGCTCAATCTATATGTGTTGTCGTTAATACCTCGCGTTAATTCGATTGTTTGATGTGATTAGGGTTAATCACGAATTTGTTTTGCATGATTACAGAAAATTGACTTTATTGAATGTTAAATATTATTACATATTTGAAATCCTCTCGAAAAATTAATAATTTTAGGCCTTGGATTTGCATATTTTCGTTACCGTATACGTAAGTTACGATTAAATGAAGTTTTGTTAATGAATCTGTGATTTATTTGAATTTTGGAAAAACGTGCATGGAATTGGATTATATACTGATAAAAAATGTGTAGAGAATTCAAAAACACTCAAGTTAGACTAGGATATCATGCTATTTGGATTTGTAATGCTCACGTTATGCTTAATCGAACGTTCATGACAAAACTGATTTGCTCGGTAACTTAAAATAAATTCTAAAGGCTATTCGAAATGAGATAATGTGATGACTCGTCCAAATCCATTTGGACGAATACATCATTCATCGATTTCACAGTGAGGTACCGACCTCTACATGATACGTTTTGTAAACATTGCATTCTTTTGAAAAGGCACACCATAATTGAATATCAAATTCCAAGGTTTTTGACGTTTGATGATTTCTACATATAGACAATCATCGTAAATAATACTACCTCCGTCTCATTTCAATAGTCCAGTATTCCATTTTGGGCTGTCCCAAATTAATAGTCCACTTCCATAAATAGAAAGGAAAGAAGATATTTCATTGGTGGATCTGGAGAGAGAAGATATTTCATTGGTGGAGAAATGAAGTTAGTGGGATTTCCTAAAACTGCGTGTTTTTTGTCTGTGGACTATTGGAATGAGACGGAGGTAGTAGTTTACAATACTACATCCGTTGATAATGCAGTTAAAATAAGATACATGGTAATGATTTTGTGAATGCAACGTTTTCTTGAATAAAGTATGTATGACTCCATGCACATAACTTGTATAATGTATAAGCAAACAGCGGAAGACTTCTAGGAACCTGAGAATAAACATGCTTAAAAGTGTCAACACAAAGGTTGGTGATTTCATAGTTTTAATGTTGCGCATAATCTGTATATAAAGGTGGATCACAAGATTACAGTTGTTTCATCCAGAAACGTTTATCAAAATATTCTACGAAATTGAGCACCCTGGTAACTAAACTTTAACGTTATAATAAGTACCCCTGTTTTAACATACATGCAACCAACATGTACAATACACGCAATCCAACGTGTACAAAACTCAAATAGCATACGTCTATTTTATAGTTCAGGCTAGGGTTCTATACCTGGAACAGACGGAGATGTCAAGCCCTATGGATCCATATACAACTATTCGCGCCCACCAGTTCTTAAAACTGGCAGCTACTAATTACTAAAGCTAAGAGATTTTTGGTTCAAACTCAGTGTAGAATTTAGTATGTACTTGTATCCATTGCATTTAAAATAAAGCATGTATTCTCAGCCCAAAAATATAGATTGCAAAAGCATTTAAAAGGGAGCAAATGAAACTCACCTTAGCAGCACATAAGGTCATTCACCGAAATGTGACCGAAACTCAGAATGCAAAATAACTGTAGATCTCAACCTAGAGAACATATGTTGGTCAATACATGTCTAACAAGCTAGGTCGGGTCATAGTGTATCACAATCCTAATGCTCGAGACCGACATGCAAAAGTTAACAAAATCATCTCAAAAGTCAACCTGACCCAATATGATCTTTAAATCTATACATGTTTATTATATTTACATAGTATAAGTCTTGATAATTGAACGAATTTATAGTTTATCAAACTCAAAACATTATTTATTTCAGGAGTTATATTATATTTGAATGATCATGGCAATTGAATATATTTTAACATTTCATATAGTTTCTCAATACTTGTAAAATCAGACTATAGTTTTTATAAGGCTTTGAAATATGATAAAACAGTCAACTTTGACAATTGTTCAACGAGACGTGCCTTATATAGAAATTCATTTACTCGATTAGTAATATCTAAAAATTCAATTTATCAATCTCATAGACAAGTTGTTTAAATATTAATTTGCAGTTTCAAACACAATTTCAATTAACGTCAAACATAATTCAGTTGACCATAACTTTTAATTCGTTCATCGAAATCACGCGATTTCTAAATGAAAAGTTATTAACTTTTCGCCAGCTTTCCAATAACATGCATATCATATACTTTATATCAGTAGTATATGTATTAAATTCATGATTCATCATAAAACTATCTAACGGCAAAATTTAGCATACACGCATGCATAAACATATATACTCGAGCACTAGACATGTATACACTATTAATATATAAAAGGTAAAATATAAATGCTTACGTATCAATATTGTGATTCAATATTGCAGGAAAGTACGTAGACGCAACGGAGATGACAAACACTAGTTTGACTCACGAGCAATACTCCCGAACAATACCCATAACCTCCATAGCTATAACCCATAATTTCCTTAGCTCTATCCCACTCGAAAAACCCGTTTTGAAATCATTTGGACATAACCTCGTCGTAGTATTTTATGTATATTACTAATAAAAATAATATTAATACTACTGATAATAATAATAAGATTAATAATATCATTAATCTTAATAATAATAATAATAATAATAATAATAATTATTATTATTATATATATGTATATTAGAGAGCAGAGAGATTGAGAAGAAGAAAGTAAATGAATTCGGAGCAAAAACTGCGAGCTTTATAGACTGAGCCACTCCCAGCCTCCCATGCGATCGCATGGGTTTGAAGGCCTTTGGCAATGCGATCGCATGGCCTAAAAATCCAGCTCATGATTATTTTGTTTTCTTGTTTGTCGACATATTATTATATAATATATATAATATATTTAATTTATATTAATTAATTATATATTATATTATATTCACGTGCATAGTTGACTTGTAATTTTCGTTCCGATGACTCGTACATTATCACTCGACTTATATCCTGGTTCCGATTTTTCGAACGTTACTTCGTACGCTTTAATAACTTGTACTTTATGTTTCGTGTATTGTACCTTTATCAATAACAAGACTCAAATCAATGAAAAACTATCTCACTCGTAATGTAGCTTGTATGTTTGAGTGTTATGGTCATTTGCGTTTATAAATTAACGTCTTAATATATATAATAATATTATTTTAAATCAAAACGTTTTATATCTTAAGTTAATATTATATTTTATAGCATTTGTAAAATATACATGCAATTTTATTTTGAAATAGTGTTTTACTATAGCAAAATGATTTTTATTGTAGCAAATAGTGGTTTTCAAAAACACTGTAGCTTTTCGGGTACTGTAGCAATTCGAAAATACTGTAGTAAATTAGTGTTTTACTTGTTCATCTTAAACGTTTTAGTTAACTTATCTAAATATCAATCGAATCAATAATCAAATCTTACTATCGTTTACTAAATAACTTGAAATTATATATATGTATATATCTTTATTTAATATATACATAAATCAGTTTCTAAATACACATTGCAAGTTATTTATATTTAATTTTAATATTCCAACTTATTATATATATATATATATATATATATATATATATATATATATATATATATATATATATATATATATATATATATATATATATATATATATATATATATATATATATATATATATTACAAATAGATGTTCGTGAATCGTCGGTCAATAGTCAAAGGTTAACTGAATATATAACATTAGTTCAAAATTTTGAGAATCAATATTACAGACTTTGCTTATCTTGTCGAAATCATATAAAGATTAAGTTTTAAATTTGGTCAGAAATTTTCGGGTCATCACAGTACCTACCCGTTAAAGAAATTTCGTTGCGAAATTTGATAGAGATTGTCATGGCTAGAAATAAAAATGTTTTCATGACGAATACGAGTTGATGAATAGAGTTTCATCATTATTGACTAATATAGATAAAACGATTCAATTATGTGAAGCGTACTAGTGAAGCTATCGCAAAAGAGTGAAGATGAGTAAATACATGTTCGCCTTAACTGGTGACGTAGTCACGGTTGATTTCCAGAATTCAAGGGATTTAGAGAAAATCTTCGTAATAAGATTTGGTTCTTCGGTAATTAAGGAAATTAGGATCTTCTTTGGTTAAATACAATAATCTGTTTTGATTGCTCTGTCAGATATTTTACTATAAATCCACCCCCTTCGTTTCCTTATTTCCACAGCTCACACCTTCTTTTCTTTCTCTCTCAATTCATACTTTAAAGCATTCGTCAATATGCTCCATCCCGTTCCGATTCTTGATATACTCCTAACTTTCATATCTATCATTCTTCTTTTTCATCTGCCGCCGGAAGAATCTATTTACTTCTACTATACTCTTGGTTTTATAGTGTTTTTAGTTCTCCCATGTCTTTATATTGCTATATGCATCGATATACACGGTTCGTAAATTTTCGGGTTGTTGTTGGGTTTTATATCTTTCCTTATATTTCGGAGTCCCTGTTTCTGTCTTTCTATAATCATTGACATCCACAGTTAATGCTCTCTCCTATTTGCTGCAATTTATACTCCCATTTCTATTTCAGAGCTTCATGCTTTTGTTTTCTTCTTCCCGACTTCAAGTCCAGCGAATAATGGTCCAGAATTCGTAGGTATGAAGTTTCGAATGATAATAATATACAAAGTAAAAAAGGAAAAGTAATAGCACGATTTAATTTGTCAAATTACCAGAATATCTGGAAAAGACCGAATCATCAAGAAAAATATTTTTTTGATATGTTTAGAGGTTAAATAGAATGAAAGAGTTATGTAACATGGTTCATGATGAGGGTATGATCTGTGAACCTTTATCACGTTCCATTAGAAACTCAGCATGACTTACCTTAATATAATCACGTTGATCAAGTGTCATTATATTATACTAACTCATGCTTCAGTTCCCAACACTACTTCAATAACATTCATAATTTAAGTTCAAACTTTTCAGAATTTAGAAACTAAAACAGATTCCTTTCTGATTTAACACTGATATCGCGAAGAGATGATTTCAGATAAGAATAGTTATGAAAATATCTTCAGAAATATCGACGATATTTATAATGAAAGATACGATGATATCTTAGAATTTCTAATATCAAAAGATGATAAAGAAGATTTATCTGTAAAGGTTTAGAGTCAGGAGTAAGGTATTAGTTAATGACTTCAGCAGCTACTGAATCATTTGGATTATTTGAAGGCAGGTTTAGTCTTTGTGATTTGTCCACAGCCTCCTTCATGGTTTGCTCAATCTGTTTTCCAGTTCCAAACCTTCTCTTTTTCTCAGCTTTGCCAACACACTATTCTTTATCATCAAACTTTTGGCTGTTAAGGTCGTTTATAGTTTTTGCTGCTTCATCAGCATTTTTCAAAATTTCAAGAACTGATTCGTAGGCTGGGCGCTTTTCAGAATTTCATAATGGAAGATCATAATTCTAAGAGATAATTGTTATATGTATGCATATAACTGTGATGTAAAAATACTGCGAGATTCAAAATACTGATTGCAAATTCCCTGTAGTTGGTATGGTAATTATTGTTACAAGATGGGGATGAGTACATGATAGAGTTTCAATGAGTATAATGATTTTTCAGAAGGTCAAAGATCAATGAAGTTATTGGTAAGTTTACTGCTAATGTGGCGAGATATAAAAGGTCCCCCTGTAACAATGATGAAGGGGTAATTGTTATAATAAGGCTTATTCGAATGAAAAATTGAAGTTGATTTGCTGAATCAGAATCGAAGAATGTAACATATTAATTGTGAATTTTATATATCTCTCGAATATTACCTACCCGTTAAAAGTTTTACAAGTAATATTTTGTACCAGAGAATTTTATTACAGTCTATATGAAAATATATGTATGTATATTTTCTTCAGATATAATAAAGATTTAATGAGTTAATATCATATTAAGCTCATTTGATTTTCGGCTGGATTAGAAATGAATAATCTCTAAAACATTAAAGATTTCATAATCTTTGCGGAGTATTTCACTAATGTAATCAATACTTCATTATTCAGTTTTATTGATATTTCCTCGGTGAATCATGTTGGTGCTCATGGAACTCTTGCTAACTTCGCAAGGTACGAATGATGTTTTCTAGAAAGTTTCGAGTACATCGAAAATGAAAGTGTAAAATCAAACGTGTAATTGAATAGTACACTTAGTTTATTATGAAAAGGAATTCATTGAATTTGAAACAGAGTTAACGATGGTTATGTCGTTAATGAAGGATGTACATCATTGCATATTAGTAATATGAACTAACCGAGTAGTACCTACCAGTTAAGATTCACATGTAATAGCTTAGTACGAAAAGATTTATTTTGATTTCAAAATTCATATATATTAAATATACATATAATTTCTTCAGGGGAAATGAGTTAATACTTAATAACTCGTTGATACAATATACGCGTTGTTGATTTTTGATGATGTTGGTGATTATGGAATTGGCGGAACTTGTAGTGCTACAGGTTTTGTCGGTGTTGGTGATATTGACGGTACTGTTGATGCTGCTGGTAAAACAAGTCTAGCTTGTAAATCGTGTACCATTCCGGTAAGAGTTTCTACTCTTCCTTCTATCATTTCGGTCCACTCATCTGATTTACGGTTACGGCTGGAATAGATTATCTTCAAGACTTTAGAGATTACATAATAGCCGCAGAATATTTCTCCAATGAAGTTATGAATCAATACTTCATCGGTTATTATTGTTGGTACTCCTTGGTATCTATGGTGCGTATGACGTTGATGCTCGTGGAACAAATTATGATGTTGAGATATGGGATGCGGATGTTGTTGTTGGTGGTGGTAATGATACTGTTGGTGTTGATGATGGTGGTACTGTTGATGCCGGTGATGCTGTTGGTGCTTGTAATCTTTGCACCATATTCTCTAAAGCCACTACTCGAGCGCGAAGCTCGTTGGCGGTTCGGACGAGCGGATGAATAAGATCCAGAATTTGAGATAGTATATAATCATGACGAGATACTCTGGAGATGAGAGAGAAAATGGTATTACGAACCGGTTCGCCGGTAAGTGCTTCAGGTTCATCGCCAAGAGGGGAATGTGGTGGATGGAAGGGATCACCTTCTTCTTGTCTCCAATGATGAAGTAGACTAAGAACCCATCCCCAATTCATCCAGAATAGGTGATGGCTGATTGGTTGATCCATTCCGGTTACACTGTCTTCGGAGTTCAGGTGAATATCCATATCGGAATAGCTGTCGGAGTTTAAGGAAATTGAACTAGATACGGGATCCATCTTGTATAATTAGAGAGATGATTTTTGATATGAAATAGATTATAGAATTTAAATTGGTACTCTTCAATACATAATTTACATATGTATATATAATACCAAAATTCCATAAATCACGGAGGAATTTTCGGAAGATGACAAGCAAAGTTTACAGTAATAGATATGCTAAGATATGAATTCTTCTGTACACTATGTATGCAGTAAATGCAGGAAACGTGTCTAGACTTAAGAATGATAAACTTGTAATTTCCGACAAGAAATGATAAGTAAAATTCGGTAAAAACAGATACGGTCATAGTCCAGACTCACTAATGCATCCTAACAATTACCAGTTAAACACACTAATAAAAATTCTGGTTCCCTATGACCTCAAGCTCTGATACCAACTGTGATGACCCGTCCAAATCCATTTGGACAAATACATCATTCATCGATTTCACAGTGAGGTACTGACCTCCATGTAACATCCCACCTTTTTCCGTTTACCTTCCGTTATGTTATTTTAAAGTCTGTTATATAATTATGACATCTTTCGTTAATACGCGTTTTAAATTATCTCGTTTAGGTAATTCACGCACCCGATTCAAACTTGAGGGACTAAACTCGCCAAGATGCTGAACATTTGACTAGGTCAAATGGTCAAGCCTTTTCTCATCCATTCATTCATCACTCTCTCTCTCTCTTTAATACTTCCACTCTTTTTCTCTCAAGCAACCAAACAAAGAATCATCATCCATTTTGAATCTAGCAAGCGTTCTTCAAAACTAATTGCATATTTAGAATCCTTGCAACTTCCTCTCCGAATCCATACCAACTTCATTACATTTGGGTAACTTTCTAAAAACACTAGATTTTGTGTTCTTGATGTTTTTAACTTATAAAAGTGTTAATTAGTGTCTATGGCTCAAGTCTAACATGAATATGTGAATTATATGCTCGATCTTGTTATTTTAAGTAACTAGCATGAAATTGAAACTTGGTGTGTTTGATCTTGAGATTTGGTTGCTTAAATGTTGTTAGATGTTAGAAGTCCATGTATTAAATGTGTTACTAGCATCACTAATTTTATTTTGATATGTAGGTTGATTAAGAAAGCTTCACTAACATGATTATTGATTTTGAGATTTTGCTTAGGGTTTGATAGACTTGAATATGAACTTTTGGTGCATTAAATGCTTGACAATGTTGTTTATAGGTGTTTAGATGCGATGTATGTTTAGTTACCTTCGAAATGCGTATCATACATGTAAATTGGTTGCCCGAATCATGAAACGTATTTTATGGACTTGAATGTAATAAATGGTGAGCATTTAATGCGATTTTGGTTGTTGTAAATGTTAGATTGATTGATGAAATGGGCTTAGTTACATTTCTCATCAAATTACCTTTCCAACGGTATAAGATACATGTTTTGATTGTTTGCGGATCATAAATTGTGTTTGTTTAAGTTTTGGTTCGTGCACTTGTGTAATTTCAGCAATCAGATCTGTGCACTAATCTGGACGCCGTCCAGATTCTTGGACGTCATCTAGGCCTTCACATCTGGACACCGTCCAGCAAATCTGGACGCCGTCCAGCAAATCTGGACGCCGTCCAGCAAATCTGGACGCCGTCCAGCAAATCTGGACGCCGTCCAGCAAATCTGGACGCCGTCCAGATGAACTGCCAGGTTCTGATTTGGTTGGTCATTTTTCGTTAAATTCTAACTATGCTACGCAGCTCCGATTCACATGTAACTTGTTCCAACATGCTTATATATGATTAAAAACCTCAGAAAAATAGTTCGGGACCCGACCCGAACGTGTTGACTTTTTCGTTGACTTTGACCCGACCAAAGTTGACTTTTGATCAAACTTAACCAATTACTTATGCAACCATTCTAACTTGTTCTTATACTTGTATCTTGCATGAAACTTGGAAAATTTGATTCACATGCTAATTAATCGAGTCGTAACGAGCCCTAGGACTAATTGAACACTTTGACTGACCGTGTTTACCGATATTGATACAACCTACTTGTTTAGGTCAAGACTAGCATTCGTTCTTGCACATGTTACTTTATGAAGTACCTTATTTACTCATGCACTCAAGGTGAGATCATAGTCCCACCTTTTCAACAACTTTTACTTTTAAACTATGGGATGAGAAACATATACGTATCATACTTTTATGCTTTGAACACAAGTACGAAAACAAACATTCTACAGCGAGTTAGAACGAAAAGCCTCAATTCAATTATCATTAGTTACACTTGCAGGGTGTAAACGTGAACTTATGTTATGTGATCACATTGGGCTTGACGAGCCCTCATTCGAACGGTTCGCTACTGTTAGCGGATGAAATATATTTTCGAGTATAGTGTATGTTCTAACACTATGTAACAGGGTACAAAATAGTTAAGTCTTGATAATTGGGTGCTCGCGAACATACTTTTGGAATACAAACGATTTGGATAATCAACTATATTAAATCTTGTGGTTCAAAGACAACGTTACTTTTATAACTATGATTTCACCAACGTTTTTCGTTGACAGTTTTCTATATGTTTTCTCAGGTCCTTGAACGCTAGGTGATACATGCTTCTGCACATTATTTTTGATACTTGCTTGGATGTCGAGTATACATACATACGTGGAGCGTCTTTTGACTTAACTTAAATTGTGTTGCATAGGTTTCAGTTGTACTTAAAACATTGTAACATGTTTGGTCGTCGAACTACTTTGTAAACTTTGAAACATCTTTATAATTGAAATGAATGAGACATATTTTGGTCAAACGTTGTTTTAAAGACTTATGACCATGTAACGAGACCTAAGTAGACGGCGCTGTCAATGACGATTTTTTCGGGTCGCTACAGATGGTATCAGAGCGTTGGTTATAGGGATTTAGAGTTCATTGGTGTCAACCCCGAGTGATGGGGTACATTAGTGAGTCTAGACTACAACCGGCATATAGACTTGAAGTAGGAATTACTTAACTACTTGTGCATTTATACTCGAACTCTTCTATTCATATCTAACTTTTATTCCATCTTAATCTCACGTTGTTTAATTTGATTGACACGCCACCTTGACTTAGTGAAATAATGTCGAATGCACATATGAATTAGGGTAATATAATTTCTGGGATTATATTACAGTGACTCATATGAATGTTCCGACATTATGACATAAAGAATTTAAGGCGAGTCAAGGAAAATTTTCTCTTTATCCTCATTCCATATCACGGTTAGTATTATTGAGAATACTAATCAACGATATTCTTGTGTTTTGAAGGAACAATGCCTCCTCGCCGTGTACCATGCCATGAGACTCCTGAACAAGCCATACAATGAATGATAGCCACTGCTGTGGATGCGGCCATGGCCGGTCACTCTTCCAACAACAACAACAATAACAACAACCACAACAACAACAACAACAACAACAACAATGGAGCCGGTAACTCAAACCAGGGATGCTCCTATAAAGCTTTCATGGGATGCAAACCTCACACCTTCGATGGAACCGGGGGACCGGTTGTGCTCACCCGATGGTTTGAGCAAACGGAAGCCGTCTTTAGCATAAGCGGTTGTTGGGACCAAGACAAGGTTAAGTACTCCACTCACACTTTCGCCGGTGTCGCGCTCACTTGGTGGAACACTTATGTACAATCAGTGGGTACCAATGAAGCTCATGCCCTCTCTTGGACTGATTTAAGGGAAAAGATGATCATCGAATATTTCCCTCGTGAAGAAACCCGAAAGCTCAAACAAGAGCTAAGAACTTTAAAAGCGGTCGGAAACGATCTCAAGGCTTATAATCCACAATTTTTCGAATTAGCCTTGATGTGCCCGAACCTTGTGAACCCCGAGTCTTCAAGGGTTGAACTTTACATGGATGGTCTTCCAAAGAGCATCAAACACGGAGTAATGTCATCCAAACCCACTAATCATCAAGAAGCTTTGAATAAGGCCCGCAAATTGATAGAAACGGTGGACGAAATCGTAGTACCGGAACCTAAGGCTGAGGATAAATCGGGTGGCAACAAAAGAAAATGGGAAGCCACTCCATCAAGCAACTACCACAACAACACTTTCACCAAAAAGCCTTTCACCTCCGACGACAAGAAAGGTTATGTCGGGAATAAACCATTTTACAACAAGTGCCACAAACACCATTATGGTGAATGTGGCAAGCCATTTTGCAACAAATGTCAAAGGAGTGGCCATGTGGCCAACGATTGTAGAAACGCCGCTCCCGTTGCTCAAAAGGGGCCCAACGCACCAAGACCGGGTGTTTGTTTTGAATGTGGCCTACCGGGTCATTATAGAAATGCGTGCCCAAAGAAGAAAGCTAACCCCAATACACACGGCCGAGCTTTCAACATCAACACCGAGGAAGCCCGGGATGACAATGAACTAGTCACGGGTACGTTTCTTCTCAACGATTCTTATGTCTCTTGTTTATTCGATTCGGGTGCCGATAAGATTTTTGTAACCAAGACTTTGACTCATTCTTTTTGCACTCCACCACTCCCACTAGATACTACTTATACCATTGAAATGGCCAACGGGAAACTATTGAGTGCCGACAAATTTTATCGGGGTTGTACATTAAACTTAATGGGTAAAGAGTTTGAAATCGACTTGATACCTATAGAAGTAGGGAGCTTTGATGTAATCATTAGTATGGATTGGTTAACCAAAATAAAATCTCACATTCTTTGTGATCTTAAAGCGATTCAAATTCCTATCAAGAACGGTGAACCCTTGATTGTCTATGGCGATAAGAGTTGCACCGGACTCAACCTCGTCTCATGCCTTAAAGTTGAAAAGTACCTTCGTAAGGGTTGTTTCGCAATTTTAGCCCACGTTAAGAAAGTTAAAATCGACGAGAAGTATATCAATGATGTGCCAATTGTTAGTGACTTTTCCGATGTATTTCCCGACGAATTGCCGGGACTTCCACCTCATCGACCGGTTGAATTCCAAATCAATCTTATTCCGGGAGCCGCACCCATAGCACATGCACCGTATAGACTTGCTCCATCCAAAATGCAAGAATTACAAAGTCAAATCCAAGAACTACTTGACCGTGGTTATATCCAACCTAGCCATTCACCATGGGGCGCTCCGATTTTATTCGTTAAGAAGAAAGATGGATCCCTACGAATGTGTATCAACTATTGTGAACTAAACAAATTGACGGTTAAGAACCGATATCCTCTTCCACGCATCGATGACCTCTTTGATCAATTACAAGGATCTCGTGTATATTCGAAAATCGATCTCCTCTCGGGTTATCATCAATTGAGGGTTAAGGGGGAAGATGTCTCCAAAACTGCTTTCCGGACTCGTTATGGTAGTTATGAATTTATTGTAATGCCATTTGGTCTCACTAACGCACCGGTGGTGTTCATGGACCTTATGAACCGCGTGTGCAAACCGTATCTCGATAAATTCGTTATTGTGTTCATCGATGACATCTTGTTCTATTCTAAAAGCGAAGAAGAACACGAACAACACCTTCGACTCGTGCTCGAACTCTTGAGACAAGAACGAATCTATGCCAAATTCTCCAAGTGTGAATTTTGGTTGAAGGAAGTTCAATTTCTTGGTCATGTTGTAATTAATCAAGGTATTAAGGTCGATCCATCAAAAATCGAAGCCATTAGCAAATGGGAAACTCCTACTACTCCTACTCACATTCGTCAATTCTTGGGTCTCGCTGGGTAGTATCGTTGATTCATCAAAAACTTCTCCTTGGTTGATCGTCCTCTAACCGCGTTAACTCACAAGGGAAAGAAATTCATTTGGGCGACCGAACAAGAATCCGCATTTCAAGTCTTGAAGACAAAGCTAACTACCGCACCTATCTTGTCACTTCCCGAAGGCAATGATGATTTTGTTATATATTGCGATGCCTCGAAACATGGTTTTGGGTGTGTATTGATGCAACGAGAGAAAGTCATTGCTTATGCCTCTCGACAATTGAAAATTCATGAACGAAACTATACGACACATGATCTCGAACTCGGAGCCGTTGTCTTTGCACTTAAAATGTGGAGACACTATCTTTATGGAACCAAGAGTACTATCTTCACCGACCACAAAAGCCTTCAACACATATTCGATCAAAAATAACTAAACATGAGACAACGACGGTGGATTGAAACATTGAACGATTATGATTGCGAGCTTCGTTACCATCCTGGGAAGGAAAACGTAGTAGCCGATGCCTTAAGTCGAAAGGAAAGAGTGGTTCCTCTTCGTGTCCGAGCTTTAAACAACACCATCCACACCAATCTTAATAATCAAATTCGTGTAGCCCAAGATGAGGCTCTTAAGGATGAAAACATCTCTCTCGAACACTTGAACGTCCTCACCTCTCGATTCGAAGTTAAAGAAACCGGAATCCGATATTTCGCCGGAAGAATTTGGGTGCCTAGTTATGGGGACCTACGAAGCCTTATTTTAGATGAAGCCCATAAGTCAAGATATTCGATTCACCCCGGTACCAATAAGATGTACCACGACCTCAAGGAACAATATTGGTGGCCGAACATTAAAAGGGACGTCGCTACTTATGTTGGAAAATGCCTAACTTGCTCTAAAGTCAAAGCCGAACATCAAAGACCGTCCGGACTACTTCAATAACCCGAAATCCCGCAATGGAAGTGGGAAAGGATAGCGATGGATTTTATCACAAAACTACCAAAGACGGTGGCGATTACGATACTATTTGGGTTATTGTTGACCGTCTCACCAAATCCGCGCACTTCCTTGCCATGAAGGAAACCGACAAAATGGAGAAACTTGCACAACTTTACATTAAAGAGATCGTCGCCCGTCACGGTGTACCCTTATCGATTATTTCCGATCGAGATGGCCATTTTGTTTATAGATTTTGGCGTACTTTACAAGAAGCGTTGGGAACGTGTTTAGACATGAGCACCGCATATCATCCACAAACCGACGGACAAAGCGAACATACAATCCAAACCTTGGAAGACATGCTACGAGCTTGCGTTATCGATTTCGGAAAACTTTGGGACAAGCACTTGCCTCTCGCCAAATTCTCTTAGAACAATAGTTATCACGCGAATATTAACGCCGCACCATTCGAAGCATTATACGGCCGAAAATGTCGTTCACCTCTTTGTTGGGCCAAAGTAGGCGATACACAAATCACCGGACCCAAACTCATTCATGAAACAACCGAGAAGATCGTTCAAATTCGAGACAGGCTTAGGACTGCCCGAAGTCGTCAAAAGAGCTATACCGACAAAAGACGCAACTACCTCGAATTTCAAGTCGATGATCGCGTAATGTTAAAAGTCGCGCCTTGGAAAGGTGTGATCCGTTTCGGGAAGTACGGGAAACTAAATCCGCGGTATATTGGTCCTTTCGAAATCTTGGAGCGTGTTGGAACCGTTGCTTATCGTTCAGATCTTCCGCCTCAATTAAGCTCCGTTCATCCTACTTTTCATGTATCAAAATTGAAGAAGTGTTTTGCCGAACCCGAACTCCTCATCCCTCTCGAGGAACTTACTATTGATGACAAACTTCATTTTGTGGAGGAACTGGTTGAAATTGTGGACACCTCCGTCAAGACGCTAAAACAAAGTAGAATTCCGATCGTTAAGGTCCGTTGGAATGCCAAAAGGGGACCCGAGTTTACTTGGGAAAGGAAAGATCAAATGCAAAAGAAATACCCTCATTTATTCGTAGATTCGGAAACGCCAGATCTCGAGGAAGAAACCACGACCACTACGCCTACTTAAATTTCGGGATGAAATTTCTTTTAAGGAGTAGGTAATGTAACATCCCGCCTTTTTCCGTTTACCTTCCGTTATGTTATTTTAAAGTCCATTATATAATTATGACATCTTCTGTTAATACGCGTTTTAAATTATCTCGTTTAGGTAATTCACGCACCCGATTCAAACTTGAGGGACTAAACTCGCCAAGATGCCAAACATTTGACTAGGTCAAATGGTCAAGCCTTTTCTCATCCATTCATTCATCACTCTCTCTCTCTCTAATACTTCCACTCTTTTTCTCTCAAGCAACCAAACAAAGAATCATCATCCATTTTGAATCTAGCAAGCGTTCTTCAAAACTAATTGCATATTTGGAATCCTTGCAAGTTCCTCTTCGAATCTATACCAACTTCATTACATTTGGGTAACTTTCTAAAAATACTAGATTTTGTGTTCTTGACGTTTTTAACTTATAAAAGTGTTAATTAGTGTCTATGGCTCAAGTAGTGGCGGATCCAGAAAATTTTTGCACCGGGGGCGATTTTTTTTAAAACGTAGGAAATTTTGTGTGTGCAAAATATAGATGTTTTGGGGCAAAATATAGAGCTTTTTGAGCAAAATTTGAAGGTTTTTGGGCAAAATACGAAGGTTTTGGGGCAAAATATGAAGGTTTAGGGGCAAAATATGAAGGGTTTGAGGCAAAATTTTTTTCCACCGGGGGCAAAATCGAAAACCGAAAAAATTTGCACTAAAATTTCGAAATCCACCGGGGGCGGGCGCCCCCTCTTAATACACTGGATCCGCCAGTGGGCTCAATTCTTACACGAATATGTGAATTATATGCTCGATCTTGTTATTTTAAGTAACTAGCATGAACTTGAAACTTGGTGTGTTTGATCTTGAGATTTGGTTGCTTAAATGTTGTTAGATGTTAGAAGTCCATGTATTAAATGTGTTACTAGCATCAATAGCTTCATTTTGATGTGTAGGTTGATTAAGAAAGCTTCACTAACATGATTATTGATTTTGAGATTTTGGTTAGGGTTTGATAGACTTGAATATGAACTTTTGGTGCATTAAATGCTTGACAATATTGTTTGTAGGTGTTTAGATGCGATGTATGTTTAGTTACCTTCGAAATGCGTATCATACATGTAAATTGGTTGCCCGAATCATGAAACGCATTTTATGGACTTAAATGTAATAAATGGTGAGCATTTAATGCGATTTTGGTTGTTGTAAATGTTAGATTGATTGATTAAATGTGCTTAGTTGTGGTCCTCGTCAAATTACCTTTCCAACGGTATAAGATACATGTTTTGATTGTTTGCGGATCATAAATTGTGTTTGTTTAAGTTTTGGTTCGTGCACTTGTGTAATTTTAGCAATCAGATCTGTGCACTAATCTGGACGCCGTCCAGATTCTTGGACGCCGTCCAGGCCTTCACATCTGGACGCCGTCCAGATGAACTGCCAGGTTCTGATTTGGTTGGTCATTTTTCGTTTAATTCTAGCTATGCTACGCAACTCCGATTCACATGTAACTTGTTCCAACATGCTTATATATGATTAAAAACCTCAGAAAAATAGTTCGGGACCCGACCCAAACGTGTTGAATTTTTCGTTGACTTTGACCCGATCAAAGTTGACTTTTGATCAAACTTAACCAATTACTTATGCAACCATTCTAACTTGCTCTTATACTTGTATCTTGCATGAAACTTGGAAAATTTGATTCACATGCTAATTAATCGAGTCGTAACGAGCCATAGGACTAATTGAACACTTTGACCGACCGTGTTTACCGATATTGATACAAACTACTTGTTTAGGTCAAGACTAGCATTCGTTCTTGCACACGTTACTTTGTGAAGTACCATATTTACTCGTGCACTCAAGCTGAGATCATAGTCCAACCTTTTCAACAACTTTTACTTTTAAACTATGGGATGAGAAACATATACGTATCATACTTTTATGCTTTGAACACAAGTATGAAAACAAACATTCCACAACGAGTTAGAACGAAAAGCCTCAATTCAATTATCATTAGTTACACTTGCAGGGTGTAAACGTGAACTTATGTTATGTGATCACATTGGGCTTAACGAGCCCTCATTCGGACGGTTCGCTACCGTTAGCGGATGAAATATATTTTCGAGTATAGTGTATGTTCTAACACTACGTAACATGGTACAAAAAAGTCAAGTCTTGGTAATTGGGTGCTCGCGAACATACTTTTGGAATACAAATGATTTGGATAATCAACTATATTAAATCTTGTGGTTCAAAGACAACGTTACTTTTACACCTATTATTTCACCAACATTTTTCGTTGACAGTTTTCTATATGTTTTATCAGGTCCTTGAACGCTAGGTGATACATGCTTCCGCACATTATTTTTTATACTTTCTTGGATGTCGAGTATACATGCATACGTGGAGCATCTTTTGACTTAACTTAAATTGTGTCGCATAGGTTTCAGTTGTACTTAAAACATTGTAACATGTTTGGTCATCGAACTACTTTGTAAACTTTGAAACATCTTTATAATTGAAATGAATGCGACATATTTTGGTCAAACGTTGTTTTAAAGACTTATGACCACGTAACGGGACCTAAGTAGACGGCGCCGTCAATGACAATTTTGTCGGGTCGCTACAGATGGTATCAGAGCATTGGTTGTAGGGATTTAGAGTTCATTGGTGTCAACCCCGAGTCATAGGGTACATTAGTGAGTCTAGACTACAACCGGCATATAGACTTGAAGTAGGAATTACTTGACTACTTGTGCATTTATACTCGAACTCTTCTATTCATATCTAACTTTTATTCCATTTTAATCTCACGTTGTTTAATTTGATTGACACGCCACCTTGACTTAGTGAAATAATGTCGAATGCACATATGAATTAGGGTAATATAATTTCCGGGATTATATTACGGTGACTCATATGAACGTTCCGACATTATGACGTAAAGAATTTAAGGCGAGTTAAGGAAAATTTTCTCTTTATCCTCATTCCATATCACGGTTAGTATTATTGAGAATACTAATCAACGATATTCTTGTGTTTTGAAGGAACAATGCCTCCTAGCCGTGTACCACGCCATGAGACTCCCGAACAAGCCCTACAACGAATGATAGCCACCGCCGTGGATGCGGCCATGGCCGGTCACTCTTCCAAATACAACAACAATAACAACAACAACCACAACAACAACAACAATGGAGCCGGTAACTCAAATGAGGGATGCTCCTATAAAGCTTTCATGGGATGCAAACCTCACACCTTCGATGGAACCGGGGGACCGGTTGTGCTCACCCGATGTTTTGAGCATACGGAAGCCATCTTTAGCATAAGCGGTTGTCGGGACCAAAACAAGGTCAAGTATTCCACTTACACTTTCGCCGGTATCGCGCTCACTTGGTGGAACACTTATGTACAATCGGTGGGTACCGATGAAGCTCACGCCCTCTCTTGGGCCAATTTAAGGGAAAAGATGATCATCGAATATTTCCCCCGTGAAGAAACTTGAAAGCGCGAACAAGAGCTAAGAACTTTAAAAGTGGTTGGAAACAATCTCAAGGCTTATAATCAACGATTTTCCAAATTAGCCTTGATGTGCCCGAACCTTGTGAACCCCGAGTCTTCAAGGGTTGAACTTTACATGGATGGTCTTCCAAAGAGCATCAAACACGGAGTAATGTCATCCAAACCCACTAATCATCAAGAAGCTTTGAATAAGGCCCGCAAATTAATAGAAACGGTGGACAAAATCATAGTATCGGCACTTAAGGCCGAGGATAAATCGGGTGGCAACAAAAGAAAATGGGAAGCCACTCCATCAAGCAACTACCACAACAACACTTTCACCAAAAAGCCTTTCACCTCCGACGACAAGAAAGGTTATGTCGGGAATAAACCATTTTGCAACAAGTGCCACAAACATCATTATGGTGAATGTGGCAAGCCATTTTGCAACAAATGTCAAAGGAGTGGTCATGTGGCCAACGATTGTAGAAACGCCGCTCCGTTGCTCAAAAGGGGCCCAATGCACCAAGACCGGGTGTTTGTTTTGAATGTGGACAACCGGGTTATTATAGGAATGCGTGCCTAAAGAAGAATACTAACCCCAATACACGCGGTCAAGCTTTCAACATCAACACCGAGGAAGCCCGGGATGACAATGAGTTAGTCACGGGTACGTTTCTTCTCAACGATTCTTATGTCTCTTGTTTATTCGATTCTGGTGCCGATAAGAGTTTTGTTACCAATACTTTGACTCATTCTTTTAGCACTACACCACTCCCACTAGATACTACTTATACCATTGAAATGGCCAACGGGAAACTATTGAGTGCCGACAAATTTTACCGGGTGTGTACGTTAAACTTAATGGGTAAAGAGTTTGAAATCGACTTGATACCTATAGAACTAGGGAGCTTTGATGTAATCATTGGTATGGATTGGTTAACCAAAACGAAATCTCACATTCTTTGCGATCTTAAAGCGATTCAAATTCCTATCGAGAATGGTGAACCCTTGATTGTCTATGGTGATAAGAGTTGCACCGGACTCAACCTCGTCTCGTGCCTTAAAGTTGAAAAGTACCTTCGTAAGGGTTGTTTCGCGATTCTAGCCCACGTTAAGAAAGTTGAAACTGACGAGAAGCATATCGATGATGTGTCAATTGTTAGTGACTTTTCCGATGTATTTCCCGACGAATTTCCGGGACTTCCACCACATCGACCGGTTGAATTTCAAATCGATCTTATTCCGGGAGCCGCACCCGTAGCACGTGCACTGTATTGATTTGCTCCATCTGAAATGCAAGAATTGCAAAGTCAAATCCAAGAACTACTTGACCGTGGTTTTATCCAACCTAGCCATTCACCATGGGGCGCTCCAATTTTATTCGTTAAGAAGAAAGATGGATCCCTACGAATGTGTATCGACTATCGTGAACTAAACAAATTGACGGTTAAGAACCGATATCCTCTTCCACACATCGATGACCTCTTTGATCAATTACAAGGATCTCGTGTATATTCGAAAATCGATCTCCGCTCAGGTTATCATCAATTAAGGGTTATCATCAATTACAAGGATCTCGTGTATATTCGAAAACGATTTGGATAATCAACTATATTAAATCTTGTGGTTCAAAGACAACGTTACTTTTACACCTATGATTTCACCAACATTTTTCGTTGATAGTTTTCTATATGTTTTCTCAGGTCCTTGAACGCTAGGTGATACATGCTTCCGTACATTATTTTTGATACTTGCTTGGATGTCGAGTATACATGCATACGTGGAGCGTCTTTTGACTTAACTTAAATTGTGTCGCATAGGTTTCAGTTGTACTTAAAACATTGTAACATGTTTGGTCGTCGAACTTGAAGCGACCCGTCCTAATCCATCTGGAAGAAGTCCATATCGATTACAAACGATTCACAATAGTTGGTTACATCGCGAGGTACTTGACCTCTATATGATACAATTTTACAAACGTTGCATTCGTTTTTAAAAGACAAACTTTCATTACATCGAAAATTGACGGCATGCATACCAATTCATAATATATCCAACTATAATTGGCTTAATAATAATCTTGATGAACTCGACAACTCGAATGCAACGTCTTTTGAAATATTTCATGAATGACTCCAAGTAGTATCTTTAAAATGAGCAAATGCACAGCGGAAGATTTCTTTCGTACCTGAGAATAAACATGCTTTAAAGTGTCAACCAAAAGGTTGGTGAGTTCATTAGTTTAACATAAATAATCATTTCCATCATTTTAATAGACCACAAGATTTTCATTTCCATTTCTCATAAATATACGTCCCATGCATAGAGACAAAAATATCATTCATATGGATTGAACACCTGGTAACCGACATTAACAAGATGCATATAAGAATATCCCCTATCATTCCAGGAAATCCTTCGGACATGATATAAAACAACATCAAAGTACTAAAGCATCCGGTACTTTGGATAGGGTTCGTCGGGCCCATAGATCTATCTTTAGGATTCACGTCAATTAGGCGTGCACTAATTCTCAAAATTAGTGATGTTCCCTAATTCTTAGGCTACCAAGCTAAAAGGGGCATATTCAGCTTCGATCATTCAACCATATAATGCAGTTTCGATTACTTGTGTCTATTTCGTAAAACATTTATAAAAATTGCGCATGTATTCTCAGTCCAAAAATATAAAGGGTAAAAAGGCAAATGAAACTCACCATACTATATTTTGTAGTAAAAATACATATGACGACATGAACAATTGTAGGGTTGGCCTCGGATTCACGAACCTATATCATTTGTGTTTATATATTAATACACATAATCGTAATCGAATAAGTTTATATATATAACTTATTAATTATATCATTTTTATATTAATAATATATTTATGTTCCATATATTCCTTTTATATATAAAAATATTTTGTTATGTTATATGTGTTAAACATAATTATTTATATATTTCATTTTATATATATATTTGTTAATATAGTTAAGTTATGTATATTAAATACATATATATATATATATATATATATATATATATATATATATATATATATATATATATATATATATATATATATATATATAATACACATAACTTAACTATATTAACAAATATATATATATAAAATGAAATATATAAATAATTATAATCTTTACTTATAACCTTATTAACGTCATTAAAACCGTTATTTTTATAACCAATATTATTCTAATAAATGACATAGGTATTACTTGATAATATAAATGATGATAGTTTTAATGATAACAAATTAATAATTTTTAAAAAAAATGATAATAATGATACTAATTTTTAATAATAATAGTGTTAGTAATAATTTTAATGATAATGATAATAATAATTTATAACTTACTTAAGTTATAATTTTATTCATAGTTTTTAAATCCATAAATTTATACATATTACTTATATTAATGTTAATAATGTTCATAATATTCATGTTAGTAGTAACAATAATTAACATAACCATAATCTTAATCATAGTACTTAGTAATAACAATAATAATGCAATAATAGTAATACTAATATTAATAATAAGGTTAATACTAATATTATTAGAAATGTTAATAATATAAACTATATTAATCATAATAATTTTTATGACTAGGTTATTAATAATAATGATAATAATTAGTAATACATTAATGTTAGTAAGTAAAATTAAATACATAACAATAACAATAATAATAATAATAGTAATAATAATAATAATTATGAAGGATTACAACCTTTGAAGAAACCTTTTAAAAAAATTTCGCCAATGAAGGGACTCGAACCCGCAACCTTTTGAAACCCGACACCCCTCCTAACCATCTGCTCTAAGTTGTCTTTCTAATTAATTATCCCACCTAAATCTATATATCTAATATCTCTGCGTGAGTTCTTCATCTTCCTCAAAAAAACTCAGACGACCCAAAAACCATCCATCATACCCACAATTTATAAATTGGATTAAGACTTTCCAAACAAATACAATCGACCTATATATGTCTTGGAACTGTTTAAAAAAAATATAATAAAAAACAGAAAATCGCTGCTACTGCAGCTCGTCAAGTATAGAAAAAAAATATTTTGATTTTTGATTTTTAGGAGTTTATAGATAAAGACTATAACATAAAAAAGTTTCTAAATCACCTCTATAATCTTTCTGAATACTCAATTGAACCAGAAACTTCAACTTGGTTACGAATTTTTTGATATACAAAACGTTGACTTTTTAATTTTGAAAATTTGACTCAAAAATTCGAATTGAATACTTGAAATTGAAGGTTGTAACTTTACAGGAAGTTTGAGAAGAAAATTTCTAATGGAACTGCAATATTACATTTTTAAATTTCATTCAAAATCATCCATTTGATTATTTGGATCAAGAATAGAGGCTGTAGCCTTATTTTTCTAATTTTACTTGCTTTAATTCTTCGTCAGTTGCAGGTGTGTATAAATAACGATCATTTATTGGGATTGAAAGAGACATGTAACAATAGCAGACAAGGAGTACGTAAAATTTCAATCAGAGAAGTATAAAAAAAAACTTGATAGGAACGGCTAACAGAGTTTTGTTTTGATGTGCAATTGATTTGTACTAGTATCAATTATAAACAGGAAATGAATCTCCTACAATTTGTTTTATATCTGCAACTGAATCTTGTAATTTTATAAAATTTATATTAATAATTAATATATACATATATATATATATATATATATATATATATATATATATATATATATATATATATATATATATATATATATATATATATATATATAACTAATAATAGTAATTCTATTAATAATAACTAATAAAAATGTTGAATTTTATAATAATAACATAATAATAATTCTATTAATAATAATTATACTAACAATAACAATTTTTAAAATAATGACATTAATAGTTATAACAATGTTCATAATAATATTATTAATAATAATATTAATAAATTGTATTATTTTTATGATAATAATACTAATAATAATAAATATATTAGTATGTAATAATGATTCTTAATAATTTAAATGATAATATTAATAATTTTAATAATGTTAAAGTTAATAATAATACTGAAGATATAATAAGTTACATGTTTTTATAATGACATTAATATTACTTGTGTAGCGACCCCGACAAATCGTCAAGTGACGGCGTCGACTACGTAGGTCCCATTACATGGTCATAAGTCTTTAAGACAACGTTTGACCAAAATATGTCGCATTCATTTCAATGTAAAAGGGTGTTTCAAGTTTACAAAAGAAGTTCGACGGCTAGTTACATTACAATGTTAAACGTACAATTGAAACCTATGTGACACAATTTAAAAGTAGCCAAAAAGATGCTCCAAATATGCATGTATACTCGACATCCAAACAAGTATCAAAAGAGTGCGGAAGCATGTATCACTTAAGCATTCAAAACCTGAGAAAAACATAGAAGAATCTGTCAACGAAAACGTTGGTGAAATCATAGGTTTAGTAAATGAGTATGTAAGTAAAATAAGTTGAACCACAAGTTATAGTATAAGTCGATTTTCAGAATCGTTTGAATTCCATAAGTATTGTTGTTTACCGAGCACCCAATTATCAAAGCTTAACCGTATCATTTACCTCAGCATAAAAGTGTTAGAACATACACCATACCAGAATATATTTCATTCGCTTAACGGTAGCGAACCGTCCGAATGAGGGTTAGTCAAACCCGTATGGATCCACACAACATAGTCTCGCTTACACCATCTGATGTAATTAATGATAATTGAATTGAGGATTTTCGTTCAAACTCGTCCGTATCTTTGTATTCGTATTCGTGTTCGATGTATAAAAGTATGAAAGATATATATACATATGAAATGTATATAAGTATGTAACGTATATGTTTCTCAGCCCACGATTTAAAAATATAAAAGTTGTTGAAAAAGTGGGACTATGATCTCACCTCGAGTGCACGAGTATAAAAGTACTTCACAAAGTAAACATGTGCATGAAAGTTGCTTAGCCTTGACCTAAACAAGTAAGTTGTATCAATTTACCGGTTACGACACAAGGTCGGGTGAAATGTGCTCAATTAGTCCTATGGCTCGTTACGACTCGAATAAATAGCATGTGAATCACGTTATCAAGTTTCATGCAAGAATCAAGTATAAAATAAGATTAGAACGATTGCATAAGTGTTTTGTTAAGTTTGACTAAAAGTCAAACTTGGTCAAAGTCAACGAAAAAGTCAATGGGGTCGGGTCGGGTCCCGAACTATTTTCCTAAGCTTAGAAATCATATATGAGCATGTTAGAACAAGTTACATGTGAATCGGAGGTGCGTAGCATAGCAAACATTATTCAAAAATCGACAAAGTTGGACAGACCACATTGGCGCGCCGCACGGGTATATGGCGCGCCGCGCCATTACCTGTGCAGAGAAATCTGGCAGTTTTTAAGTTTTATGCACGAACCTAACTTCAAACAATCACCATTTATGACCCGCAAACAACCAAAACATGTATCTTATATCATCTGAAAGGTATTTTGGCAAGGAACACAACTAACTACTTTTCATCAAGCGAAAACATCATTTACAATAATCGATTTCTCACCAAGTGGTCATTCAAGGTCCATTTTCAAAGTTTCAAGTTCTTGAAATGCATTACATGATTCGGGAATCCAATCCACACATATGATATGCCGTTTCGAAGGTAATTACTCATGCAATACAACTAAACACTTACTAACAACATTTCATGGCATCCAAAGTATCAAAAGTTCATTTCAAGTTCATCAAACCCTAATCAAAATTCACAAAAATCACAAATCATGTATTTGAAGTTTTCTTAATCAACCTACGCATCAAAACGAAGCTAGTGATACTAGTAACACAATTAAAACATGAACTTTAACAATTTAACAACATTTAATCTTCCAAAATCAAAGATTAAGCAAACCCATTTTCAAGTGTTCAAACTAGTTACTCAAATCAACAAATCGAACAAACAAAACATATATTCATGTTATACACGAGCCATAGACACTAATTAACACTTTTATAATTCAAAAACATCAAGAACACAAAATCTAGTGATTTTAGAAAGTTACCCAAATGAGATGAAATTGGTATCAAGTCGAAGAGGATGAAGAGAGGATTCCAAATATGTAATTTGTTTTGATGTTAGCCTCCAAATCCGAAATTAGATGATGAATCTTGTTTGAGTTCTTGAGAGGAAAAATGGAAGTATGAAAAGAGAGAAAGGGAGAAAATGAGAGGAGGAGGTTGAAGGTTTGACTAGTTGACCTAGTCAAATCTTTGGCCTCTTTGCAAGTTTAGTCCCTCTAGTTCGGGTGCGGGTGCGTGAATTAACCAAACGAATTATTTTGAATTACACGAGAGTACGAGAGATGTTATAAATCCAATAACGAAAATATTTTAAGAATGTTAGCTAATGGAGGATACGAATCGAGATACTGAGGATATTATTAAAATAAAAAGACGGGCGTTAAAATAATTTAATGGAAAAATGCGGGATGTTACATTACCCACACCTTAAAAGAAATTTCGTCCCGAAATTTAGTTGGAAGCAATAGTCGTGGTTTCTTACTCGAGACCTAGTGTTGTCAATGCTGTGAATAAGTGAAGATACGTCCTCGGACATTCCCACAAATTTTGACAGTCGAGATCTCAGTTTGTATTAAGACTTGGTTTTACGATCCACAATTTCAACCAGTTTCCCATGAAGGGGAGTTTGCCATCAATAGTAAGTTTATCTAGGAGAGTAGCACGTTCCTGTTCCGTAGGACACGTCTCTAAGTTTGTTGCATGGAACGTAGGGTAAACGGAAACTTAATTGAGTCGAAAGTTCTAAACGGTAGGAGCGGTTCCAATACGCCCCGAGGTTTCAAAAGGATTAATATATCGCGATTTTAACTTTCCCTGATTCTCGAAATGGATTACACCTTCCCAAGGTGCGAGTTCTCAATATTACACGGTTACTGGCTTAGGATTCGAGAGGTTTACGTCGAATATCGGTATAGCCCTTTTGGCGACTACGAGTCGTCTTGAGTCCTTCTCGGACTTGTACGATCTCAACTGTTATTTCTTGAATGAGTTCGGATCCGGTGATTTGCTTGCCACATGCTTTGGTCCAACGAATAGGGGTATGACATTTGTGGTCATATAGGGTTTCGAAAGTGCGGCGTTAATACACGAATGGTAACTGTTGTGTGAGAGGAGACAACTAAAGGCAACAATACATGCTTGTAACATGTCTTTCCAAGATGTGAAACGTACGTTTGTTTGGTCCGTTGGTTGTGGATGATACATGGTACTCATGTTTAAACGTGTCTCTAAGGCTTCCTGTAACACTAGAAGTGAAACGAGTATTGTGATCCGAGATAATCGACAATGGTACACCGTGTTGGAATAGAATTAAGATATGTTTGAACAAGCTAGTTAGGGTTTGAAAACGTTCGTTGGAACAAGTTCCTTACCGGCTACAGAGAACATTTTTTCAGGGCTATTCACCCTCGTGGTGAATACTAGTAATACATGATGAGTCTCTCTCTCCATTGAGAAAGTATATAAAAGGTTTCCTTATACAAAAGTACAAGTAAAAGGACAGGAGTGGAATGAGAACTTAGAATAGGATGAGCTCACATCCTGAGGTAGCCATATCGCGCATCTAGTGGTCAAATGTTGAGACCTGGTGGGAAAACGAGATAGAACACATAGTTGTATAGTTCGGGGTTGAGTAGTAGTTGTCCGTATCAGGAGCATGAGGACGATAAGTCAAAGAGAAAGGAAGTATCCTTGGATTGTGTGTTATCTTGGGTCCCAGTAATATCAGACGGTCATAGTGAAATAACAGTGTTATGTAACGTGGTACGTGGTGATGAGAAGATTGATCGGATCCATAATTAAGTATTCCAATCGTTCGTGCAAAAATAACGAATTTCAGTTTCCTTGATTTCGAGTCGAGAGAGTATGCCTTTCGGGCGTTCGAGTAGAAATATTTCCATATTTGAATTTCATTGTGTTAAATGAATTTAGTTAGTAAGGTTGGGGTGAATAATCGCGTTAAAAGTTCGGACACGGAGAGGTTTAGTCCTTTCCTGGGGGAGTTAACGGGGTTAAAGGACGAGTAACACGAGAAAAAAGTCGAAAATGAATCTGCGGTAATAATCGGTGAGATCTAAGATTTTACGAGTACAAGTCAGAGTCGTGAGGGTTTCCCGATTACGTGTGGCTTCGATTGCGAGATTTATTGTAATACCCTGACCACTAACAACATGGTCTAGAAATTGGACTTTGTTTAACCAAAGTTCACACTTGGAGATTTTGGTATAGAGTTGCTCTTTCCTCAAGAGTTCAAGCGTAAGACAAAGATGTTGTTCGTTTTCTTCTTTGCTTGAATTGAATAGGTTAGAACATCACATATGAATATGATGACAGATCTGTCTAGATAAGTTTACATATGTAGCGACCCATCAGGCCCATCAGGCCCATGAATACGGAGGAAGCCTTTGTTAAACTGAACGACACTATAAGAAATTCATAACTATCGTAACGAATTTTGAAAACCGTTTTGGAGATAACCGGAATGGGGGTCGATTTTGGAATACACACGGAATTCTTGTGATTGATCAAGAGGTCATCGGTACGGGAAAGGGAATATCGGTTCTTAACCGAAAATTATTTAGTTCACGATAATCTATACACATGTAAGGGATCATTTTCTTCTTAACGAATAGGTTTTGAGTTCCCTAGTTCTATAGGTGTCAAGTCAAAATTCAAATTCTCCACCCAAAAAGTTTAACGTAATAGTTTTTCGTCGGTCACCTGAATGGCATAGGTAGTGTCTAGGGGATATGGTGGTGTGCAAAGAGTACGAGTCAAGGCCTTGGTTATAAAACGTCTAACGGTACCCGAATTGAATAAACATGAAATATAAGGGTTGTTGAGAAGAAACGTACCCGTGACTAGTTGTCATCTCGGGCTTCCTCGGTGTTAATGTTGAAAGCTCGGCCGCGTGTATTGGGGTTTGTCTTTTTCTCCGGGCACGCATTCTTAAAATGACCCGGTTGGCCACATTCGAAACAAACGCCCGTCCGGTGTGCATTGGGCGCCTTTTGGGCGACGGGGGCGACGCTCCTACAATCGTTGGCCGTATGACCACTTCCTTGGCACCGGTGGCAAGTTAACTTACCACATTCACCATAATGACGGTTGCGGCATTTGTTGCAAAATGGTTTGCTACATTCGCCATAATGATGTTTGTGGCACTTGTTGCAAGATGGTAGACTTCCGGCATAGCCTTTCTTGTCGTTGGAGGTGAAAGGCTTCTTGGCGGGGTTATTGTTGTAGTTGCTCAATTCGGGGGCTTCCCATTTTCTTTTGTTGCCACCCGACTTATCCTCAGCTTTATATGCCGACACCTCAATTTCGTCCACCGTTTCGATCAATTGGCGGGCCATATTCAAAGCCTCTTGGTGATTAGCGGGTTTGGATGACATTACTCCTTGTTTGATGCTCTTAGGAAGACCATCCATGTACAGCTCAACCCTTAGAGACTCGGTACTCACGAGATTTGGGCACATCAAGGCTAGCTCAGAAAATCGTTGATTATAGGCCTTTAGGTCATTCCCGACCGCTTTTAAAGTTCTTAGCTCGTGTTCAAGCTTGCGGGTCTCTTCGCGCGGGAAGTATTCAGTGATCATCTTTCCTCTTAAGTCGACCCAAGAGAGAGCGTGGGCTTCGTGGATACCCACCGATTGTACATACGTATTCCACCATGTGAGAGTGATACCGGCGAAGGTGTGAGTGGAAAATCTGACCTTGTCTTGGTCCCGACAACCGCTTATGCTAAAGACGGCTTCTGTTTGCTCAAACCATCGGGTGAGTATGACCGGTCCCCCGGTTCCATCAAAAGTGTGAGGTTTGCACCCCATGAAGTTCTTATAGGAGCACCCTTCGTTTGAATTACCGGCTCCATTGTTGTTGTTGTTGTGATTGTTGTTATTGTTATTGTTGTTGGAAGAGTGACCGGCCATGGCCGCATCCACGGCGGTGGCTATCATTCGTTGTATAGCTTGTTCGGGAGTTTCGGGAGGAGCGCGTCGACGAGCCATTGTTCCTTCAAGACACAAGAATATCGTTGGTTAGTATTCTCAATAATACCAACCGTGATATGGAATAAGGATAAAGAGAAAATTTCCTTAACCCGCCTTAAATTCTTTATGTCATAATGTCGGAACGTCCATGTGAACCACCGTAATATAATCCCGGAAATTATATTACCCTGATTCACATGTGCATTTAACATTACTTCATAAAGTCAAGGTGGCGTGTCAATCAAATTTAACAACGTGATATCAAAATCGAATAAGAGTTAGATATGATAGGAGAGTTCGAGTATAATGCACAAATAGTCAAGTAGTTCCTACCTCAGTCTATATGCCGGTTGTAGTCTAGATTCACTAATGTACCCTATGACTCGGGGTCGACACCAATGAACTCTAAATCCCTACAACCAACGCTCTGATACCACTTGTAGCGACCCCGACAAATCGTCAAGTGACGGCGTCGACTACGTAGGTCCCATTACATGGTCATAAGTCTTTAAGACAACGTTTGACCAAAATATGTCGCATTCATTTCAATGTAAAAGGGTGTTTCAAGTTTACAAAAGAAGTTCGACGGCTAGTTACATTACAATGTTAAACGTACAATTGAAACCTATGCGACACAATTTAAAAGTAGCCAAAAAGATGCTCCAAATATGCATGTATACTCGACATCCAAACAAGTATCAAAAGAGTGCGGAAGCATGTATCACTTAAGCATTCAAAACCTGAGAAAAACATAGAAGAATCTGTCAACGAAAACGTTGGTGAAATCATAGGTTTAGTAAATGAGTATGTAAGTAAAATAAGTTGAACCACAAGTTATAGTATAAGTCGATTTTCCAAATCGTTTGAATTCCATAAGTATTGTTGTTTACCGAGTACCCAATTATCAAAGCTTAACCGTATCATTTACCTCAGCATAAAAGTGTTAGAACATACACCGTACCAGAATATATTTCATTCGCTTAACGGTAGCGAACCGTCCGAATGAGGGTTAGTCAAACCCGTATGGATCCACACAACATAGTCTCGCTTACACCATCTGATGTAATTAATGATAATTGAATTGAGGATTTTCGTTCAAACTCGTCCGTATCTTTGTATTCGTATTCGTGTTCGATGTATAAAAGTATGAAAGGTATATATACATATGAAATGTATATAAGTATGTAACGTATATGTTTCTCAGCCCACGATTTAAAAATATAAAAGTTGTTGAAAAAGTGGGACTATGATCTCACCTCGAGTGCACGAGTATAAAAGTACTTCACAAAGTAAACGTGTGCATGAAAGTTGCTTAGCCTTGACCTAAACAAGTAAGTTGTATCAATTTACCGGTTACGACACAAGGTCGGGTGAAATGTGCTCAATTAGTCCTATGGCTCGTTACGACTCGAATAAATAGCATGTTAATCACGTTATCAAGTTTCATGCAAGAATCAAGTATAAAATAAGATTAGAACGATTGCATAAGTGTTTTGTTAAGTTTGACTAAAAGTCAAACTTGGTCAAAGTCAACGAAAAAGTCAATGGGGTCGGGTCGGGTCCCGAACTATTTTCCTAAGCTTAGAAATCATATATGAGCATGTTAGAACAAGTTACATGTGAATCGGAGGTGCGTAGCATAGCAAACATTATTCAAAAATCGACAAAGTTGGACAGACCACATTGGCGCGCCGCGCGGGTATATGGCGCGCCGCGCCATTACCTGTGCAGAGAAATCTGGCAGTTTTTAAGTTTTATGCACGAACCTAACTTCAAACAATCACCATTTATGACCCGCAAACAACCAAAACATGTATCTTATATCATCTGAAAGGTATTTTGACAAGGAACACAACTAACTACTTTTCATCAAGCGAAAACATCATTTACAATAATCGATTTCTCACCAAGTGGTCATTCAAGGTCCATTTTCAAAGTTTCAAGTTCTTGAAATGCATTACATGATTCGGGAATCCAATCCACACATATGATATGCCGTTTCGAAGGTAATTACTCATGCAATACAACTAAACACTTACTAACAACATTTCATGGCATCCAAAGTATCAAAAGTTCATTTCAAGTTCATCAAACCCTAATCAAAATTCACAAAAATCACAAATCATGTATTTGAAGTTTTCTTAATCAACCTACGCATCAAAACGAAGCTAGTGATACTAGTAACACAATTAAAACATGAACTTTAACAATTTAACAACATTTAATCTTCCAAAATCAAAGATTAAGCAAACCCATTTTCAAGTGTTCAAACTAGTTACTCAAATCAACAAATCGAACAAACAAAACATATATTCATGTTATACACGAGCCATAGACACTAATTAACACTTTTATAATTCAAAAACATCAAGAACACAAAATCTAGTGATTTTAGAAAGTTACCCAAATGAGATGAAATTGGTATCAAGTCGAAGAGGATGAAGAGAGGATTCCAAATATGTAATTTGTTTTGATGTTAGCCTCCAAATCCGAAATTAGATGATGAATCTTGTTTGAGTTCTTGAGAGGAAAAATGGAAGTATGAAAAGAGAGAAAGGGAGAAAATGAGAGGAGGAGGTTGAAGGTTTGACTAGTTGACCTAGTCAAATCTTTGGCCTCTTTGCAAGTTTAGTCCCTCTAGTTCAGGTGCGGGTGCGTGAATTAACCAAACGAATTATTTTGAATTACACGAGAGTACGAGAGATGTTATAAATCCAATAACGAAAATATTTTAAGAATGTTAGCTAATGGAGGATACGAATCGAGATACTGAGGATATTATTAAAATAAAAAGACGGGCGTTAAAATAATTTAATGGAAAAATGCGGGATGTTACAACTTGTACATATAAAAAAATAATAGTACAATTATTAATGTTAATATTAATAGTTATAATACAAGTAATAATAACATTTTTAATATAATATTTATGTTTTAACTTGTAATTACATTTAATATTATAATTTATTAGTTATGTAATAACATACAAATAATATTTAATATTTATACATTACAATATGTATACTAATAATAATAACAATCTATTTAATAATATTATTGATAATATTGCTTAATAATAATACTAGTAATAATAACTATATTTTAACTTTTAATTCAATATTTTAATATTACATTTTATTAATTATGTAATATTTAATGATTAGATGCTATATATTATATCTATTTGAATATTTTTCATTTATATATTTTATGTATATTACAATAAAATATTAATTATGTATATAAATCATACGTATTTTTATTTTAATAGTAACTTAATTACTCTGTATATTGTTTTAAATTTTTTAAATCTAATGGTTAAATTATATTTTAACATTTAAATTTATTATATAAACTTGTATATATATACACATTTATTTACAACTATTGTTCGTGAATCATCGAGAATGGTCGAAGGTCAATTGAATATATGAAACAGTTCAAAATTTTCTAGACTCAACATTACATACATTGCTTATTGTATCGAAATCATATAAAGATTAAGTTTAAATTTGGTCGGAAATTCCCGAGTCGTCACAGTACCTACCCGTTAAAGAAATTTCGTCCAGAAATTTGAGTAAGGTGGTCATGGCTAACAATAAAATTGTTTTCATGAAGAATATGTATTGATGAGCATAGTTTTATCATCATCGAGTAATGTAGATAAAACAATTTGATTATTCGAAGAGCACGAGTGAAGCTATCATAAAAGAGTGAAATGAATAAATAAAGTTTCTTCTTAACTTTTTGACGTTGCCTTGATTGAATTCCAGAATTCAAGGGATTTAAAAGAAGATCTTCGAAATCTATAAGATTTGATTCTTCGAGATTTAAGGAAATTAGAATCTCTATAAATAAATGCGATCATCTGTCTCGATTACTTGGTCTGGTATTTTCACTATAAATGAACTTCATCCGTTCCATTATTTTCACCATTTCTATATTTTCTTTCTTAGTTCATACATCCAAAAGATTGTGAAAATGCTTAATCCAGTTCTAATCCTTGATATTTTTCTAATTATAAATTCTGTCATCCTTCTTTTCAATCATCCATCAGAAAAATCTGTTTACTTCTTCTATCGCCTAGGGGTGATACTATTCTTAATTATACCGTGTCTTTATATTGCTATTCGTATTAATATCCATGGTTTGTAACTTCCGTGTTGTTATTGGGCTTTATATTTTCTCTTATATTTTGGAGCTCTTTGCCTTTTTATTATCCTCCCGACCTCTAGTAAAGCGAGTAACGGTCTAGAATTCGTAAGTATGAAATATCAGGTAAATATCATGTTCTAAATAAGAAAGAATGTATTAGTACGATTTGATTTGTCAAATTACTAGAATCACTGAGAATAGAACTATCAAGAATATATTTTCTTGATATGTTCAGAAGTTAAGCAGAATGAATGAGTTATGTAACATGGCACATGATGACGTTTTGATCTGTGAATCATCACGTTCCATTAAAAACTCAGCATGACCTACTGTAATATAATCATGTTGATCAAGTGTCATTATATTATACTAATTCATGCATCAATTTCTTTATATTTCTCCAGAATTCATTCATAAATTAAACTTAGATTTTTCAGAAGTTTCCAATATAATAAAGCACAAAGAGGTGTATAATTTCGGACGGGAATATTTATGAAAATATCCTCAGAAATATCGAAGATATTTATGATGATATTTTGGAATTTCCAGGTTCAAAGGTTGATGAAGAAAATTTTCCGCAAGATTTTAACATGACTTCGGAGCAAGATATTCTCTAAAGATTTCAACGGATCCGGAATTACCTGGATTCTTTGAATATAAGGTATAGTCCTTGTATTTGTCCTTAGTCTCCTTCGTGGTTAGCTCAATCCGTTTTTCAGTTCTAACTTTTCTGAGCTTTTCCAACATACTATTTTTTAATCATCAAACTTCCGATGATTAAGGTCATTTACGGTTGTCTACGATTTCTACTGCTTCATTCAGCTTTTTCAACATTCAGAGTATTGATTTGTAGACTGAGTGCTTTTCAGAATTTCAGAATGAAAGATCATAATTCTAAGAGATGAATGTTATACATATAACTGTTGATGTAGATATGCTGTGAGTTTTCAAAGTACTGATTGCTGATTCTCGGTAATTGGTATGTCAGTTCTTGTTACAAGATGCGGATGAGTATATGATAGGGTTTCAGTGAATAAATATAATGATTTATCAGAGAGATTTAAGTCAAGAAGTAACGAGGTTGCTGGTACGTCTGATGGTAATATGGTGGAATATAAAAGGTTTCCCGGTAACAATAAAAGAGCACGCATATATATCAAGGTTATAATAGGGTTGTTCCGAATGAAACGTCGAAGTTGACTTGTTGGAGCTGTGACAAAATTCGCTACCTTGAAAGGGATTACCAAGTTATTTTGGGTAATAATAACACTAAGGAATTAGCACAGCTACATGTTAAACGTTTACTCAGGTTTTCGAGAGTTTTCCAGGTGCATGCCCATATGCATAGGTTCTCCCTTTTGTAGATAACGTGTGGTTAGATCATCCTTTCTATTGAGGTGTTTTCAAGAATTATGAAAGGTTTGAACGCAGATTGGAATCGTCAAGATACAAATGAGGTTTAAGATGAAATCAAGTAGCAAACTTGAAGAAATGTTTAGTTTCATATGTTATATTCAATATTTTAATTCATTTTAATTGTCCAATATTTTTAGTCCACAGTCGATAGTCCACAGTTACAGTCCAATAATTCATATATAGTTTAATATATAATATTTGAATTAATTAATACGTATCGTGACCCGTGTACATGTCTCAGACTCGATCACAACTCAAACTATATATTTTATTGTAGAATCAACCTCAACCCTGTATAGCTAACTCTAGCATTACTGCATATAGAGTGTCTATGGTTATTCCAAATAATATATATAGATGCGTCGATATGATATGTCAAAACCTTGTATACGTGTCCCGATATTTAAAGTGCGTAAAATAAATAACAGAAATTAAATGACGATAAATAAAATTGCGAGAATTAAAATTGCGATAAAATAAATTGCAGATAAATAAATTGCGATAAATAAAAGGTAATACGGAATTAACAGTTAGCTTGGAACAGTTAGCGTGGATTCTTAACAAAATTTCTCATAGTTAATTTGTTTGTTTCTACCAAATTTTATTTTGTCCAATGTTTTCTTCATTATGCCACTTGTTGGATTCTGATAAATCAAAATTCAAATATGAAATTGGATGAAAGTAGTTATTCTGCGGTGAACGGATTCGTATATCTGTGGATGTAGGTAGAATAGTAAATGACTGTTGAATCGGAATTGAAAGAATGTACAGTGTAACTTATTAATGTGAAATCTAAATATTCCTCGGGTATTACCTACCCGTTAAAATATTTTCACCATTAACAGATTGTACAAAAGAATTTTTAATTTCAATCTTTATGAAAACATATATACATATATATTTTCTTCAGATGTAATCATGGATTTAATGAGTTAATATAATATTAATCTCATTTGGTTTACCATTGGAACAAGAGTATATAATCTCTAAAATATTAGAGCTTACATAATCGCCATGTCGAATGAAGATAAATAATGTAGAATAATTCGTAGAACGATGATTATGCTCGAGGTACAGAATGAAATATTGGGGCATGTGATGTTGAAACTTGTGTTGTTGGTGGTACTGTTGATGCCGGTGATGTTGCTGAAGCTGGTACGTTTTGCACCATATTCTCCAAATTGATTACTCGAGCGCGAAGTTCGTTGACTTCTTGTATTACTCCGGGATGATTGTTAGTTCGAACGAGCAGATGAATAAGGTTTAGAATTTGGGATATCATATAATCATTGCGAGATATCCTGGAAATGAGGGTGAATATGGTGTTTCGGACAGGTTCGCCGGTAAGTGCATCAGGTTCTTCACCAAGAGGTGAATTCAGTTGGTGGAAGGGATTGCCTTATTCACGTCTCCATTGATTAAGTAGACTACGAACCCATCAGATGAATTGGGGATGGATGATTGGTTGATTCATTCTGGTGACACTACTTTCGGAACTTAGGTGAAACTCCATATCGGAATAGCTGTCGGAATCCGAGGAATTCGAACTGGTTGAGGGATTCATCTCGTACGATCAGATGAAGTATTTTTGATAAGAAATAGATTATAGGATGTAGATTAGTACCCTGCAATACATAATTTACATATGCATATATAATACTAAAATCCTATAAGTTACGGAGGAATCTACGGAAGCTGTCAGGCAAAGGTAACAATAACAGATACGCTAAGATATGAATTTATCTATACACTGTCTATGCAATAGAGGCAGTAAGACGTGTCGAGACTTTAAGGATGATAAGTAAATAATTTTCGACACTAAATGATAAGCAAAACTTTTGACATGCAGACACGGTCGAAGTCCAGACCCACTAATGCATCTAAACAACTATCAGTTAGACACACTAATGCAAGACCTGGTTCGCTAAGACCACTGCTCTGATACCAACTAAAGCGACCCATCCTAATCCTTCCGTACGAAGTCCATATCGATTACAAACGATTCACAATAGTTGGTTACATCGCGAGGTACTTGACCTCTATATGATACAATTTTACAAACGTTGCATTCGTTTTTAAAAGACAAACTTTTATTACATCGAAAATTGACGGCATGCATACCAATTCATAATATATCCAACTATAATTGACTTAATAATAATCTTGATGAACTCGACAACTCGAATGCAACGTCTTTTGAAATATTTCATGAATGACTCCAAGTAGTATCTTTAAAATGAGCAAATGCACAGCGGAAGATTTCTTTCGTACCTGAGAATAAACATGCTTTAAAGTGTCAACCAAAAGGTTGGTGAGTTCATTGGTTTAACATAAATAATCATTTCCATCATTTTAATAGACCACAAGATTTTCATTTCCATTTCTCATAAATATACGTCCCATGCATAGAGATAAAAATATCATTCATATGGATTGAACACCTGGTAACCGACATTAACAAGATGCATATAAGAATATCCCCTATCATTTCGGGAAATCCTTCGGACATGATATAAAACAACATCGAAGTACTAAAGCATCCGGTACTTTGGATGGGGTTCGTCGGGCCCATAGATCTATCTTTAGGATTCGCGTCAATTAGGCGTGCACTAATTTCCAAAATTAGTGATGTTCCCTAATTCTTAGGCTACCAAGCTAAAAGGGGCATATTCGGCTTCAATCATTCAACCATATAATGCAGTTTCGATTACTTGTGTCTATTTCGTAAAACATTTATAAAAATTGCGCATGTATTCTCAGCCCATAAATATAAAGGGTAAAAAGTCAAATGAAAATCACCATACTGTATTTTGTAGTAAAAATACATATGACGACATGAACAATTGTAGGGTTGGCCTCGGATTCACGAACCTATATCATTTGTGTATATATTAATACACATAATCGTAATCGAATAAGTTTATATATATAACTTATTAATTATATCATTTTTATATTAATAATATATTTATGTTCCATATATTCCTTTTATATATAAAAATATTTTGTTATGTTATATGTGTTAAACATAATTATTTATATATTCCATTTTATATATATATATTTGTTAATATAGTTAAGTTATGTGTATTATATATATATATATATATATATATATATATATATATATATATATATATATATATATATATATATATATATATATATATATATATATATAATTTTACTTATAACCTTATTAACGTCATTAAAACCGTTATTTTCATAACCAATATTATTCTAATAAATGACATAGGTATTACTTGATAATATAAATGATGATAGTTTTAATGATAACAAATTAATAATTTTTTTTTAAAAAATGATAATAATGATACTAATTTTAATAATAATAGTGTTAGTAATAATTTTAATGATAATGATAATAATAATTTATAACTTACTTAAGTTATAATTTTATCCATAGTTTTTAAATCCATAAATTTATACATATTACTTATATTAATGTTAATAATGTTCATAATATTCATGTTAGTAGTAACAATAATTAACATAACCATAATCTTAATCATAGTACTTAGTAATAACAATAATAATGCAATAATAGTAATACTAATAGTAATAATAAGGTTAATACTAATATTATTAGAAATGTTAATAATATAAACTATATTAATCATAATAATTTTTATGACTAGGTTATTAATAATAATGATAATAATTAGTAATACATTAATGTTAGTAAGTAAAATTAAATACATAACAATAACAATAATAATAATAATAATAATAATAATAATAATAATAATAATAATAATAATAATAATAATAATAATAATAATAATAATAATAATAATAATAGTAATAATAATAATAATTATGAAGGATTACAACCTTTGAAGAAACCTTTTAAAAAAATTTCGCCAATGAAGGGACTCGAACCCGCAACCTTTTGAAACCCGACACCCCTCTTAACCATCTGCTCTAAGTTGTCTTTCTGATTAATTATCCTACCTAAATCTATATATCTAATATCTCTGCTTGAGTTCTTCATCTTCCTCAAAAAAACTCAGATGACCCAAAAACCATCCATCATACCTACGATTTATAAATTGGATTAAGACTTTCCAAACAAATACAATCGACCTATATATGTCTTGGAACTGTTTGAAAAAAAATATAATAAAAAACAGAAAATCGCTGCTACTGCAGCTCGTCAAGTATAGAAAAAAAAATATTTTGATTTTTGATTTTTTGGAGTTTTTAGATAAAGACTATAACATAAAAAAGTTTCTAAATCACCTCTATAATCTTTCTGAATACTCAATTAGACCAGAAACTTCAACTTGGTTACGAATTTTGTGATATACAGAACGTTGACTTTTTAATTTTGAAAATTTGACTCAAAAATTCGAATTGAATACTTGAAATTGAAGGTTGTAACTTTACAGGAAGTTTGAGAAGAAAATTTCTAATGGAATTGCAATATAACATTTTTAAATTTTGTTCAAAATTAACCATTTGATTATTTGGATCAAGAACAGAGGCTGTAGCCTTATTTTTCTAATTTTACTTGCTTTAATTCTTCGTCAGTTGCAGGTGTGTATAAATAACGATCGTTTATTGGGATTGAAAGAGACATGTAACAATAGCTGACAAGGAGTACGTAAAATTTCAATCAGAGAAGTATAAAAAAAAACTTGATAGTAACGGCTAACAGAGTTTTGTTTTGATGTGGAATTGATTTGTACTAGTATCAATTATAAACAGGAAATGAATCTCCTACAATTTGTTTTATATCTGCAACTGAATCTTGTAATTTTATAAAATTTATATTAATAATTAATATATATATATATATATATATATATATATATATATATATATATATAATTATATTAATAATAGTAATTCTATTAATAATAACTAATAAAAATGCTGAATTTTATAATAATAACATAATAATAATTCTATTAATAATAATTATACTAACAATAACAATTTTTAGAATAATAACATTAATAGTTATAACAATGTTCATAATAATATTATTAATAATAATATTAATAAATTGTATTATTTTTATGATAATAATACTAATAATAATAAATATATTAGTATGTAATAATGATTCTTAATAATTTAAATGATAATATTAATAATTTTAATAATGTTAAAGTTAATAATAATACTGAAGATATAATAACTTACATGTTTATATAATGACATTAATATTACTTGTACATATAAAAAAATAATAGTACAATTATTAATGTTAATATTAATAGTTATAATACAAGTAATAATAACATTTTTAATATAATATTTATGTTTTAACTTGTAATTACATTTAATATTATAATTTATTAGTTATGTAATAACATACAAATAATATTTAATATTTATACATTACAATATGTATACTAATAATAATAACAATCTATTTAATAATATTATTGATAATATTGCTTAATAATAATACTAGTAATAATAACTATATTTTAACTTTTAATTCAATATTTTAATATTACATTTTATTAATTATGTAATATTTAATGATTAGATACTATATATTATATCTATTTGAATATTTTTCATTTATATATTTTATGTATATTACAATATAATATTAATTATGTATATAAATCATACATATTTTAATTTTAATAGTAACTTAATTACTTTAAAATTTTTAAATCTAATGGTTAAATTGTATTTTAACATTTAAATTTATTATATAAACTTGTATATATATACACATTTATTTACAACTATTGTTCGTGAATCGTCGGGAATGATCGAAGGTCAATTGAATATATGAAACAGTTCAAAATTTTCTAGACTCAACATTACATACATTGCTTATTGTATCGAAATCATATAAAGATTAAGTTTAAATTTGGTCGAAAATTCCCGGGTCGTCACTGAACTACTTTGTAAGCTTTGAAACATCTTTATAATTGAAATGAATGCGACATATTTTAGTCAAATGTTGTTTTAAAGACTTATAGCCACGTAACGGGACCTAAATAGACGGCGCCGTCAATGACGATTTTGTCGGGTCGCCACACTCTACATGATACGTTTTGTAAACATTGCATTCTTTTGAAAAGGCACACCATAATTGAATATCAAATTCCAAGGTTTTTGACGTTTGATGATTCCTACATATAGACAATCACCGTAAATAATAGTTTACAATACTACATCCATTGATAATGCAGTCAGAATAAGATACATGGTAATGATTTTGTGAATGCAACGTTTTCTTGAATAAAGCATGTATGACTCCATGCACATAGCTTGTATAACGTATAAGCAAACAGCGGAAGACTTCTAGGAACCTGAGAATAAACATGCTTAAAAGTGTCAACACAAAGGTTGGTGAGTTCATAGTTTTAATGTTGCACATAATCTGTATATAAAGGTGGATCACCAGATTTCAGTTGTTTCATCCAGAAGCGTTTATCAAAATATTCTACGAAATTGAGCACCCTGGTAACTAAACTTTAACGTTATAATAAGTACCCATGTTTTAACATACATGCAACCAACATGTACAATACATGCAATCCAACGTGTACTAAACTTAAATAGCATACGTCTGTTTTATAGTTCAGGCTAGGGATTCTATACCTGGAACAGACGGGGATGTCAAGCCCTATGGATCCATATACAACTATTCACGCCCACCAGTTCTTATAACTGGCAGCTACTAGTTACCAAAGCTAAGGGATTTTCGGTTCAAATTCAGTGTAGAATTTAGTATGTACTTGTATCCATTGCGTTTAAAATAAAGTGCATGTATTCTTAGCCCAAAAATATAGATTGCAAAAGCAGTTAAAAAGGGAGCAAATGAAACTCACCTTAGCAGCACATAAGGTCATTCACCAAAATGTGACCGAAACTCGGAATGCAAAATAACCGTAGATCTCAACCTAGAGAACATATGTTGGTCAATACATGTCTAACAAGCTAGGTCGGGTCATAGTGTATAACAATCCTAATGCTCGAGACCGACATGCAAAAGTTAACAAAATCATCTCAAAAGTCAACCTGGCCCAATATGATCTTTAAATCTATACATGTTTATTATATTAACATAGTATAAGTCTTGATAATTGAACGAATTTATAGTTTATCAAACTCAAAACATTATTTATTTCAGGAGTTATATTATATTTGAATGATCATGGCAACTGAATATATTTTAACATTTCATATAGTTTCTCAATACTTGTAAAATCAGACTATAGTTTTTATAAGGCTTTGAAATATGATAAAACATTCAACTTTGACAATTGTTCAACGAGACGTGCCTTATATAGAAATTCATTTACTCGATTAGCAATATCTAAAAAATCAATTTATCAATCTCATAGACATGTTGTCTAAATATTAATTTGCAGTTTCAAACACAATTTCAATTAACGTCAAACATAATTCAGTTGACCATAACTTTTAATTCGTTCATCGAAATCACGCGATTTCTAAATGAAAAGTTATTAACTTTTTGCCAGCTTTCCAATAACATGCATATCATATACTTTATATCAGTAGTATATGTATTAAATTCGTTATTCATCATAAAACTATCTAACGGCAAAATTTAGCATACAAGCATGCATAAACATATATACTCGAGCACTAGACATGGATACACTATTAATATATAAAAGGTAAAATATAAATGCTTACGCCTTTAAAAAAAAAATAAAAAAAATATAAATGCTTACGTATCAATATTGTGATTCAATATTGCAGGAAAGTACGTAGACGCAACGGAGATGATAAACACTAGTTTGACTCACGAGCAGTACTCCCGAACAATACCCATAACCTCCATAGCTATAACCCATAATTTTCTTAGCTCTATCCCAATCGAAAAACCCATTTTGAAATCATTTGGACATAACCTCGTCGTAGTATTTTATGTATATTACTAATAAAAATAATATTAATACTACTGATAATAATAATAAGATTAATAATATCATTAATCTTAATAATAATAATAATAATAATAATAATAATAATAATAATAATAATAATAATAATAATAATAATAATAATAATAATAATAATAATTATATATATGTATATTAGAGAGCATAGAGATTGAGAAGAAGAAAGTAAATGAATTCGGAGCAAAAACTGCGAGCTTTATAGACTGAGCCACTCCCAGCCTCCCATGTGATCACATGGGTTTGATGGCCTTTGGCCATGCGATCGCATGGCCTAAAAATCCAGCTCATGATTATTTTATTTTCTTGTTTGTCGACATATTATTATATAATATATATATATATATATAATATATTTAATTTATATTAATTAATTATATATTATATTCACGTGCATAGTTGACTTGTAATTTTCGTTCCGATGACTCGTACATTATCACTCGACTTATGTCCCGGTTCCAGTTTTTCGAACGTTACTTCGTACGCTTTAATAACTTGTACTTTATGCTTCGTGTATTGTACCTTTATCAATAACAAGACTCAAATCAATGAAAAACTATCTCACTCGTAATGTAGCTTGTATGTTTGAGTGTTATGGTCATTTGCGTTTATAAATTAACGTCTTAATATATAATAATATTATTTTAAATCAAAACGTTTTATATCTTAAGTTAATATTATATTTTATAACATTTGTAAAATATACATGCAATTTTATTTTGAAATAGTTTTTACTGTAGCAAAATAATTTTTACTGTAGCAAATAGTGATTTTCGAAAACACTGTAGCTTTTCGGGTACTGTAGCAATTCGAAAATACTATAGTAAATTAGTGTTTTACATGTTCATCTTAAACGTTTTAGTTAACTTATCTAAATATCAATCGAATCAATAATCGAATGTTACTATCGTTTACTAAATAACTTGAAATTATATATATGTATATATCTTTATTTAATATATACATAAATCAGTTTCTAAATACACATTGCAAGTTATTTATAATTAATTTTAATATTCCAACTTATTGTATATATATATATATATATATATATATATATATATATATATATATATATACAAATAGATGTTCGTGAATCATCTGTCAATAGTCAAAGGTTAACTGAATATATAACATTAGTTCAAAAATTTTGAGAATCAATATTATAGACTTTGCTTATCTTGTCGAAATCTTATAAAGATTAAGTTTTAAATTTGGTCAGAAATTTCCGGGTTGTCACAGATAATGAATCAAGTCTTTGCATTTCTGGAAAATTCATATGTTGTATATAACGTTTCATCTAGGCCTTGCATTGTATGGATTAGTATAGCTTGCGTAATGTGCGTGTGAAAACGGTAACCTGTATTCTGTCCAAATCTGCTTCGTATGCACCTTTAGCCTTATAAGTTGACTTGTGCATAATTTGAGAACATGATCTTCTGGATATTGAATCTTTGTATGTTATGTGATAAAAGTGTAGTTTATTACAAACCTTGAAACCTGATATAGTGCACACTAAGGCGGTAGTTTCGGTAACTGCTAAATTGAACTGAAACAGAATGTCTAACTTTCACGAATAAACTGTACCAATTGGCTAAACAAAAATGTCTCATCTTTTGATATATGGTAATTTGACTTGCCCTTGAACCATGGCCACTGACCTTGCGTTAATTGCATGTCCCTAGCTCCGATTATGACCATTACGAGATTGGTGCGCAGTCTGAAACTGATTTGGTAAACCATGACTGCACCTTCTTTGAAACCCGTCTTGTAGACATCATATGAAACACTGGCTATGCTTTTTGGGAAATTTTATGAGTCTAGTTGAGATCTGAATTTTTCTATATTACCATGATTTATGTGCTCTGAATTATGTGCGTTGTTTCCAACTTGTGCATGAACTTTATCCTAGACGATAAATTGCGAACGCGTACTTGACAAACTGGGAACTAAAACATGTTAGTTGACTTAGGATTGACATGTTGATCAAGATTTCATGACTTACTTATATGGTTGACTTTATTTGACTACTTTGACCAAGTTTGACTTTTGGTTTGACTTTGGTTGACTTTTGTTGACTTGCATGAACTAGTTGACTATATGTTGACTTTTACTTTGAAACGTGTCGAGTCGAGCAATAGGACAACCTACTCTATAAAACCACTATTGTATAGGATATATATATTGACCAACCTATATACATATACGTAGGTTGTGTTATGTAACGACCCGACAAAATCGTCATTGACGGCGCCGCTAACTTAAGTCCCGTTACGTGGTCGAAGTCCCTATATGAGACTCGTTTGACCAAAATTATGTCGCGTTCTTTTGAAACGTATCAAGCTTGCAAAGTTTAGTTTACAAAACCGTTCGACAACAATTTTAAGTTTGCAAAAGTATAAATTATAAATGAGATAACTTGCGACATAATTAGTTTAAAATCACGGTTGCTATAAATAGAGTAAGTATGTAAACGATATGTTTGAATCCAAAGGTGCTATCACTAGCGTATGTATGTATGTATGCTTGACCCCAAGCAAGAAATCAGAGTGTATGCATGTATGCTCGACTCCAAGCAAGTATGAGTGTACGCGGAAGCATGTATCAAATAGCCAAGTATGAACCTGAGAAACATATAGAAAACTGTCAACGAAAAACGTTGGTGAAATCATAGGTGTTTGTAATAAACGTTTTTTTTGAACCACAAGATTTAGTATTCCCATAACGTTGATTATCAAAATCGTTTGCATTCCAAAAGTATTGTTCGCGAGCACCCAATTATCAAGACTTAACATTTCCTTCCATAGAACCCCATCACAATAGTGTTAGAACATACACTGTTTCTCGAAAATATATTTTATCCGTAGATGGTAGCGAACCGTCCGAAATGAGGGTTTGTCAAACCCGTATGGCCACACAATATAAGTTCTTGCTTACACCCTGCAAGTGTAACTAATGATAATCGAATTGAGGATTTTTGTTCTAACTCGCTGTGGAATGTTTGTTTTCCTTGTACTTGTGTTCAAAGTATAAAAGTAAGTAGTACAAAATGTAACAAAGTATATGTTTCTCAGCCAACAATTTAAAAGTATAAAAAGTTGTTGAAAAGGTGGGACTATGATCTCACCTCGAGTGCACGAGTATAAAAGTACTTCACAAAGTAAACGTGTGCATGATAGTTGCTTAGCCTTGACCTAAACAAATAAGTTGTATCAATTAACCGGTTATGACACAAGGTCGGGTGAAATGTGTTCAATTAGTCCTATGGCTCGTTACGACTCGATTATGTAGCATGTGAATCACGTTGTCAAGTTTCATGCAAGAATCACGTATAAAAGCATGTTAGAACGATTGCATAAAAGTTTGGTTAAGTTTGACTAAAAGTCAAACTTGGTCAAAGTCAAAGTCAACGGGGTCGGGTCGGGTATCCGACAATTTTCCTAAGCTTAGAATTCATATATAAACATGTTTGCCAAGTTTCATGTTAATCGGAGTTACAAGTAAGCGGGGGTGAAAATGTGAAAATCAAAAGAATTTGGGACAGGCCCAAATGGCGCGCCGCGCGGATTTTGGCGCGCCGCTCCATATAACTGATCAGCAAGTCTGGCAGTTTTCACACTCAAGCACGAATCCAACTTCAAATACCCATAAATCCTAAACCGTAAACATCCAAAACAAGTATCTTATATCGTTGGAAAGGTATTTTGACAAGGAATACCACTAACCACTTTTCATCAAGCAAAAACATCATTTACAATAGCCGAAATCTCGTCAAGTGGTCATTAAATGTTCAAAACCATCGTTTCAAGTTTACAAAACGCATTTTAAGATTCGGGAATGCAATTCACACATATGATATGCCGTTTTGAAGGTAATGAAACATACAATACAACTAATCACTAACTAATAACATTTCATGGCATTCAATGAAATGTCCCGTTCTTATTGATTAAAAACGTTCCATATTAATTGATTTCGTTGCGAGGTTTTGACCTCTATATGAGACATTTTTCAAAGACTGCATTCATTTTTAAAACAAACCATAACCTTTATTTCATAAATAAAGGTTTAAAAAGCTTTACGTAGATTATCAAATAATGATAATCTAAAATATCCTGTTTACACACGACCATTACATAATGGTTTACAATACAAATATGTTACATCGAAATCAGTTTCTTGAATGCAGTTTTTACACAATATCATACAAACATGGACTCCAAATCTTGTCCTTATTTTAGTATGCAACAGCAGAAGCTCTTAATATTCACCTGAGAATAAACATGCTTTAAACGTCAACAAAAATGTTGGTGAGTTATAGGTTTAACCTATATATATCAAATCGTAACAATAGACCACAAGATTTCATATTTCAATACACATCCCATACATAGAGATAAAAATCATTCATATGGTGAACACCTGGTAACCGACATTAACAAGATGCATATATAAGAATATCCCCATCATTCCGGGACACCCTTCGGATATGATATAAATTTCGAAGTACTAAAGCATCCGGTACTTTGGATGGGGTTTGTTAGGCCCAATAGATCTATCTTTAGGATTCGCGTCAATTAGGGTGTCTGTTCCCTAATTCTTAGATTACCAGACTTAATAAAAAAGGGCATATTCAATTTCGATAATTCAACCATAGAATGTAGTTTCACGTACTTGTGTCTATTTTGTAAATCATTTATAAAACCTGCATGTATTCTCATCCCAAAAATATTAGATTTTAAAAGTGGGACTATAACTCACTTTCACAGATTTTTACTTCGTCGGGAAGTAAGACTTGGCCACTGGTTGATTCACGAACCTATAACAATATATACATATATATCAAAGTATGTTCAAAATATATTTACAACACTTTTAATATATTTTGATGTTTTAAGTTTATTAAGTCAGCTGTCCTCGTTAGTAACCTACAACTAGTTATCCACAGTTAGATGTACAGAAATAATTCGATAAATATTATCTTGAATCAATCCACGACCCAGTGTATACGTATCTCAGTATTGATCACAACTCAAACTATATATATTTTGGAATCAACCTCAACCCTGTATAGCTAACTCCAACATTCACATATAGAGTGTCTATGGTTGTTCCGAAATATATATAGATGTGTCGACATGATAGGTCGAAACATTGTATACGTGTCTATGGTATCTCAAGATTACATAATATACAATACAAGTTGATTAAGTTATGGTTGGAATAGATTTGTTACCAATTTTCACGTAGCTAAAATGAGAAAAATTATCCAATCTTGTTTTACCCATAACTTCTTCATTTTAAATCCGTTTTGAGTGAATCAAATTGCTATGGTTTCATATTGAACTCTATTTTATGAATCTAAACAGAAAAGTATAGGTTTATAGTCGGAAAAATAAGTTACAAGTTTTTTTTGTAAAGGTAGTCATTTCAGTCGAAAGAACGACGTCTAGATGACCATTTTAGAAAACATACTTCCACTTTGAGTTTAATCATAATTTTTGGATATAGTTTCATGTTCATAATAAAAATCATTTTCTCAGAATAACAACTTTAAAATCAAAGTTTATCATAATTTTTAATTAACTAACCCAAAACAGCCCGCGGTGTTACTACGACGGCGTAAATCCGGTTTTACGGTGTTTTTCGTGTTTCCAGGTTTTAAATCATTAAGTTAGCATATCATATAGATATAGAACATGTGTTTATTTGATTTTAAAAGTCAAGTTAGAAGGATTAACTTTTGTTTGCGAACAAGTTTAGAATTAACTAAACTATGTTCTAGTGATTACAAGTTTAAACCTTCGAATAAGATAGCTTTATATGTATGAATCGAATGATGTTATGAACATCATTACTACCTTAAGTTCCTTGGATAAACCTACTGGAAAAGAGAAAAATGGATCTAGCTTCAATGGATCCTTGGATGGCTCGAAGTTCTTGAAGCAGAATCATGACACGAAAACAAGTTCAAGTAAGATCATCACTTGAAATAAGATTGTTATAGTTATAGAAATTGAACCAAAGTTTGAATATGATTATTACCTTGTATTAGAATGATAACCTACTGTAAGAAACAAAGATTTCTTGAGGTTGGATGATCACCTTACAAGATTGGAAGTGAGCTAGCAAACTTGAAAGTATTCTTGATTTTATGAAACTAGAACTTTTGGAATTTATGAAGAACACTTAGAACTTGAAGATAGAACTTGAGAGAGATCAATTAGATGAAGAAAATTGAAGAATTAAAGTGTTTGTAGGTGTTTTTGGTCGTTGGTGTATGGATTAGATATAAAGGATATGTAATTTTGTTTTCATGTAAATAAGTCATGAATGATTACTCATATTTTTGTAATTTTATGAGATATTTCATGCTAGTTGCCAAATGATGGTTCCCACATGTGTTAGGTGGCTCACATGGGCTGCTAAGAGCTGATCATTGGAGTGTATATACCAATAGTACATACATCTAAAAGCTGTGTATTGTACGAGTACGAATACGGGTGCATACGAGTAGAATTGTTGATGGAACTGAACGAGGATGTAATTGTAAGCATTTTTGTTAAGTAGAAGTATTTTGATAAGTGTATTTAAGTCTTTCAAAAGTGTATAAATACATATTAAAACACTACATGTATATACATTTTAACTGAGTCGTTAAGTCATCGTTAGTCGTTACATGTAAGTGTTGTTTTGAAACCTTTAGGTTAACGATCTTGTTAAATGTTGTTAACCCAATGTTTATAATATCAAATGAGATTTTAAATTATTATATTATCATGATATTATCATGTATGAATATCTCTTAATATGATATATATACATTAAATGTCTTTACAACGATAATCGGTACATATATGTCTCGTTTAAAAATCATTAAGTTAGTAGTCTTGTTTTTACATATGTAGTTCATTGTTAATATACTTAATGATATGTTTACTTATCATAGTATCATGTTAACTATATATATATCCATATATATGTCATCATATAGTTTTTACAAGTTTTAACGTTCGTGAATCACCGGTCAACTTGGGTGGTCAATTGTCTATATGAAACATATTTCAATTAATCAAGTCTTAACAAGTTTGATTGCTTAACATGTTGGAAACATTTAATCATGTAAATATCAATCTCAATTAATATATATAAACATGGAAAATTTCGGGTCACTACAGTACCTACCCGTTAAATAAATTTCGTCCTGAAATTTTAAGCTGTTGAAGGTGTTGACGAATCTTCTGGAAATAGATGCGGGTATTTCTTCTTCATCTGATCTTCACGCTCCCAGGTGAACTCGGGTCCTCTACGAGCATTCCATCAAACCTTAACAATTGGTATCTTGTTTTGCTTAAGTCTTTTAACCTCACGATCCATTATTTCGACGGGTTCTTCGATGAATTGAAGTTTTTCGTTGATTTGGATTTCATCTAACGGAATAGTGAGATCTTCTTTAGCAAAACATTTCTTTAAATTCGAGACGTGGAAAGTGTTATGTACAGCCGCGAGTTGTTGAGGTAACTCTAGTCGGTAAGCTACTGGTCCGATACGATCAATAATCTTGAATGGTCCAATATACCTTGGATTTAATTTCCCTCGTTTACCAAATCGAACAACGCCTTTCCAAGGTGCAACTTTAAGCATGACCATCTCTCCAATTTCAAATTCTATATCTTTTCTTTTAATGTCAGCGTAGCTCTTTTGTCGACTTTGGGCGGTTTTCAACCGTTGTTGAATTTGGATGATCTTCTCGGTAGTTTCTTGTATAATCTCCGGACCCGTAATCTGTCTATCCCCCACTTCACTCCAACAAATCGGAGACCTGCACTTTCTACCATAAAGTGCTTCAAACGGCGCCATCTCAATGCTTGAATGGTAGCTGTTGTTGTAGGAAAATTCTGCTAACGGTAGATGTCGATCCCAACTGTTTCCGAAATCAATAACACATGCTCGTAGCATGTCTTCAAGCGTTTGTATCGTCCTTTCGCTCTGCCCATCAGTTTGTGGATGATAGGCAGTACTCATGTCTAGACGAGTTCCTAATGCTTGCTGTAATGTCTGCCAGAATCTTGAAATAAATTTGCCATCCCTATCAGAGATAATAGAGATTGGTATTCCATGTCTGGAGATGACTTCCTTCAAATACAGTCGTGCTAACTTCTCCATCTTGTCATCTTCTCTTATTGGCAAGAAGTGTGCTGATTTGGTGAGACGGTCAACTATTACCCAAATAGTATCAAAACCACTTGCAGTCCTTGGCAATTTAGTGATGAAATCCATGGTAATGTTTTCCCATTTCCATTCCGGGATTTCGGGTTGTTGAAGTAGACCTAATGGTTTCTGATGCTCAGCTTTGACCTTAGAACACGTCAAACATTCTCCTACGTATTTAGCAACATCGGCTTTCATACCCGGCCACCAAAAATGTTTCTTGAGATCCTTGTACATCTTCCCCGTTCCAGGATGTATTGAGTATTTGGTTTTATGAGCTTCTCTAAGTACCATTTCTCTCATATCTCCAAATTTTGGTACCCAAATCCTTTCAGCCCTATACCGGGTTCCGTCTTCCCGAATATTAAGATGCTTCTCCGATCCTTTGGGTATTTCATCCTTTAAATTTCCCTCTTTTAAAACTCCTTGTTGCACCTCCTTTATTTGAGTAGTAATGTTATTATGAATCATTATATTCATAGATTTTACTCGAATGGGTTCTCTGTCCTTCCTGCTCAAGGCATCGGCTACCACATTTGCCTTCCCCGGGTGGTAACGAATCTCATAGTCGTAATCATTCAATAATTCAATCCACCTACGCTGCCTCATATTCAGTTGTTTCTGATTAAATATGTGTTGAAGACTTTTGTGGTCGGTATATATAATACTTTTGACCCCATATAAGTAGTGCCTCCAAGTCTTTAATGCAAAAACAACCGCGCCTAATTCTAAATCATGCGTCGTATAATTTTGTTCGTGAATCTTCAATTGTCTAGACGCATAAGCAATCACCTTCGTTCGTTGCATTAATACACAACCGAGACCTTGCTTTGATGCATCACAATAAATCACAAAATCATCATTCCCTTCAGGCAATGACAATATAGGTGCCGTAGTTAGCTTTTTCTTCAATAACTGAAACGCTTTCTCTTGTTTATCATTCCATTCAAATTTCTTCCCTTTATGCGTTAATGCAGTCAAGGGTTTTGGTATTCTGGAAAAGTCTTGGATGAACCTTCTGTAGTAACCAGCTAGTCCTAAAAACTGGCGTATGTGTTTTGGAGTTTTCGGGGTTTCCCACTTTTCAACAGTTTCTATCTTTGCCGGATCCACCTTAATACCTTCTTTGTTCACTATGTGACCGAGGAATTGAACTTCTTCCAACCAAAATGCACACTTTGAAAACTTAGCATACAATTCTTCCTTCCTCAATACTTCTAACACCTTTCTCAAATGTTCACCGTGTTCTTGGTCATTCTTTGAGTAAATAAGTATGTCATCAATGAAAACAATGACAAACTTGTCAAGGTATGGTCCACACACTCGGTTCATAAGGTCCATGAACACAGCTGGTGCATTAGTTAAACCAAACGGCATGACCATAAACTCGTAATGACCGTAACGTGTTCTGAAAGCAGTCTTTGGAATATCATCTTCTTTCACCCGCATTTAATGATACCCGGAACGTAAGTCAATCTTTGAATAAACAGACGAGTCTTGTAGTTGATCAAATAAGTCATCGATTCTCGGTAGTGGGTAGCGGTTCTTGATGGTAAGTTTGTTCAACTCTCGGTAGTCGATACACAACCTGAATGTACCATCTTTCTTCTTGACAAACAAAACAGGAGCTCCCCACGGTGATGTGCTTGGTCGAATGAAACCACGCTCTAAAAGTTCTTGTAATTGGCTTTGTAGTTCTTTCATCTCGCTGGGTGCGAGTCTGTAAGGAGCACGAGCTATTGGTGCAGCTCCTGGTACAAGATCTATTTGAAATTCAACGGATCGATGTGGGGGTAATCCCGGTAATTCTTTCGGAAATACATCAGGAAATTCTTTTGCGACGGGAACATCATTGATGCTCTTTTCTTCAGTTTGTACTTTCTCGACGTGTGCTAGAACAGCATAGCAACCTTTTCTTATTAGTTTTTGTGCCTTCAAATTACTAATAAGATGTAGCTTCGTGTTGCCCTTTTCTCCGTACACCATTAAGGGTTTTCCTTTTTCTCGTATAATGCGAATTGTATTTTTGTAACAAACGATCTCCGCTTTCACTTCTTTCAACCAGTCCATACCGATTATCACATCAAAACTCCCTAACTCTACTGGTATCAAATCAATCTTAAATGTTTCGCTAACCAGTTTAATTTCTCGATTCCGACATATATTATCTGCTGAAATTAATTTACCATTTGCTAATTCGAGTAAAAATTTACTATCCAAAGGCGTCAATGGACAACTTAATTTAGTACAAAAATCTCTACTCATATAGCTTCTATCCGCACCCGAATCAAATAAAACGTAAGCAGATTTATTGTCAATAAGAAACGTACCCGTAACAAGCTCCGGGTCTTCCTGTGCCTCTGCCGCATTAATATTGAAAACTCTTCCACGGCCTTGTCCATTCGTGTTCTCCTGGTTCGGGCAATTTCTAATAATGTGGCCCGGTTTTCCACATTTATAACAAACTACATTGGCATAACTTGCTCTGACACTACTTGCTCCGCCATTACTCGTTCCGACACCATTTGTTCCTTTCGTTCTATTAACCCCTGGTCCGTAGACCTCACACTTTGCCGCGCTATGACCATTTCTTTTACATTTGTTGCAAAATTTGGTGCAGAACCCCGAGTGATTCTTTTCACACCTTTGGCATAGCTGCTTCTGATTGTTGTTGTTGTTGCGGTTATTATTGTTGTTGGGATGATTGTTGTAGTTGCTGTTGTTGTTGTTATTGTTGTTGTTGTTGTTGGGCCGTTTGTTGTAGTTGCGATTGATGTTGCGATTGTTGGGATAATTGTTGCGATTATTGTTGTAATTGCTGTTGTTGTTGTATTGGTGATTCTTATCACCGTTTTCCTCCCACTTTCTTTTGACTTGCTTCACATTGGCCTCTTCAGTAGTCTGTTCTTTAATTCTTTCTTCAATTTGGTTCACGAGTTTGTGAGCCATTCTACATGCCTGTTGTATGGAGGCGGGCTCGTGTGAACTTATATCTTCTTGGATTCTTTCCGGTAATCCTTTCACAAACGCGTCGATCTTCTCTTCCTCATCTTCGAATGCTCCCGGACACAATAGGCACAATTCTGTGAATCGTCTTTCGTACGTGGTAATATCAAATCCTTGGGTTCGTAACCCTCTAAGTTCTGTCTTGAGCTTATTGACCTCGGTTCTGGGACGGTACTTCTCGTTCATCAAGTGCTTGAATGCTGACCACGGTAGTGCATACGCATTGTCTTGTCCCACTTGCTCTAGATAGGTATTCCACCATGTTAACGCAGAACCTGTGAAGGTATGCGTAGCGTACTTTACTTTGTCCTCTTCAGTACACTTACTTATGGCAAACACCGATTCGACCTTCTCGGTCCACCGTTTCAATCCGATCGGTCCTTCGGTTCCATCAAATTCCAAAGGTTTGCAGGCAGTGAATTCTTTGTAGGTGCATCCTACACGATTTCCTGTACTGCTAGGTCCAAGGTTATTGTTGGTATGTAGCGCAGCCTGTACTGCGGCTATGTTTGAAGCTAGAAAAGTACGGAATTCCTCTTCATTCATATTCACGGTGTGTCGAGTAGTCGGTGCCATTTCCTTCAAAATAGTTAAATGGAACAAGTTAATCATACAGAATATTAATAGTAGTTAATAGTATTTCGTAGCATAATATGAACTCATTTATAAAAGCTTTTTCTTCATATTAGCGTTTTATAAGTTTAAATTCGGGTAGTACCTACCCGTTAAGTTCATACTTAGTAGCTAATATACAATTCAACTACTACAATTCTATATGAAAAACTGATTATAATAATATTTCGCGTTCAAACTTTTATACAATATTTTACAAACTTACAATACCGCTTATTTTACATAAAGCATGAAATATAGCACACAATAACTTTGATACAAGATAGTTGTGAAGATAATTCTAGCTAGTACACAAGTCGTTCAGCAAAGGCAATAAAGACACGTAATTCATACGTCCAGAAACAAGTCATGCATTCTGGTTTTACTAGGACTACTTCCCATCCTTGGTCTTGTGCAACATAACCGTTATGGCCGTTGATAAGACAGCGTGTTGTAACGTCGTCAAAAGGACGAGGGTTACGTAATGTCCAACAGTCCCGTAATAATCTAAAAACCTCATTTCTTACCCCAATTACCGACTCCGTCACTTGTGGAAACGTTTTGTTTAATAGTTGTAGCCCGATGTTCTTGTTCTCACTTTGGTGAGAAGCGAACATTACTAATCCGTAAGCATAACATGCTTCTTTATGTTGCATGTTATCCGCTTTTTCTAAATCACGAAGTCCAATATTCGGATATATTGAGTCAAAATAATTTCTTAACCCGTTGCGTAAAATAGCATTTGGATTCCCCGCAATATATGCGTCAAAGTAAACACATCGTAACTTATGGGTTTCCCAATGTGATATCCCCCATCTTTCAAACGAAAGTCTCTTATAAACCAAGACATTCTTGGAACGTTCTTCGAATGTCTTTGATAATGCTAAAAACGAACATATATTTCATAGCATTATTCCTCAAGAAAGACAAGCTTTTAGTTGCAATTGTTCTATTTACAAGTGATATTCGTTTAAATAATAAAAGGTGAAGACAAAAGGCAGATTCGACAAATTGAAGACAAAAAGGTCCAAAGAGCTAAAAAGTACAAGATACAATCAAAAAGGTTCAAAATATTGATGAGGAACGTCTCAAAATGACAAGAGTACAAGTTACAAGACGCAAAGTACACGATATAAAATAATACGCGAGGACGTCCGAAAATCCGGAACCGGGACCTGAGCCAAGAAGAAACGCCCGACGCAACGGACCAAAAATATCTAGTCTACTATGCACAAGAATATAATATAATATATATATAATTATATATAATTATATATTATATATATTATTATTATTATATTACGTCGGCAAGAAGAAAACAAAAGTAGTTGGCTGAATCCAGGGTGGCCATGCGACTCGCATGGCCAGAAGCACAAAACCATGCGAGTCGCATGGTGTGAGATTGCTGGTCAGGTCCTATAAATAGCCAGTTTTCTGACGAGTTTTAGACATCCTTTTTCTCTTCCTCTTCATAAGTAATATATATTTATATTTATAATTTATATTTTAATTTTAATTATAATTCTAATAATAAGGGTATGTTAGCGAATGTTGTAAGGGTGTAAGTCGAAATTCTGTCCGTGTAACGCTACGCTATTTTTAATCATTGTAAGTTATGTTCAACCTTTTTACATTAATGTCTCGTAGCTAAGTTATTATTATGCTTATTTAAAACGAAGTAATCATGATGTTGGGCTAATTACTAAAATTGGGTAATTGGGCTTTGTACCATAATTGGGGTTTGAACAAAAGAACGACACTTGTGGAAACTAGACTATGGGCTATTAATGGGCTTTATATTTGTTTAACTAAATGAAAGTTTGTTAATGTTAATATAAAAGATTTACAATTGGGCGTCCCTATAAATTACCATATACACTCGATCGGACACGATGGGCGGGGTATTTATATGTACGAATAATCGTTCATTTAACCGGACACGGGAATGGATTAATAGCCACTAGAATAATTAAAACAGGGGTGAAATTACATTCAAGGGTAATTGGTGTAATTGTTAACAAAGTAGTAAAACCTTGGTTTACACGCAGTCGATAACCTGGTGTATTCATTAAACAAAGTATTAAAACCTTGTTACAATTCGAATCCCCAATTAGTTGGAATATTTATCTTCGGGTATAATAATAATTTGACAAGGACACTTGCAATTTATATTTATGACTGATGGACTGTTATGGACAAAAACCAGACGGACATATTGAATAATCCAGGACAAAGGACAATTAACCCATGGGCATAAAACTAAAATCAACACGTCAAACATCATGATTACGGAAGTTTAAATAAGCATAATTCTTTTATTTCATATTTTATTTCCTTTATTTTATATTTAATTGCACTTCTAATTATCGCACTTTTATTGTTATTTTATTTAATCGCACTTTTAATTATCGTATTTTTAATTATCGCAAGTTTATTTTATCGCATTTTTATTATTCGCAATTTCATTATCGTTATTTACTTTACGCTTTAATTTAAGTCTTGTATTTATTTTATATTTTACATTAGGTTTTAACTGCGACTAAAGTTTTAAAATCGACAAACCGGTCATTAAACGGTAAAAACCCCCCTTTATAATAATAATATTACCTATATATATATTTGTATTTTTATAAAAGTTAACTAATATAGCGTTGAGCTTTGTTTAAAGATTTCCCTGTGGAACGAACCGGACTTACTAAAAACTACACTACTGTACGATTAGGTACACTGCCTATAAGTGTTGTAGCAAGGTTTAAGTATATCCATTCTATAAATAAATAAATATCTTGTGTAAAATTGTATCGTATTTAATATTATTTTCTAGTAAAATATAAACTATTTTATATACACCTCGCACTTCATCAAGTATTTTTGGCGCCGCTGCCGGGGAACTAACATTCGCCGAAGCGAAACGCCATATTTTTAATTTTTAAGTTATAATTAGTTTTTGTAAAATTTATATTTTTGTTTAAAAAATTAAAAAGATAAAAAAAAAAATTAAAAGAAAAGCTTTTAAAATTAAAAAAAAAAGTATTTTAAGTATATTTTTAAGTTTTTCTTTTATTTTTACAAAATTATAAAGTATTTTAAGTTTATTTTTAAGTTTTTATTCTAATTATATATATATATTTTATTTAAATTTAAAACAGAAAATAAAAGAAATTAAATATAAAATAATACGTGACCCGTCATTTGAACCAGTCCAGTTGAACTGGTCCAGTTCAGTCATGCGACTCGCATGACCCCCCCCCCCCCCTAAAACCATGCGACTCGCATGAGGGGTCTGACAGGACCACATCTGAACCCTAATTTCGTAATAATTACGGATATTATTTATTATTATTATTTAAACCCTAGTTTTATTTATTATTATTAATTAAGTTTTAGTTATTTAAATTAATTATTACTTTTAACTAGTTTTAATTATATAATACTTAATACTTTAAATTATAAAATATAAAAATAATATTTTTATAAAATCTAATATTTTTATAACTTTTAATAACTTTTAATATTTTGTACCTTTTTAATCGTTGTAGCGTAATATTTGTATTTCTAACTCATATTTAATTTTAAACTTAGTTTTTGCTATAGTTATTTTTACTCCTAGATTTTTAGGCTTTGCCGTAAAATTCCTTAAGAGCTTTTTCTTTAGACTAAGATTTAGGTGCTTTAGAATTTTGCGACGCCTTTTTAAGTTTTAGTTTCTTTTTAAGTTATTTCCATTTGGGATTTAGTTTTTCCTGTAAGCTTTAATATTTTTAGACCTTTTACTATGTATCAATTATCATTCCAATTAGTAATATCAATTTGCGATTATAATTTTAAGTTAGTTGTAGTAATAAGGTTAAATTAGTTAAGTATTTTTAAGTTTTTATAAGTTTCTTTTATTTTTCCGTCACCTTTTATTTTTTAACCATTTTTCTTTTTCGACCTTTTGCGACGAACTCTTTGTCTTTCTTATTTCTCGCTATTCTAGTTTTAGGACTTAGAATTTTATCTACTTCTTATCTAAATTTCTTAAAATTGCGAAAATTTATTTTAAGTGGTTAAATTGATAGACATCAAAATTTTCTGGTTCGTAGTAATAGTTGGATTTGTACGTGGACCGGGTTATTGGAGCCAAACAGTCCTCAATTATATTGAGACCAAACGAATCCTGCCCCTCTGCTGCATCTTTTGGCTATTCGAAACGTGGGCAAAATCAGAAAAGTCTATTGATTGGATAACTTATTATAATTTTTCTTTCCTTTTTAAAACTAATAGGATATTCAGTGAATGCACCGAGCAAGACGTTCACCACCTTTTGTACGTTCACCACCTATAACTCGATCAAGACATCGTTTAACAAATATAACCGCCGTTGATTTTTCTTTAGAATCGTCATCCAGTAGACCAAGTACTTCAGTTCAAATTTCCGATAATCCAGTTTTTGAAACCAACCTCACAATTGAGAATCCAGAAAATATTCAGGAAAGGTTCATAGATCCTGAACCACTAAACTTTCCTCCGGAACCACCAATCATTCAAACAGAGATTGTTGAGGAACGAACCATTAAATCAGAATCATCTAGTGATACCGATTCAACAAATTCAATTATGGAGAATCTGGAACCTTTAAGTATGGAAGACCGAATGAGAGCTAAACGCACTGGCCAAGGTCACGCAATTACTCATCCAGACATTAATGCGCCAGATTATGAAATCAAAGGACAAATTTTACACATGGTGACTAATCAATGCCAATTTAGTGGTGCGCCGAAGGAAGATCCAAATGAACATCTACGTACCTTTAATAGGATCTGCACACTATTTAAAATACGAGAAGTGGAGGATGAACAGATATATCTCATGTTATTTCCCTGGACTTTAAAGGGAGAAGCCAAAGATTGGTTGGAATCGTTACCTGAAGGAGCGATCGATACATGGGATGTTTTAATTGACAAATTTCTTAAACAATTTTTTTCCTGCATCTAAAGCCGTAAGACTTCAAGCAGAAATTGTTACGTTCACACAGAAGCCAAATGAAACTCTATATGAGGCGTGGACAAGATATGGAAAGTTATTAAGAGGATGTCCGCAACATGGTTTAGACACTTGTCAAATAGTACAAATATTCTACCAAGGATGCGACATCACTACAAGAAAAGACATAGATATAGCAGCTGGTGGTTCTATTATGAAGAAAACCGAAACTGATGCTTACAAAATTATTGATAACACTGCTTCCCACTCACATGAGTGGCACCAAGAAAAAGATATCATTAGATCATCTAAAGCAGCTAGAGCCGATTCTAGCCATGACTTAGATTCCATTTCCGCAAAGATAGATGCTGTGGAGAGACGAATGGAAAAGATGACTAAGGATATTCATGCTATACGAATTAGTTGTGAGCAGTGTGGAGGACCACATTTGACAAAAGATTGTCTCAGTATTGAATTAACAATGGAACAAAGAGAGAATATTTCATACATAAACCAAAGGCCTGGAAATAATTATCAGAATAATTATCAACCGCCAAGACCGATTTACAATCAAAACCAGAATTATAACCGAAATATTCCATACAACAACCAACAAGGTCCTAGCAATCAACAAGTATCCAATAATACTTACAATCAGCAAAGACCGAATTTTCAAAACAAACCACCACAACAAACCGATGATAAAAAGCCGAATTTAGAAGATATGATGACGAAGCTAGTTGAAACTCAAACGCAGTTTTTCACATCTCAAAAACAAACCAATGAACAAAATGCTCAAGCATTTAGAAATCAACAAGCTTCTATTCAAAATCTGGAACAAGAAGTAAGTAACCTAGCAAGGTTAATAGGTGAAAGAAAACCGGGAAGTCTACCTAGTGATACAAATGCTAACCCCCGGAATGAAACAGCTAAAGCTATTACCACAAGAAGTGGTACAACACTTAAACCACCTGAAATACCTGTAACTTCTGATGAAACTATTCCTACTCCACAAGAACCACAACCTGATCAAGATAAGGAAAAAGAACCGGTAGTTGAAAAGGTTAATGAAGATAACACAGTTAAGGATAAACCTTATGTTAAACCATATCAACCACCACTTCCTTACCCGAGTAAAATGAAGAAGGAAAAACTTGAGGCCGAGCAATCCAAATTCTTGGATATGTTTAAACAAATAAATGTAAATCTTCCTTTCATTGATGTGATTTCAGGAATGCCAAGGTATGCTAAATTCTTGAAAGATCTAATCACTAATAGAAAGAAAATGGAAGAACTCTCGGCTGTTACTATGAATGCTAATTGTTCAGCAGTGCTGTTGAATAAGATACCAGAAAAACTATCTGATCCAGGAAGTTTCACAATTCCATGTTTTCTGGGTAGTCTTAGTTCAATAGAAGCATTGGCAGACTTAGGAGCTAGTATAAATCTAATGCCGTATTCACTATACGCTAAACTAGACCTTGGAGAATTAAAACCAACAAGAATAAGCATACAACTAGCCGACCGATCAATAAAATATCCTAGAGGGATAATGGAGAACATGCTAGTTAAAGTTGGTACTTTAGTATTCCCAGTAGATTTTGTTGTTCTGGACATGGAAGAAGATTCTCAAGTTCCTCTCATATTAGGAAGACCATTCTTAAACACGGCTAAAGCAATGATAGACGTGTTCGGTAAGAAACTGACCCTAAGTATAGAGGATGAGAGTGTTACCTTTTCAGTGGATAGAGCTATGCAACAACCACAATCTGCAGATGATACATGTTATTATATTCAAACTATAGATGCACATGCAGAATTATTAGAAGAATTTCCAGAATTACAAGGAACAGGAGAATGTTCTTTAGGAGAAGTTAATGAACCAATTGATGAAGCTGAAATGTTAGCTACACTTATAGCTAATGGATATGAACCAACAACAGAAGAAATTCAAATGCTAAAAGAAGAAGACAGATATCGATATAAATCATCGATAGAAGAACCTCCGAAATTAGAGTTAAAGCCACTTCCAAACCATTTGGAATACGCTTATTTACATGGTGAATCTGAATTACCTGTAATAATATCGTCTTCTCTTACTGAAAATGAGAAATCACAACTCATTTCTGTGTTGAAAGCTCATAAACCAGCCATTGCATGGAAGATTCATGATATTAAAGGAATAAGTCCTTCGTATTGCACACATAAAATCCTTATGGAAGAAGGTCATAAAACATATGTGCAACGCCAACGAAGACTGAATCCTAATATGCAAGATGTAGTTAAGAAAGAGATTATTAAACTGCTAGATGCAGGTTTGATATATCCAATTTCTGATAGTCCATGGGTAAGCCCAGTTCAATGCGTACCTAAGAAGGGTGGCATGACTGTCATCACAAATGAGAAAAATGAGCTTATTCCTACTAGGACTGTAACAGGATGGCGTGTATGTATTGATTATAGAAAATTAAATGACGCCACCAGAAAAGATCACTTTCCCTTACCTTTCATAGATCAAATGTTGGAAAGATTAGCCGGAAATAGTTACTACTGTTTTCTAGATGGATTTTCCGGATATTTTCAAATTCCAATAGCACCCGAAGATCAAGAGAAAACCACATTCACGTGCCCTTATGGTACTTTTGCTTACAAACGCATGCCATTTGGACTTTGTAACGCCCCTGCAACCTTTCAAAGGTGTATGATGGCGATTTTTCATGACATGATAGAAGAATGCATGGAAGTATTCATGGATGACTTTTCAGTCTTCGGTGATACATTTAAATCATGTCTAGTTAATCTGGAACGAATGCTAATTAGATGCGAAAAATCAAATCTAGTACTTAATTGGGAGAAATGCCATTTCATGGTTAAAGAAGGCATCGTTCTTGGACATAAAATTTCAAAAGAAGGAATTGAAGTGGATAGAGCTAAAGTAGATGTAATTGCTAAACTTCCACATCCCACCAATGTTAGAGGAGTTAGGAGTTTTCTAGGGCATGCCGGTTTTTACCGACGTTTTATAAAAGATTTTTCTAAAATTGCCACTCCTATGAATAAACTCCTAGAAAAGGATGCGCCATTCATCTTTACAGATGAGTGTATCAAATCTTTTAATATTCTTAAAGAAAAACTCACTAATGCACCGATCATGATAACACCAAATTGGAATCTACCATTTGAACTAATGTGCGATGCAAGTGATTTTGCAATGGGAGCCGTTTTAGGACAAAGGATTGAAAAACGATTTCAACCTATATATTATGCTAGTAAGACATTACAAGGAGCACAAACGAACTATACAACTACTGAAAAAGAACTCCTTGCTATTGTCTTTGCTTTTGACAAATTTCGATCATATCTCGTTCTAGCAAAAACGGTGGTCTATACCGACCATTCTGCTCTTAGATACCTATTTTCAAAACAAGATGCTAAACCAAGATTAATCCGTTGGATCTTACTCTTACAAGAGTTTGATATTGAAATCCGAGATAAAAAAGGAGCAGAAAATCTCGCCGCTGATCATCTTTCTCGTCTTGAAAATCCCGAATTAGAAGTTCTGAATGAATCGGCCATACAAGACAACTTTCCTGATGAATATCTATTGAAGATAGATTATAAAGAAATCCCATGGTTTGCAGACTATGCAAACTACTTAGTTTGTGGATTCCTTGAAAAAGGATTATCATACCAAAGACGAAAGAAATTCTTCAGTGATATAAAACACTATTTCTGGGAAGATCCACATCTGTTTAAAAGTTGTCCCGATGGAATAATACGCCGATGTGTATTTGGAGATGAAGCTAGTAAAATTTTAAATCATTGTCACACAGGACCAACAGGAGGGCATTATGGGCCTCAACTAACAGCAAGAAAAGTTTATGAAGCTGGATTCTATTGGCCTACAATTTACAAAGACGCACACCTTCTTTGCAAATCCTGTGATGCATGTCAAAGGGCCGGAAAAATAAGTCAACGTGATGAAATGCCACAAAATGTCATCCAAGTATGTGAAGTATTTGACATTTGGGGTATTGACTTTATGGGTCCATTTCCAAAATCTCATAATAATCTATATATACTCGTAGCCATTGATTATGTATCTAAATGGGCGGAAGCACAAGCTCTCCCAACTAACGATGCACGAGTTGTAGTCAACTTTTTGAAACGTCTTTTTGCAAGGTTTGGAACACCGAAAGCTTTAATAAGTGATCGGGGTACTCATTTTTGTAATAATCAACTTGAGAAAGTTCTTAAAAGATATGGAGTAACTCATAAAATCTCCACCGCATATCATCCACAAACAAGTGGACAAGTTGAAAATACAAACCGAGCTTTAAAACGTATTCTAGAAAAAACTGTAGGATCAAATCCGAAGGAATGGTCCATTAAATTGGAGGATGCACTCTGGGCTTTTAGAACAGCCTACAAAACTCCAATTGGAACCACACCTTTTAGACTTGTTTATGGAAAAGCATGTCATCTTCCAGTAGAAATTGAACACAAAGCATTTTGGGCTTTGAAGACATGTAATCTTGATTTACATGAAGCTGGACGTCTACGATTAAGTCAACTAAACGAATTAGAAGAATTAAGACATGAAGCATACGAAAATTCGTTAATCTATAAAGAAAGAACGAAGAAATGGCATGATAAAAGAATCAGAAGTTCAAAAGAATATAAAGAAGGAGACAGAGTTCTTCTTTTCAATTCACGATTCAAGCTATTTCCTGGAAAATTGAAATCAAGATGGTCTGGACCATTCATAGTCAAAAGAGTTTTCCCTTACGGAACGATAGAATTAATAAATTCAAATGGGATTGAATTTAAAGTTAATGGTCACAGAGTTAAACATTACATACATGGTCCGATGGAAGTCGACAACGAAGTTAATCACAAATTCGACACCACAGCTAACTAAGTGTGGGGAGAATCAAGTCTTTAAAGGATAATATGTATTTCTGTTAGAGTTAGATTGTCTGTTTTCGTGTAGTTCTCGAAAATGGAACACGTATGGTCTTTCCCTAGCAGACCCTAAAGAACTAGTCTTCTCCCCCCATTCTGAATTTTTATTTTTTTTAGGTTTTTACGAAATGAAGACTGCCTGTGAACTAAACCATGGTCTAATGCTACACGCTTTGATCACTAAAAGAAATAATGACATACTACCGAGTGAATTAGTATCAGTAATCAGAGAAAGAATGGACGGAGTTAGAAAAGGATCCAGATGCGAAGATAATAAGTTACAATTTGGTAAAGGAAAATCAAAATCCGCAGCGAAAAGAAGAGCACGACACCTAGAAAGATGTCACAAATGCGGAAAATGGTCACATGGAGGTAAATGTTCAAATAATCAAACCTATTCAAATACCGAATTTGTTACTTTATGCAGAGACGGACCGTTCATATGTTTAGAAGAAAAGACAATGAATGCTCGAGGTTACGCCTATGCAGCCATGGAAGACCAATTAAACCGACTATCTTATGAATATAATAGATCATATAACTAAGAAACCTATTTCACAGGTATGTCTGTACAGTTTTTATTTTTATTTTTATTTTTAACCTTTTGATAATAAACGCTAATTTGTTCGCTAAAAAGTATTAAATTGGTATTAAATAAAATTAGGTTTGGCGACCGAAATTATTGATATCGTTCGAAAATTTATTACATCACTGCGAAATTTAACGTTTATTCTTAAGGTATAAATATCTTTAATCAATCAACCCAAAATATTTCAAAAATTCGTCATGAGTTAAATTAGGTCTTGGAACCGAAATTACTTTACCGAAAAGAGGGGCGCATATTTTTGATAATATTTGATTGATTACAGAGGGATAAAAAGACAAAAAGATTTTTAATTTTATTTTTACCATGTTTTTAAAATTAATATTTAAACCTTAAATTAATATTGTAAACTTTATATAAACAATATTTTTAAAATTGTAAATATTTGAAAAATTAATATAAGTTTGGTGTGAATTTTTAATATGAATTTTTAATTTTATGCATTTTAAATTTTAAGTTTGGTGTGATTATTTTTTTTATTAATTTTGAATTTTATATTTAAGTTGTGTGAATTTAAAAACAAAAATTTACTTTATCTCATTAAGTTAAAAATATGATTTTTAAATTTCGTCGTAAGTTGAAGACTAGGTCTTTGAACCGAAATTGCTTTACCCGAGGGAGGGACGAGAACTTTTATTATCATTATTTTTAATCTTTTTGATTTAAAGTATGCCAAAAAATTAAAAAATCCAAAAATCTAAGCTTTTAAAACAATCGCTACAAAAAGACAAATTTTAAAATTTTGTCGAGGGACGGACTAGGACATCGTCCCGAAACGACCTCGTCTTAAAAAGAAACAAAATTTTTAAAATTTTATTAAATTTTATGTTTTAAAAGTTTAAGGTTTTAAAAAAAAAAAAAAAAAAAAAAAAAAAAAAAAAAAAAAAAAAAAAAAACCTGGAATTACACCCCATGCGAGTCGCATGGGGGAAAGGCTTAAGCCATGCGACTCGCATGGATGTAAAAAAACTGGACAGGATCAAAAGCTCAGCGAGTTCTGCTTCTTTCTCACAATACACACACATATACACGAAAACTCTCCCAAACTCTCTCAATTTTTCACCAATTTTCACCAAATTTCTTGCAAAACTTCACAATAATCATGCCTAGATTCAGTAGTCTCAACCCCTTCAGGAGAAAGGTAAAGATTTCACCCCTAATCTCTTTAAATTCGAATTTTTGTGTTCTTGAGCTAAAAAATTTATATTTTGATTTTGTTAAATTTAGGTGTAATTAGAGCTAAATTGATGTTATATTATGCATGTATATCCTAGATAGAAGCTATTTAACATGAATTGAAGCTAAAAACTTCAAATTTTTAAGAATCTAGGGTTTGTGTTCTTGAGCAATTTGGGGCTTTTTGATATAAACAGGTTATGGCCGATTTTTGTCATGAATTGTTGCTAAATTAAGTAGTGTAACATGTTTAGGTAGTTAATTGATCCAAACTTTGAGCCTAAACATGTTTTTGAGAATTAAAGTAGACTTTTTAAGCCTAAAAATTCATGAACTTGGATAATTTGATATAAAGGCCATTTGAAACTTGTTTCATTGCTAGTAGTGATTATTTTGGCATGTTATTTGAGATAAATGCTTATGAACTTGATGTACATTTTTCGTATATGCTTATTTGACAAAGTGTAGACTTGACAAAAATATGAAAATGAGCACTAGTTTGATTTGAATGCCATGTAACAAGTGTTTAATTGTTATAATAATTATTGTTGACATGTTTAAGAGTTTAAATGTGATAAAACATTGTACACATTTTCGTATGTAAAAGTGTAGAATTGTTATCGTTAAGAAAATGTGTATAAAATGTGTTATGAATTGAACAGGTCATCATAATTGTTTCAAGTTATTATTTTGCTAACACTAATGCATATTTGGATGCACAAATTTTGTGTTTAATGTGTTTTGCAGAAAGCCGATACTGGAGGATCAGGAGCATCATCGTCCAGGCAACCAGAGCCCGAACCGGAAATGTTTCATGAACAGGAACAACATATGCAACAAGAAGAAGAAGAACAGGAGGAGCAACATATTCCTTATCACGATCAAGATCAATTATTCGTGAATCAGTTTCGTCAATTCGCTCCACATCAAAGGATTCTGAGTTTAGACATTAATGAAGATCAGTTACACCCAAATCTGAGATTTGATAGATGTTGGATAGAGTATCCAGACTATCAAAAGAACATGCACATTCTCTACTTTAAGGTTGTTGAAATGCCAAGGGCAATTGACTGGGTACCTTTGGAAACAGTTGACCTTGCCGAACCGATTCGGCAATTATTGGTGCAAAGGTATGGTAATTCTCAGTTTAACGATTGGATGCGCCTATTTTCCATTCGTAGAACCATATATAGGGAATGGTGTATAGAATTACTTAGTACTATTAAGTTAAACAGTGATGTTAGGAGGATAGATGATAGAAGCTTTATTAGATTTCTTTTAGGTGGACGCATGTACAGAATGTCCATGATAGATTTAGCAAGGGCCTTACAGATTTACACCCCTGCTGAACTTTTGAGCCCCGACTGTAATAGCCTGATTGCCCAAGGAGAAAGGGTAGATAGGGAATTTGATATTAACGCTGTCTGGAGGCGTATGTCCCACTTTAATGAATTTCACGCCAGTGGAAATCATACATACTTAGATATAGACAGAGCTGAACTCCGGGTGATTCATAGATTCTTAGCAAACACAATCACACAAAGGGGTAGGAATAAGGAAAAATTGACCGTAAACGATTTGTTCTACCTCAAGTGTATTAGAGACCCGAGGAGTTTCGTTAACATTCCCTATTGTGTTGGTTATTATCTCGCTAATGTAGTTTCGGGGATGAAATCGGGGAGTATTATAGGTGGTGGTATTTTCATTACTCTCATTGGAGAGTATTTAGGTGTAGATAAGCACCAAGGGGGTCCAATGAACGAAATAGAGGACGGAGGTGAAACTATAAGTTCAAACCTTTATCACGGTGCAAGGGTATTATTGATGAGACGTGGTCGGGTATATCGATACGAGGGACCTCAGCGACAGGTAGAGAGAGGTTCGGATGACGAGATGGAGGAGGCGAACAACATTATAGGAGTTGTTCGGGAGACTGCTCTTGATTTAGGTATTCGTATGGAGGATGAATACATGACGAACTATGATAGGCATATGCAGTACGAGGCATGGCAACGCCGGAATGACTACGAGCATTCCCGGCAACGAGAGCATGGCCGATGGGATTATCATCAGCGCCAAATTATAAGCCAGTTGCAGCCTGGCGAGATGTATTATCCGACCCGACCCGCATACTATCCCGCACATCAGCCAGAGATGAGACCACCCTATGATTCATATGATTATGACGCAGCATACCAGTACACCTATAATCAGCCATGGAACCCGGACGCGAACATGAATTGGGATCCATATCCTAATTTCCCTCCTAACCCACCTCCTGATCAGTAGATATAAGTGGTAATTTCTATTTTTATTTTAAACACTTAACATTTTATTATATTTATGTAATGTTTGATATTTTATTATTATTGTGTACTAATATTTTTCTTATAGTTCGAAAGTGGGATGCCAAAGTTCCATTTCAAATTGCATGTATGATTATATTTGTATTGTATGTATTCTCTTTTATGCACAAAACAGGGTAAAACAACGCGTTTTCAAAGACTGGCATTAAGTTCAGCAAAAGCAAGTAATTTTGACGACAATGATGCAAAATGTATGTGAAATAACAACAAGACGGAATGAACAAATGACGTGCACCATTTATCATTCAGCAAACAAACGCCAATATATTTGGAAACTTTGGTAAAAATTTAATCATTTTCACACAAATCACCCTCAATAATTTAAATTGTTACTGATTTCTTGCAAATGAGGGCATTGCAAGATCTTAAGTGTGGGAAGGGGTTAAATTCTTTCGGATTTTAAAATTTTTATATTAAACACTTGGTTACCATTAAAAATACTAGTAAAGCAGTAGTTGTATTAGAATCTAGTGCTCTCTGATAAAAAAAAAAAAAGAACAGCCCTAGTCTTATATACTAACTACCCAATTCTAGTAAATTTTTCAAAATTTTCAATTAAATGAATTCAAAATCATGTTTATACATATTTATGAACGATAAAACTAGGTTTTAACACCGAAATTATTGTTACCTCGGAAAGGACATAAATTGAGAAACAAACTAAAATGTTAAAATTCATTTAAAATGGAATAGAGGACGATAAAAAGAAAAATAAAAAGCCAAGTGTGGGAAAATTTACCAAGTTATTTTAAACATATGTCACATATATCTGTAACAAATAACTAAAAATACTTTTGCTTTGGACTAAACTAAACTGTTTTACCCAATGAAAGAAAAGAAGAGATGGATCCACACGATGAATCAATTCCATCATTAAAAGGAAGTAAAGTCTTCCGAAAAAGACACGCGCTTCTTGATTTAGGTCATGAAGTTGTCGTCCAGACCAGCTGTAGGTTGACGAAAAATCTAGAAAAGTCATCACTAAAATCAGCAGGAAATCCACGGACCTCAGCATCAAACAGGGTCGCCAAGTGGTCAGATTTATCCTAACCATGAGAAGGATTTATCTCGTACAATGGGGAGGCACCGTGCAAATTAGCTGGATAAGACTAATGAATCAGATCCCCAGAAAGGATAATCTCCTTAAAGATTAAAAATCAGCTTTTAAGACTGATATTACTCAATCCTAGAGATTGACCGTAAAGATTGAGAATTCAAACTCATGGAATTCAATGATATCTAAAACTCGAGCTGAAACGAGAAAATATTTTGATCAAAAATACAAACCGATTTGTTTTCTGAAAACCCTATTTTCAATGCGTTCATTACCATTGAACGTAAAATCCTAGGAATTCACCTGGAATTCATTAGGTCACCTGAACTAAATCGGGTGTCAACCGTAAGAACGGTGGTTGCATAACATGGTCAAAGACAGGACTTTGTGCCAAACCGACAAATTATAAGGGTGAGCTTTACTATTGCTCCTACCAAGGATAGTAATTGCGTCCGACACGTTATAGACCATAATCAAAAGCATGTCACGGGACATTGCCTTAAACAGTTGCTTGTTCAACGCTTTCCTTTACAACCGGACGGTAGTTTGCCGAAAGGTAATATACGGGACAAGTAAACTGGACGTGTTGCTTTCCAAATACAAGGTTAGCAAGTGGGTGACACAAAACCGCAAGTTTTGAGCTAAAATTTTCAAATTTGAAACCCACCAAACCCACAAAAATATTTTGCAAACACCGGTAAAGGGTTATTCCGGAAAACTTATCTAGGGTAAAAACTAGATTTAATTTTCAAAAGATCAAATGTTTTCATAAAGATCCAATTTCCTTAATGGATCTAAATTTTTATAGTCATGTGGGACTGTAAACCATATCGTCACTACCATTGTTTATACCGCCGTATAGAAATCACTGATGTACAAAGTATGAAGAATAAAGAAGTGATTCTAGTATTTCAAGACAATATTGCTTGAGGACAAGCAACGCTCAAGTGTGGGAATATTTGATAATGCTAAAAACGAACATATATTTCATAGCATTATTCCTCAAGAAAGACAAGCTTTTAGTTGCAATTGTTCTATTTACAAGTGATATTCGTTTAAATAATAAAAGGTGAAGACAAAAGGCAGATTCGACAAATTGAAGACAAAAAGGTCCAAAGAGCTAAAAAGTACAAGATACAATCAAAAAGGTTCAAAATATTGATGAGGAACGTCTCAAAATGACAAGAGTACAAGTTACAAGACGCAAAGTACACGATATAAAATAATACGCGAGGACGTCCGAAAATCCGGAACCGGGACCTGAGCCAAGAAGAAACGCCCGACGCAACGGACCAAAAATATCTAGTCTACTATGCACAAGAATATAATATAATATATATATAATTATATATAATTATATATTATATATATTATTATTATTATATTACGTCGGCAAGAAGAAAACAAAAGTAGTTGGCTGAATCCAGGGTGGCCATGCGACTCGCATGGCCAGAAGCACAAAACCATGCGAGTCGCATGGTGTGAGATTGCTGGTCAGGTCCTATAAATAGCCAGTTTTCTGACGAGTTTTAGACATCCTTTTTCTCTTCCTCTTCATAAGTAATATATATTTATATTTATAATTTATATTTTAATTTTAATTATAATTCTAATAATAAGGGTATGTTAGCGAATGTTGTAAGGGTGTAAGTCGAAATTCTGTCCGTGTAACGCTACGCTATTTTTAATCATTGTAAGTTATGTTCAACCTTTTTACATTAATGTCTCGTAGCTAAGTTATTATTATGCTTATTTAAAACGAAGTAATCATGATGTTGGGCTAATTACTAAAATTGGGTAATTGGGCTTTGTACCATAATTGGGGTTTGAACAAAAGAACGACACTTGTGGAAACTAGACTATGGGCTATTAATGGGCTTTATATTTGTTTAACTAAATGAAAGTTTGTTAATGTTAATATAAAAGATTTACAATTGGGCGTCCCTATAAATTACCATATACACTCGATCGGACACGATGGGCGGGGTATTTATATGTACGAATAATCGTTCATTTAACCGGACACGGGAATGGATTAATAGCCACTAGAATAATTAAAACAGGGGTGAAATTACATTCAAGGGTAATTGGTGTAATTGTTAACAAAGTAGTAAAACCTTGGTTTACACGCAGTCGATAACCTGGTGTATTCATTAAACAAAGTATTAAAACCTTGTTACAATTCGAATCCCCAATTAGTTGGAATATTTATCTTCGGGTATAATAATAATTTGACAAGGACACTTGCAATTTATATTTATGACTGATGGACTGTTATGGACAAAAACCAGACGGACATATTGAATAATCCAGGACAAAGGACAATTAACCCATGGGCATAAAACTAAAATCAACACGTCAAACATCATGATTACGGAAGTTTAAATAAGCATAATTCTTTTATTTCATATTTTATTTCCTTTATTTTATATTTAATTGCACTTCTAATTATCGCACTTTTATTGTTATTTTATTTAATCGCACTTTTAATTATCGTATTTTTAATTATCGCAAGTTTATTTTATCGCATTTTTATTATTCGCAATTTCATTATCGTTATTTACTTTACGCTTTAATTTAAGTCTTGTATTTATTTTATATTTTACATTAGGTTTTAACTGCGACTAAAGTTTTAAAATCGACAAACCGGTCATTAAACGGTAAAAACCCCCCTTTATAATAATAATATTACCTATATATATATTTGTATTTTTATAAAAGTTAACTAATATAGCGTTGAGCTTTGTTTAAAGATTTCCCTGTGGAACGAACCGGACTTACTAAAAACTACACTACTGTACGATTAGGTACACTGCCTATAAGTGTTGTAGCAAGGTTTAAGTATATCCATTCTATAAATAAATAAATATCTTGTGTAAAATTGTATCGTATTTAATATTATTTTCTAGTAAAATATAAACTATTTTATATACACCTCGCACTTCATCAGTCTTACAAACTGATCTCGCCTTAAATAGTTGTGCCGAGGAATTCTGGCAGACTCTAGACAAGATTTCATCAATCATGTCTCCGGGTAGGTCTCTTAAAATATTGGGTTGTCTATCCATTTTGTGTTTTTAAACTGTAAAATAGACAAGAGTTAGATTCATAAAAAAATACTTATTAATACAAGCAATTTTTACATATATCATAAAGCATACGAACACTATATTACATATATTACACCACACGAATACAACTATCTTATTCCGACTCGCTCGTTTCTTCTTCTTCGGTTTTGGTTCGTTTTGCCAAGTTTCTAGGGATATATGATGTTCCCCTAATACGAGCCGTCGTTGTCCACATTGGTTTAGAAAAACCTGGTGGTTTAGAGGTTCCCGGGTCATTGTTACAACTTAAGGACTTCGGGCGTTGACGATACATATAAAGTTCATCGGGGTTGGAATTAGATTTCTCTATTTTTATGCCTTTTCCCTTATTATTTTCTTTTGCCTTTTTAAATTCAGTTGGGGTAATTTCTATAACATCATCGGAATTCTCGTCGGAATCCGATTCATCGGAGAATTGGTAATCCTCCCAATATTTTGCTTCCTTGGCGGAAACACCATTGACCATAATTAACCTTGGTCGGTTGGTTGAGGATTTTCTTTTACTTAACCGTTTTATTATTTCCCCCACCGGTTCTATTTCTTCATCCGGTTCCGATTCTTCTTCCGGTTCCGATTCTTCTTTCGGTTCCGACTCTTCTTCCGGTTCCTCTTCGGGAACTTGTGAATCAGTCCACGAATCATTCCAATTTACATTTGACTCTTCATTATTATTAGGTGAGTCAATGGGACTTGTTCTAGAGGTAGACATCTATCACATAATATCAAACGCGTTAAGAGATTAATATATCACATAATATTCACATGTTAAAAATATATAGTTTCCAACAAAATTTGTTAAGCAATCATTTTTCAAGTAAACACGGTCGAAGTCCAGACTCACTAATGCATCCTAACAAACTCGATAAGACACACTAATGAAAAATTCTAGTTCTCTAAGACCAACGCTCGGATACCAACTGAAATGTCCCGTTCTTATTGATTAAAAACGTTCCATATTAATTGATTTCGTTGCGAGGTTTTGACCTCTATATGAGACATTTTTCAAAGACTGCATTCATTTTTAAAACAAACCATAACCTTTATTTCATAAATAAAGGTTTAAAAAGCTTTACGTAGATTATCAAATAATGATAATCTAAAATATCCTGTTTACACACGACCATTACATAATGGTTTACAATACAAATATGTTACATCGAAATCAGTTTCTTGAATGCAGTTTTTACACAATATCATACAAACATGAACTCCAAATCTTGTCCTTATTTTAGTATGCAACAGCGGAAGCTCTTAATATTCACCTGAGAATAAACATGCTTTAAACGTCAACAAAAATGTTGGTGAGTTATAGGTTTAACCTATATATATCAAATCGTAACAATAGACCACAAGATTTCATATTTCAATACACATCCCATACATAGAGATAAAAATCATTCATATGGTGAACACCTGGTAACCGACATTAACAAGATGCATATATAAGAATATCCCCATCATTCCGGGACACCCTTCGGATATGATATAAATTTCGAAGTACTAAAGCATCTGGTACTTTGGATGGGGTTTGTTAGGCCCAATAGATCTATCTTTAGGATTCGCGTCAATTAGGGTGTCTGTTCCCTAATTCTTAGATTACCAGACTTAATAAAAAGGGGCATATTCAATTTCGATAATTCAGCCATAGAATGTAGTTTCACGTACTTGTGTCTATTTTGTAAATCATTTATAAAACCTGCATGTATTCTCATCCCAAAAGTATTAGATTTTAAAAGTGGGACTATAACTCACTTTCACAGATTTTTACTTCGTCGGGAAGTAAGACTTGGCCACTGGTTGATTCACGAACCTATAACAATATATACATATATATCAAAGTATGTTCAAAATATATTTACAACACTTTTAATATATTTTGATGTTTTAAGTTTATTAAGTCAGCTGTCCTCGTTAGTAACCTACAACTAGTTGTCCACAGTTAGATGTACAGAAATAATTCGATAAATATTATCTTGAATCAATCCACGACCCAGTGTATACGTATCTCAGTATTGATCACAACTCAAACTATATATATTTTGGAATCAACCTCAACCCTGTATAGCTAACTCCAACATTCACATATAGAGTGTCTATGGTTGTTCCGAAATATATATAGATGTGTCGACATGATAGGTCGAAACATTGTATACGTGTCTATGGTATCTCAAGATTACATAATATACAATACAAGTTGATTAAGTTATGGTTGGAATAGATTTGTTACCAATTTTCACGTAGCTAAAATGAGAAAAATTATCCAATCTTGTTTTACCCATAACTTCTTCATTTTAAATCCGTTTTGAGTGAATAAAATTGCTATGGTTTCATATTGAACTCTATTTTATGAATCTAAACAGAAAAGTATAGGTTTATAGTCGGAAAAATAAGTTACAAGTTGTTTTTGTAAAGGTAGTCATTTCAGTCGAAAGAACGACGTCTAGATGACCATTTTAGAAAACATACTTCCACTTTGAGTTTAATCATAATTTTTAGATATAGTTTCATGTTCATAATAAAAATCATTTTCTCAGAATAACAACTTTAAAATCAAAGTTTATCATAGTTTTTAATTAACTAACCCAAAACAGCCCGCGGTGTTACTACGACGGCGTAAATCCGGTTTTACGGTGTTTTTCGTGTTTCCAGGTTTTAAATCATTAAGTTAGCATATCATATAGATATAGAACATGTGTTTAGTTGATTTTAAAAGTCAAGTTAGAAGGATTAACTTTTGTTTGCGAACAAGTTTAGAATTAACTAAACTATGTTCTAGTGATTACAAGTTTAAACCTTCGAATAAGATAGCTTTATATGTATGAATCGAATGATGTTATGAACATCATTACTACCTTAAGTTCCTTGGATAAACCTACTGGAAAAGAGAAAAATGGATCTAGCTTCAATGGATCCTTGGATGGCTCGAAGTTCTTGAAGCAGAATCATGACACGAAAACAAGTTCAAGTAAGATCATCACTTGAAATAAGATTGTTATAGTTATAGAAATTGAACCAAAGTTTGAATATGATTATTACCTTGTATTAGAATGATAACCTACTGTAAGAAACAAAGATTTCTTGAGGTTGGATGATCACCTTACAAGATTGGAAGTGAGCTAGCAAACTTGAAAGTATTCTTGATTTTATGAAACTAGAACTTTTGGAATTTATGAAGAACACTTAGAACTTGAAGATAGAACTTGAGAGAGATTAATTAGATGAAGAAAATTGAAGAATGAAAGTGTTTGTAGGTATTTTTGGTCGTTGGTGTATGGATTAGATATAAAGGATATGTAATTTTGTTTTCATGTAAATAAGTCATGAATGATTACTCATATTTTTGTAATTTTATGAGATATTTCATGCTAGTTGACAAATGATGGTTCCCACATGTGTTAGGTGACTCACATGGGCTACTAAGAGCTGATCATTGGAGTGTATATACCAATAGTACATACATCTAAAAGCTGTGTATTGTACGAGTACGAATACGGGTGCATACGAGTAGAATTGTTGATGGAACTGAACGAGGATGTAATTGTAAGCATTTTTGTTAAGTAGAAGTATTTTGATAAGTGTATTTAAGTCTTTCAAAAGTGTATAAATACATATTAAAACACTACATGTATATACATTTTAACTGAGTCGTTAAGTCATCGTTAGTCGTTACATGTAAGTGTTGTTTTGAAACCTTTAGGTTAACGATCTTGTTAAATGTTGTTAACCCAATGTTTATAATATCAAATGAGATTTTAAATTATTATATTATCATGATATTATCATGTATGAATATCTCTTAATATGATATATATACATTAAATGTCTTTACAACGATAATCGTTACATATATGTCTCGTTTAAAAATCATTAAGTTAGTAGTCTTGTTTTTACATATGTAGTTCATTGTTAATATACTTAATGATATATTTACTTATCATAGTATCATGTTAACTATATATATATCCATATATATGTCATCATATAGTTTTTACAAGTTTTAACGTTCGTGAATCACCGGTCAACTTGGGTGGTCAATTGTCTATATGAAACATATTTCAATTAATCAAGTCTTAACAAGTTTGATTGCTTAACATGTTGGAAACATTTAATCATGTAAATATCAATCTCAATTAATATATATAAACATGGAAAAGTTCGGGTCACTACATTCAAAGCATCAAAATTTCCTTTTAGAGTTCATCAAACCCTAATCAAGAATCACAAAACCAATAATCATGTTAATGATGTTTTTCAAATCAACCTACACATCAAATTGATGCTAAAGATGCTAGTAACACTTTTAAAACATAAACTCTAACAATTTAACAACATTAACTCATCCAAAATCAAGGATTAAGCACACCCATTTCAAATGTTCAAACTAGTTACTCAAAACAACGAATCGAGCAAACAAAACAAATATTCATGTTATACACGAGCCATAGACACTAACTAACACCATTTCAAGTCAAAAACACGAATTTAGAGAAATCTAGAGTTTTTAGAAACTTTACCCCAAGCTATGAAATTGGTACCAAATCGAAGAGGATGAAGAGAGGATCACGAAAATGTAATTTGTTTTGATGTTTGCTTCTCCAATCGGATTTAGATGATGAATTTGTGAGTTGGGTGTTTATGGTTCAAAAATGGAAGAGAGAAAGGAGGTAGAAGGAGAAGAGGAAAAATGAATGGATGAGATGGGGAGGTGGTGACTAGTCACCAAACATTTGGCCAAATGCCAAGATTAGTCCCTCAAGTTTGTTGTCGGGTGCGGGAGTTAACCAAACGAATATTTCTTAAAACGCTCGAGTAAACGAGTGATGTTATAATTAAATAACGGGAATATTAAGAACGTTAGTCATCGGAAAATACGAATTTAAATAACGAAAGATATTATATAAAAAAACGGTGTTAAAATTAAATTTAACGGAAAAACGCGGGATGTTACATTATCCACACCTCAAAAGAACTTTCGTCCCGAAATTTAGTTGGAAGTAGTAGTTGTTGTTTCTTCTTCAAAACCTTGCATTGTAAATTCTACGAATAAGTGAGGGTACTACCTTGGGCATTTCAACGAACTTTGACGGTCGGGATTTTACATTGTTTTAAAGTTGGTTTCACGATTCATAATTTCAACCGGTTCTCCTAGGAAGTGAAGTTTGTCATCGATAGTAAGTTCATCAAAAGAAATAACAAGTTATTGCTCGGCAAGACACTTCTTTAAGTTTGGTATATTGAATGTAGGATGAACGGGGCTCAAATGAATCGAAAAATCTAAATGGTTAGCAACGGGTCCAAAACGCCCCAAGATTTTTAAAAGGATCAAAATATAGCAGATTTAGCTTTCTACGCTTCCCGAAATGAATTACACCTCCTCAAGATGCGACTTTTTACGTTACGCGGTTTTCCACATGGAATTTGAAAAGTTTAGGTCTAACAGTGGCATAGCTCCTTTGGCGACTACGGTCGTCTCGAGCCTTTATGAGGTTAAAGAAGTTTCATGGTTGTTCCATGAATTAGCTCGGGTTCGGTGGTTTGATTATCATTTACTTGGTTCTACAAAAGGAGAATGACGTTTCTGGTCACATAAGATTTCAAAAGGTGTGACGTTAAGACTTGAATGATAACCATCGGCGTAAGAGAATTTAGTAAAGGCAATGACTTTTCTCAAGAAATTTTGAAGTCGATAACACGAATTCGTTTTATGATTTCCAAGGTTTGAATCGTATATTTTTTTTTTTGGCCTTCGAGATGCGTTGATGTGTTGTACTCATGTTTAAACGTGGTCCCGGGGCTTTTCGTAAAGCACTCCGAAATCTAGAAGTGAAACAAGAATCTCGATCTGAAATGAGGTACATTTCTGTAAGGTATGTTTGAACGGGTACATCAGGACTCGAAAACGTTAGTTAGAACAAGTTTCTCAAGAAATTTGCGTCGCGAAAGATTTATCTGTTTCCAAAAACGTTTGTCGGAGCAAGTTCTCATCGGTTTCTGAAAACGTTCATCGGGGCTATTCACCCTCGAGGCGAGTACTAGTATAATGTGAAGAGTCTATCTCTCCATTGAAAATTTAGAATCAAAGATTTCCTTATACGGAAGTACGAGTGTAATACGAGAGAAGTTTCCACCTCGGTGTGAGCATAACAGGTATATTGTAGTTCGTTGATAAAACTGTGCGAGGACGAGATAGTATTCATGTATAACGTATGTTTGAAGTTGAAAGAATTCATCATTCATTCGGAAGCATAAATATGGTTCGACAATATTCGAAGGTGTGTCCCCGGTATGGTTGTTGTCAGTACTTTCGGAGTTTTCAGATGTCCAAACATGAATAGATGAAGTCATGTACATGGCACATGGTGGTGATTAGGTTGATCGAGTCTAACCACCATCACGTGTCATTAGAACTTTGGTATGTCTTACCGTAATATAACCACGTTGATCGAGTGTCGTTATATTACGCTAACTCATACCTCCATTCCCACATCACTCCATAGATTCAAGTTCGTGTCATCGTGAAGATCTAAAATGAACAAAATGTAACGACGTCTCAAACGTGACTCGTATTAAATCGAAAGAATTTCTGCAACTCTAAGGAAGGGTTCCCCGAGGGAAGTGTATAAATGATTGTTCACGTCAATGCGGTTCGAGTCAGACAATAATGTATTTAGGTATGAAAAAAGTAACGAGTCATGATAACGAGTAGTACGCAACCGTAGTGATAAATAGTGATGACGATGCTCATCTAGAGTGGTGGTGGTAACTTTACAACACTTGTGGATAGTAAGCTGAGATGGGGTGGATAACAACCAAGGAGTCAGAATTCCCGAACTAGAGTGACTAACGAAGTCGTGGTCATCCGTACGCGTATAAACCTTGAATTCACGTGTGTTACCAAAAAGTGGCGGAATACGAGTTCGTATGATGAAGGTTGGGTACCATTAAAAAATTTGCCTAAGAATGATTCAAGTATAATGCACAAGTATTCAAGTAAGTGCTATCTATAGCAAATGTATGTCAGAATGCAATGGCTAACTATCCGGTTGTAGTCTAGATTCACTAATGCGTCCTAACGACTCTGTCAGACACACTAATGCATATCCTAGTTCCCTACAACAAACGCTCCGATACCATCTGTAACGACCCGACAAAATCGTCATTGACGGCGCCGCTAACTTAAGTCCCGTTACGTGGTCGTAGTCCCTATATGAGACTGGTTTGACCAAAATTATGTCGCGTTCTTTTGAAACGTATCATGCTTACAAAGTTTAGTTTACAAAACCGTTCGACAACAATTTTAAGTTTGCAAAAGTATAAATTATAAATGAGATAACTTGCGACATAATTAGTTTAAAATCACGGTTGCTATAAATAGAGTAAGTATGTAAACGATATGTTTGAATCCAAAGGTGCTATCACTAGCGTATGTATGTATGTATGCTTGACCCCAAGCAAGAAATCAGAGTGTATGCATGTATGCTCGACTCCAAGCAAGTATGAGTGTACGCGGAAGCATGTATCAAATAGCCAAGTATGAACCTGAGAAACATATAGAAAACTGTCAACGAAAAACGTTGGTGAAATCATAGGTGTTTGTAATAAACGTTGTTTTTGAACCACAAGATTTAGTATTCCCATAACGTTGATTATCAAAATTGTTTGCATTCCAAAAGTATTGTTCGCGAGCACCCAATTATCAAGACTTAACATTTCCTTCCATAGAACCCCATCACAATAGTGTTAGAACATACACTATTTCTCGAAAATATATTTCATCTGTAGACGGTAGTGAACCGTCCGAAATGAGGGTTCGTCAAACCCGTATGGCCACACAATATAAGTTCTCGCTTACACCCTGCAAGTGTAACTAATGATAATCGAATTGAGGATTTTTGTTCTAACTCGCTGTGGAATGTTTGTTTTCCTTGTACTTGTGTTCAAAGTATAAAAGTAAGTAGTACAAAATGTAACAAAGTATATGTTTCTCAGCCCACAATTTAAAAGTATAAAAAGTTGTTGAAAAGGTGGGACTATGATCTCACCTCGAGTGCACGAGTATAAAAGCACTTCACAAAGTAAACGTGTGCATGATAGTTGCTTAGCCTTGACCTAAACAAATAAGTTGTATCAATTAACCGGTTACGACACAAGGTCGGGTGAAATGTGTTCAATTAGTCCTATGGCTCGTTACGACTCGATTATGTAGCATGTGAATCACGTTGTCAAGTTTCATGCAAGAATCACGTATAAAAGCATGTTAGAACGATTGTATAAAAGTTTGGTTAAGTTTGACTAAAAGTCAAACTTGGTCAAAGTCAAAGTCAACGGGGTCGGGTCGGGTATCCGACAATTTTCCTAAGCTTAGAATTCATATATAAACATGTTTGCCAAGTTTCATGTTAATCGGAGTTACGAGTAAGCGGGGGTGAAAATGTGAAAATCAAAAGAATTTGGGACAGGCCCAAATGGCGCGCCGCGCGGATTTTGGCGCGCCGCTCCATATAACTGATCAGCAAGTCTGGCAGTTTTCACACTCAAGCACGAATCCAACTTCAAATACCCATAAATCCTAAACCGTAAACATCCAAAACAAGTATCTTATATCGTTGGAAAGGTATTTTGACAAGGAATACAACTAACCACTTTTCATCAAGCAAAAACATCATTTACAATAGCCGAAATCTCGTCAAGTGGTCATTAAATGTTCAAAACCATCGTTTCAAGTTTACAAAACGCATTTTAAGATTCGGGAATGCAATTCACACATATGATATGCCGTTTTGAAGGAAATGAAACATACAATACAACTAATCACTAACTAATAACATTTCATGGCATTCAAAGCATCAAAATTTCCTTTTAGAGTTCATCAAACCCTAATCAAGAATCACAAAACCAATAATCATGTTAATGATGTTTTTCAAATCAACCTACACATCAAATTGATGCTAAAGATGCTAGTAACACTTTTAAAACATAAACTCTAACAATTTAACAACATTAACTCATCCAAAATCAAGGATTAAGCACACCCATTTCAAATGTTCAAACTAGTTACTCAAAACAACGAATCGAGCAAACAAAACATATATTCATGTTATACACGAGCCATAGACACTAACTAACACCATTTCAAGTCAAAAACACGAATTTAGAGAAATCTATAGTTTTTAGAAACTTTACCCCAAGCTACGAAATTGGTACCAAATCGAAGAGGATGAAGAGAGGATCACGAAAATGTAATTTGTTTTGATGTTTGCTTCTCCAATCAGATTTAGATGATGAATTTGTGAGTTGGGTGTTTATGGTTCAAAAATGGAAGAGAGAAAGGAGGTAGAAGGAGAAGAGGAAAAATGAATGGATGAGATGGGGAGGTGGTGACTAGTCACCAAACATTTGGCCAAATGCCAAGATTAGTCCCTCAAGTTTGTTGTCGGGTGCGGGAGTTAACCAAACGAATATTTCTTAAAACGCTCGAGTAAACGAGTGATGATATAATTAAATAACGGGAATATTAAGAACGTTAGTCATCGGAAAATACTAATTTAAATTACGAAAGATATTATATAAAAAAAACGGTATTAAAATTAAATTTAACGGAAAAACGCGGGATGTTACATGTTACTCGGCAGTAAACCGTACAAGTTATTTGCTTACTTTTCATTCGAGTTTTTCAAAGGTGAGTCTACAGTCCCGCTTTTTACATATTTTCAGGGATGAAAATACACAACGATTACTTTTACATTTGTACAAATTCTTTTATGTTTGACATGAGTACTTATTATACATATTGAGTTTTGTTCACAAAGCCCCTAGCTTGAATACTTTTATTACCTTCGGGTAAGCATAATTTAGATGGACGGATCCGTTAGGTTAGACAAACCTCACCCTACTATAACTATGGTGCATTTACTTTGAACTGTTTGTACACTCGAACAAGTGTATAAGTTTTTATGGGGTAAAAGAGGTCTTTATGCTAGTATTCAGGTGCTCGTGGATTATGTAACATTTTGCAACTTTGGGTTGTGCGTATTGAAATCTCGTAGTCAAATACAAATGAATTATTTTTTTGATTACCGATTTTCTGATACTGTTTACTTACTTAAACCTGTAGATTCACCAACATTATTGTTGACCTGTTTTTGCGTGTTTGTATTCTTAGGTCCATAAGAGGTATAGCTTCCGTTGTTTGTTTGAGGATTTACTCTGGCTGTGGAGTCAGCATAATTTAATTAAAGACAATTATTACTTTCGCATTTAAACTTTTGCATCTGTTTAATACTGTTGGCTTGTGGTTACGATCACAATAGTATTACTTATTTTGCTTTATTGAGTTATGTTTTGAAAGTCAACTATTTTAATAAAATTAAATGAGAATGTTTTGAAATGTCTCATATAGAGGGCGTAACTATTAACTGTGGGACCTATGATTAACATGCTGTCAGATGGGAATTTAGCAGGGTGTTATAAGTTTATTCTTTAAAGTCAGACCTTCTATTTTGGACAACATTCAGACATGCCATTTGGTGATGCATATAACACATAGCAAACAATGTTTTCAGGAGCTCTCATATAAATGTAATATGTTTAGGAACATCTAAATAACAATATTCCAGAAGATCAAAGTCTCAAATAATTTCTAGTTCATGTGAGGTCATTTAGACTGCATATGAAAACGGTTGCAGCTCAATAGGAGTTACCAATATTCGTTTAATCATATCGAGAGCTATACATAACCGTTTTACATGATTCTTAAGTCTATCTTGAGTGATTTTTAACAAGGAATCCAGTGGTTAGCATTTCAATGGCTCATTCATAAAGTATAAACACCAAAAAATTCGTATTGCATGCAAAACCCTAGCAAAAACTTCAATTAATCATAACTAGCACATCCGGTAATGAAATCATGCAAATCCAAAGTCCAAATTTATTAATTTTTCGAGATCTATCCATCTAGATACATTATAAAAATAGTAATTAAACTCATTTAATCATATTCATAACAAACCAATTCGTGATTCAAACAAAATACATCAATCGCGTAAAACAACGTATGCAATCACAACCAATTGAGCACTAGACTATTGTACACTATGTAATTGAACAAAATCAGATTTAAAGAGATTAAGGTTAGTGATTTATACCTTAAAAACATAATTAATTGGTACTAGCGTGTGTAGAACGATCAAAGGAACAACGTTGATGCACAAGATTTTGTCTAATTTTGATTGATGATGGTGGTCGTGGTGTTGAGATGGGAGACGGCCAAACAAGGAGAGAGAGGAAGAAGATGATGACTAAATGAGGCTAGGGAAAAAGATGCAGTGTTTTATTTACCAATTAAATTAGGTTAGGGCCTAAACCAAACCATCTAGTGACCCATTAAACCTAAACTAGTCCAATAAGGGGGTGATGGGTGGGTTCAGCCGTGGGGTCCTAGAGGGGGTTTCCTGGGCTCGTTTTGCTTATTAACTCGTATGCGCGTGGTCCGTTTCGAGTGTCGTTAATCGTGCCGGGTCCCAGAACATTAACCGGTCGTTGAAACACAATCCGCCGAGTTTAATTCATTAAATAAATGATAAATTAATTAAGTTTTTTTATAAAGTTAATAATTATTAAAAATAATTATTTCATCAATTTTCTAAATTCCGTAAACTGAAAGGTTTTCTATACGATTATCGTAATCGTGTCGTTTTCTAAGTATTTCGTTATACGAAAAAAGTTCATCAATTAATATAAGCATATTAATTTAAGTAATCCACTATGATCATGTATGCATTTAAATTAGTTAAACACATAAAGTTCTACATAATCACAGTTAAATAATTAATGGACAAGTAACGACAGTAACGGGAAAAGTAGGGTTGTTATATTACCCACCTGTTATTGAAAATTTCATCCTGAAATTTTAGTGCAATTCCGCCAAAGTCGTCTCCTCAGGAAACAGTTGCGGATACTTTTGCCTCATCTGATCTTCACGCTCCCACGTGAATTCTGGTCCTCTACGGGCGTTCCATCGAACTTTAACTATCGGGATTATGCTTTGCTTTAACCGCTTGAACTCACAGTCCATGATCTCAACAGGTTTTTCAACAAAATGAAGCTTGGGATCAACTTATATTTCTTCTAAAGGAATTACTAAACTTTTGTCCAATAAGCATTTATTCAAGTTAGAAACGTAAAAAGTGTCATGAATTTTGCTGAGCTCTTGCGGTAGTTTCAGTCTGTACGCTACCGGTCCAATCCTTTCGGTTATCTCGAATGGTCCAATGTATCTTGGACTTAGTTTGCCTCGTTTACCAAAATGCACTACTGTAACATCCCGCATTTTTCCATTAAATTATTTTAACGCCCGTCTTTTTATTTTAATAATATCCTCAGTATCTCGATTCGTATCCTCCATTAGCTAACGTTCTTAAAATATTTTCGTTATTGGATTTATAACATCTCTCGTACTCTCGTGTAATTCAAAATAATTCGTTTGGTTAATTCACGCACCCGCACCCGAACTAGAGGGACTAAACTTGCAAAGAGGCCAAAGATTTGACTAGGTCAACTAGTCAAACCTTCAACCTCCTCCTCTCATTTTCTCCCTTTCTCTCTTTTCATACTTCCATTTTTCCTCTCAAGAACTCAAACAAGATTCATCATCTAATTTCGGATTTGGAGGCTAACATCAAAACAAATTACATATTTGGAATCCTCTCTTCATCCTCTTCGACTTGATACCAATTTCATCTCATTTGGGTAACTTTCTAAAATCACTAGATTTTGTGTTCTTGATGTTTTTGAATTATAAAAGTGTTAATTAGTGTCTATGGCTCGTGTATAACATGAATATATGTTTTGTTTGTTCGATTTGTTGATTTGAGTAACTAGTTTGAACACTTGAAAATGGGTTTGCTTAATCTTTGATTTTGGAAGATTAAATGTTGTTAAATTGTTAAAGTTCATGTTTTAATTGTGTTACTAGTATCACTAGCTTCGTTTTGATGCGTAGGTTGATTAAGAAAACTTCAAATACATGATTTGTGATTTTTGTGAATTTTGATTAGGGTTTGATGAACTTGAAATGAACTTTTGATACTTTGGATGCCATGAAATGTTGTTAGTAAGTGTTTAGTTGTATTGCATGAGTAATTACCTTCGAAACGGCATATCATATGTGTGGATTGGATTCCCGAATCATGTAATGCATTTCAAGAACTTGAAACTTTGAAAATGGACCTTGAATGACCACTTGGTGAGAAATCGATTATTGTAAATGATGTTTTCGCTTGATGAAAAGTAGTTAGTTGTGTTCCTTGTCAAAATACCTTTCAGATGATATAAGATACATGTTTTGGTTGTTTGCGGGTCATAAATGGTGATTGTTTGAAGTTAGGTTCGTGCATAAAACTTAAAAACTGCCAGATTTCTCTGCACAGGTAATGGCGCGGCGCGCCATATACCCGCGCGGCGCGCCAATGTGGTCTGTCCAACTTTGTCAATTTTTGAATAATGTTTGCTATGCTACGCACCTCCGATTCACATGTAACTTGTTCTAACATGCTCATATATGATTTCTAAGCTTAGGAAAATAGTTCGGGACCCGACCCGACCCCATTGAGTTTTTCGTTGACTTTGACCAAGTTTGACTTTTAGTCAAACTTAACAAAACACTTATACAATCGTTCTAATCTTATTTTATACTTGATTCTTGCATGAAACTTGATAACGTGATTCACATGCTATTTATTCGAGTCGTAACGAGCCATAGGACTAATTGAGCACATTTCACCCGACCTTGTGTCGTAACCGGTAAATTGATACAACTTACTTGTTTAGGTCAAGGCTAAGAAACTTTGATGCACACGTTTACTTTGTGAAGTACTTTTATACTCGTGCACTCGAGGTGAGATCATAGTCCCACTTTTTCAACAACTTTTATATTTTTAAATCGTGGGCTGAGAAACATATACGTTACATACTTATATACATTTCATATGTATATATACCTTTCATACTTTTATACATCGAACACGAATACGAATACAAAGATACGGACGAGTTTGAACGAAAATCCTCAATTCAATTATCATTAATTACATCAGATGGTGTAAGCGAGACTATGTTGTGTGGATCCATACGGGTTTGACTAACCCTCATTCGGACGGTTCGCTACCGTTAAGCGAATGAAATATATTCTGGTACGGTGTATGTTCTAACACTTTTATGCTGAGGTAAATGATACGGTTAAGCTTTGATAATTGGGTGCTCGGTAAACAACAATACTTATGGAATTCAAACGATTCGGAAAATCGACTTATACTATAACTTGTGGTTCAACTTATTTTACTTACATACTCATTTACTAAACCTATGATTTCACCAACGTTTTCGTTGACAGATTCTTCTATGTTTTTCTCAGTTTTTGAATGCTTAAGTGATACATGCTTCCGCACTCTTTTGATACTTGTTTGGATGTCGAGTATACATGCATATTTGGAGCATCTTTTTGGCTACTTTTAAATTGTGTCGCATAGGTTTCAATTGTACGTTTAACATTGTAATGTAACTAGCCGTCGAACTTCTTTTGTAAACTTGAAACACCCTTTTACATTGAAATGAATGCGACATATTTTGGTCAAACGTTGTCTTAAAGACTTATGACCATGTAATGGGACCTACGTAGTCGACGCCGTCACTTGACGATTTGTCGGGGTCGCTACAAGTGGTATCAGAGCGTTGGTTGTAGGGATTTAGAGTTCATTGGTGTCGACCCCGAGTCATAGGGTACATTAGTGAATCTAGACTACAACCGGCATATAGACTGAGGTAGGAACTACTTGACTATTTGTGCATTATACTCGAACTCTCCTATCATATCTAACTCTTATTCGATTTTGATATCACGTTGTTAAATTTGATTGACACGCCACCTTGACTTTATGAAGTAATGTTAAATGCACATGTGAATCAGGGTAATATAATTTCCGGGATTATATTACGGTGGTTCACATGGACGTTCCGACATTATGACATAAAGAATTTAAGGCAAGTTAAGGAAATTTTCTCTTTATCCTTATTCCATATCACGGTTGGTATTATTGAGAATACTAACCAACGATATTCTTGTGTCTTGAAGGAACAATGGCTCGTCGACGCGCTCCTCCCGAAACTCCCGAACAAGCTATACAACGAATGATAGCCACTGCCGTGGATGCGGCCATGGCCGGTCACTCTTCTAACAACAATAACAATAACAACAATCACAACAACAACAACAACAATGGAGCCGGTAATTCAAACGAAGGGTGCTCCTATAAGAACTTCATGGGGTGCAAACCTCACACTTTTGATGGAACCGGGGGACCGGTCGTACTCACCCGATGGTTTGAGCAAACAGAAGCCGTCTTTAGCATAAGCGGTTATCGGGACCAAGACAAGGTCAGATTTTCCACTCACACCTTCGCCGGTATCACTCTCACATGGTGGAATACGTATGTACAATCGGTGGGTATCCACGAAGCCCACGCTCTCTCTTGGGTCGACTTAAGAGGAAAGATGATCACCGAATACTTCCCGCGCGAAGAGACCCGCAAGCTTGAACACGAGCTAAGAACTTTAAAAGCGGTCGGGAATGACCTAAAGGCCTATAATCAACGATTTTCTGAGCTAGCCTTGATGTGCCCAAATCTCGTGAGTACCGAGTCTCTAAGGGTTGAGCTATACATGGATGGTCTTCCTAAGAGCATCAAACAAGGAGTAATGTCATCCAAACCCGCTAATCACCAAGAGGCTTTGAATATGGCCCGCCAATTGATCCAAACGGTGGACGAAATTGAGGTGTCGGCATATAAAGCCGAGGATAAGTCGGGTGGCAACAAAAGAAAATGGGAAGCCCCCGAATTGAGCAACTACAACAACAACCCCGCCAAGAAGCCTTTCACCTCCAACGACAAGAAAGGCTATGCCGGAAGTCTACCATCTTGCAACAAGTGCCACAAACATCATTATGGCGAATGTAGCAAACCATTTTGCAACAAATGCCGCAACCGTCATTATGGTGAATGTGGTAAGTTAACTTGCCACCAGTGCCAAGGAAGTGGTCATACGGCCAACGATTGTAGGAGCGTCGCCCCCGTCGCCCAAAAGGCGCCCAATGCACACCGGACGGGCGTTTGTTTCGAATGTGGCCAACCGGGTCATTTTAAGAATGCGTGCCCGGAGAAGAAGACAAACCCCAATACACGCGGCCGAGCTTTCAACATTAACACCGAGGAAGCCCGAGATGACAACTAGTCACGGGTACGTTTCTTCTCAACAACCCTTATATTTCATGTTTATTCAATTCGGGTACCGTTAGACTTTTTATAACCAAGGCCTTGACTCGTACTCTTTGCACACCACCATATCCCCTAGACACTACCTATGCCATTCAGGTGACCGACGGAAAACTATTACGTTAAACTTTTTGGGTGGAGAATTTGAATTTTGACTTGACACCTATAGAACTAGGGAACTCAAAACCTATTCGTTAAGAAGAAAATGATCCCTTACATGTGTATAGATTATCGTGAACTAAATAATTTTCAGTTAAGAACCGATATTCCCTTTCCCGTACCGATGACCTCTTGATCAATCACAAGAATTCCGTGTGTATTCCAAAATCGACCCCCATTCCGGTTATCTCCAAAACGGTTTTCAAAATTCGTTACGATAGTTATGAATTTCTTATAGTGTCGTTCAGTTTAACAAAGGCTTCCTCCGTATTCATGGGCCTGATGGGCCTGATGGGTCGCTACATATGTAAACTTATCTAGACAGATCTGTCATCATATTCATATGTGATGTTCTAACCTATTCAATTCAAGCAAAGAAGAAAACGAACAACATCTTTGTCTTACGCTTGAACTCTTGAGGAAAGAGCAACTCTATACCAAAATCTCCAAGTGTGAACTTTGGTTAAACAAAGTCCAATTTCTAGACCATGTTGTTAGTGGTCAGGGTATTACAATAAATCTCGCAATCGAAGCCACACATAATCGGGAAACCCTCACGACTCTGACTTGTACTCGTAAAATCTTAGATCTCGCCGATTATTACCGCAGATTCATTTTCGACTTTTTTCTCGTGTTACTCGTCCTTTAACCCCGTTAACTCCCCCAGGAAAGGACTAAACCTCTCCGTGTCCGAACTTTTAACGCGATTATTCACCCCAACCTTACTAACTAAATTCATTTAACACAATGAAATTCAAATATGGAAATATTTCTACTCGAACGCCCGAAAGGCATACTCTCTCGACTCGAAATCAAGGAAACTGAAATTCGTTATTTTTGCACGAACGATTGGAATACTTAATTATGGATCCGATCAATCTTCTCATCACCACGTACCACGTTACATAACACTTTTATTTCACTATGACCGTCTGATATTACTGGGACCCAAGATAACACGCAATCCAAGGATACTTCCTTTCTCTTTGACTTATCGTCCTCATGCTCCTGATACGGACAACTACTACTCAACCCCGAACTATACAACTATGTGTTCTATCTCGTTTTCCCACCAGGTCTCAACATTTGACCACTAGATGCGCGATATGGCTACCTCAGGATGTGAGCTCATCCTATTCTAAGTTCTCATTCCACTCCTGTCCTTTTGCTTGAACTTTTGTATAAGGAAACCTTTTATATACTTTCTCAATGGAGAGAGAGACTCATCATGTATTACTAGTATTCACCACGAGGGTGAATAGCCCTGAAAAAATGTTCTCTGTAGCCGGTAAGGAACTTGTTCCAACGAACGTTTTCAAACCCTAACTAGCTTGTTCAAACATATCTTAATTCTATTCCAACACGGTGTACCATTGTCGATTATCTCGGATCACAATACTCGTTTCACTTCTAGTGTTACAAGAAGCCTTAGAGACACGTTTAAACATGAGTACCATGTATCATCCACAACCAACGGACCAAACAAATGTACGTTTCACATCTTGGAAAGACATGTTACAAGCATGTATTGTTGCCTTTAGTTGTCTCCTCTCACACAACAGTTACCATTCGTGTATTAACGCCGCACTTCCAAAACCCTATATGACCACAAATGTCATACCCCTATTCGTTGGACCAAAGCATGTGGCAAGCAAATCAACGAATCCGAACTCATTCAAGAAATAACAGTTGAGATCGTACAAGTCCGAGAAGGACTCAAGACGACTCGTAGTCGCCAAAAGGGCTATACCGATATTCGACGTAAACCTCTCGAATCCTAAGCCAGTAACCGTGTAATATTGAGAACTCGCACCTTGGGAAGGTGTAATCCGTTTCGAGAATCAGGGAAAGTTAAAATCGCGATATATTAATCCTTTTGAAACCTCGGGGCGTATTGGAACCGCTCCTACCGTTTAGAACTTTCGACTCAATTAAGTTTCCGTTTACCCTACGTTCCATGCAACAAACTTAGAGACGTGTCCTACGGAACAGGAACGTGCTACTCTCCTAGATAAACTTACTATTGATGGCAAACTCCCCTTCATGGGAAACTGGTTGAAATTGTGGATCGTAAAACCAAGTCTTAATACAAACTGAGATCTCGACTGTCAAAATTTGTGGGAATGTCCGAGGACGTATCTTCACTTATTTACAGCATTGACAACACTAGGTCTCGAGTAAGAAACCACGACTATTGCTTCCAACTAAATTTCGGGACGAAATTTCTTTTAAGGTGTGGGTAATGTAACATCCCGCATTTTTCCATTAAATTATTTTAACGCCCGTCTTTTTATTTTAATAATATCCTCAGTATCTCGATTCGTATCCTCCATTAGCTAACATTCTTAAAATATTTTCGTTATTGGATTTATAACATCTCTCGTACTCTCGTGTAATTCAAAATAATTCGTTTGGTTAATTCACGCACCCGCACCCGAACTAGAGGGACTAAACTTGCAAAGAGGCCAAAGATTTGACTAGGTCAACTAGTCAAACCTTCAACCTCCTCCTCTCATTTTCTCCCTTTCTCTCTTTTCATACTTCCATTTTTCCTCTCAAGAACTCAAACAAGATTCATCATCTAATTTCGAATTTGGAGGCTAACATCAAAACAAATTACATATTTGGAATCCTCTCTTCATCCTCTTCGACTTGATACCAATTTCATCTCATTTGGGTAACTTTCTAAAATCACTAGATTTTGTGTTCTTGATGTTTTTGAATTATAAAAGTGTTAATTAGTGTCTATGGCTCGTGTATAACATGAATATATGTTTTGTTTGTTCGATTTGTTGATTTGAGTAACTAGTTTGAACACTTGAAAATGGGTTTGCTTAATCTTTGATTTTGGAAGATTAAATGTTGTTAAATTATTAAAGTTCATGTTTTAATTGTGTTACTAGTATCACTAGCTTCGTTTTGATGCGTAGGTTGATTAAGAAAACTTCAAATACATGATTTGTGATTTTTGTGAATTTTGATTAGGGTTTGATGAACTTGAAATGAACTTTTGATACTTTGGATGCCATGAAATGTTGTTAGTAAGTGTTTAGTTGTATTGCATGAGTAATTACCTTCGAAACGGCATATCATATGTGTGGATTGGATTCCCGAATCATGTAATGCATTTCAAGAACTTGAAACTTTGAAAATGGACCTTGAATGACCACTTAGTGAGAAATCGATTATTGTAAATGATGTTTTCGCTTGATGAAAAGTAGTTAGTTGTGTTCCTTGTCAAAATACCTTTCAGATGATATAAGATACATGTTTTGGTTGTTTGCGGGTCATAAATGGTGATTGTTTGAAGTTAGGTTCGTGCATAAAACTTAAAAACTGCCAGATTTCTCTGCACAGGTAATGGCGCGGCGCGCCATATACCCGCGCGGCGCGCCAATGTGGTCTGTCCAACTTTGTCGATTTTTGAATAATGTTTGCTATGCTACGCACCTCCGATTCACATGTAACTTGTTCTAACATGCTCATATATGATTTCTAAGCTTAGGAAAATAGTTCGGGACCCGACCCGACCCCATTGACTTTTTCGTTGACTTTGACCAAGTTTGAATTTTAGTCAAACTTAACAAAACACTTATGCAATCGTTCTAATCTTATTTTATACTTGATTCTTGCATGAAACTTGATAACGTGATTCACATGCTATTTATTCGAGTCGTAACGAGCCATAGGACTAATTGAGCACATTTCACCCGACCTTGTGTCATAACCGGTAAATTGATACAACTTACTTGTTTAGGTCAAGGCTAAGCAACTTTCATGCACACGTTTACTTTGTGAAGTACTTTTATACTCGTGCACTCGAGGTGAGATCATAGTCCCACTTTTTCAACAACTTTTATATTTTTAAATCGTGGGCTGAGAAACATATACGTTACATACTTATATACATTTCATATGTATATATACCTTTCATACTTTTATACATCGAACACGAATACGAATACAAAGATACGGACGAGTTTGAACGAAAATCCTCAATTCAATTATCATTAATTACATCAAATGGTGTAAGCGAGACTATGTTGTGTGGATCCATACGGGTTTGACTAACCCTCATTCGGACGGTTCGCTACCGTTAAGCGAATGAAATATATTCTGGTACGGTGTATGTTCTAACACTTTTATGCGGAGGTAAATGATATGGTTAAGCTTTGATAATTGGGTGCTCGGTAAACAACAATACTTATGGAATTCAAACGATTCGGAAAATCGACTTATACTATAACTTGTGGTTCAACTTATTTTACTTACATACTCATTTACTAAACCTATGATTTCACCAACGTTTTCGTTGACAGATTCTTCTATGTTTTTCTCAGGTTTTGAATGCTTAAGTGATACATGCTTCCGCACTCTTTTGATACTTGTTTGGATGTCGAGTATACATGCATATTTGGAGCATCTTTTTGGCTACTTTTAAATTGTGTCGCATAGGTTTCAATTGTACGTTTAACATTGTAATGTAACTAGCCGTCAAACTTCTTTTGTAAACTTGAAACACCCTTTTACATTGAAATGAATGCGACATATTTTGGTCAAACGTTGTCTTAAAGACTTATGACCATGTAATGGGACCAACGTAGTCGACGCCGTCACTTGACGATTTGTCGGGGTCGCTACAACTACACCCTTCCAGGGTGATACCTTAAGCATGACTTTGTCTCCAACCTGAAATTCCAAATCTCGCCTTCTAATGTAGGCGTAACTCTTTTGACCACTTCGAGCCATTTTCAGTCTCTCTTGTATCTGTACGATCTTCTCAGTAGTTTTGTGTATAATCTCAGGACCTTTCAGTTGACTATCCCCTAGTTCAGTCCAACATACGGGAGACCTACACTTTCTGCCGTAAAGTGCTTTAAAAGGCGTGACCTTTATACTCGCGTGGTAACTGTTGTTGTACGAGAATTCTGCAAGTGGTAGATGTTTATCCCATCCATTTCTGAAATCAATAAAACATGCCCTCAACATGTCTTCTAATGTTTGGATGGTTCTTTCGCTTTGGCCGTCAATTTGTGGGTGATATGCTGTACTCATATCTAAACGGGTTCCCATTGCATTCTGCAATGTTTTCCAGAATCTAGAAGTAAATCTTATGTCTCTGTCGGAAATAATGGATATCGGCACTCCAAGTCGGGAAACCACTTCTTTTATGTAAATCTGTGCCAATTTCTCCATCTTATATTTTTCCTTAATTGGTAGAAAATGAGCTGACTTCGTGAGACGATCAACAATAACCCAAATAGTATCGTAACCTCCCATAGTCTTGGGTAGCTTAGTAATGAAGTCCATAGTAATATATTCCCATTTCTACTAGGGAATCTCTGGTTGTGTCAGCAGTCCTGACGGTTTCTGATGTTCTGCCTTGACTTTAGCACAAGTCGAGCACTTACCAAAATAGGTAGCAATAACGGCTTTCATATTAGGCCACCAGTACAGTGCCTTAAGATCCTAATATAGCTTGTCGGATCCAGGGTGAATAAAATATCTTGTCTTGTTTGCCTTATCTAGCACTAGTTCCCTTAATCTGCCAAATTTCGGTACCCAGATTATGTCTACGAAGTATCGGGTTCCATCTTCTCAGACGGCAAGTTTCTTATCCAGTCCTCTAAGTGACTCAGTAATAATGTTCCCTTCTTTCAATGTCTCAAGTTGTGCATCGCGTATCTGAGAAGTAAGGTTCATTCGGACAATCATGTTTAGCGCTCTAACTCGAAGGGGTTTAGCCTTCTCTTTCCTACTCAAGGCATCTGCAACCACATTAGCCTTTCCAGTATGATAGCGAATCTCGCAGTCATAGTCGTTCAATAGTTCTATCCAACGTCTGCGCCTCATGTTGAGCTGTTTCTGATCGAAAATATGTTGTAAGCTCTTGTGATCGGTGAAAACAGTAAACTTAGTACCATCCAAGTAGTGTCTACACATCTTCAGTGCAAAGACCACAACACCAAGTTCCAAATCGTGTGTCGTGTAATTCTGTTCATGAACTTTCAGTTGTTGTGATCCATAGGCAATCACTTTCTTCCGTTGCATCAACATGCAACCAAAACCTTGTCGTGAAGCATCACAGTAAATCACGAAATCTTCATTCCCTTAGGGTAAAGACAAAATCGGAGCAGTAGTCAATTTCTGTTTTAACAACTGAAATGCAGACTCACGTTGCTCAGTCCACTCATACTTCTTACCCTTGTGAGTCAATGCTATTAATGGTTGGGCAATAGTGAAAAATCCCTCAATGAATCTCCTATAATAACCGGGGAGACCTAAGAATTGCCGAATCTGCGTTGGCGACTTAGGAGTCTCCCATTTCTTGACCGTTTCTATCTTTGCAGGATCAACTTAAATGCCATTGACACCTACGATATGACCCAAAAATTGAACTTCTTGCAGCCAGAAGTCACACTTCGAAAATTTCAATTACAGCTGCTCTTTCCTGAGCATCTCAAGTAGCAAACGGAGATGTTGTTCGTGTTTCTTCTCGTTCTTAGAATATACCAGAATATCATCAATAAACACAATAGCAAACTTGTCTAGATATGACTTACACATACGGTTCATGAGATCCATGAACATTACCGGTGCGTTCGTCAATCCAAACGGCATTACTGTAAACTCATGATATCTGTAGCGTGTTCTAAACACTGTCTTCGGTACATCTGTCTACTTTACTCTCATGTGATGGTAACCTAACCTCAGATAAATCTTAGAGTAACATCCTAATCCTTGCAACTGATCAAACAAATCATCGATCCTCAGTAACGGATATCTATTCTTGATAGTCAGCTTATTTAGTTCTCTGTAGTCGATACAAAGTCTCATAGATCCATCCTTCTTCTTTACAAAAAAAACTGGAGCTCCCCATGGTGAAGAACTCGGTCGAATGAATCCCTTGTCTAAGAGTTCTTGTAACTGACTAGACAGCTCTTGCAATTCTGAAGGTGCAAGTCTATATGGTGTGCGCGCTACAGGTTCCGCTCCAGCATTAAGTTAATCTAAAAATCTACATCTCTATGTGGTGGCAGTCCGGGTAACTCGTCCGAAAAAACATCGGGAAAGTCCCTAACAGTCAGCTCATCTTCGAGTTTCTTGACTTCAGGTTCAGTTTTGCTTACGTGAACCAGCATAGCAAGACAACCCTTTCTTATGTGCTTATGTGCCTTCAAACAATTAATGAAATGCAACGGTGTATTACTTCTCTCTCCATACACCATCAAAGGCTCATCTTCGGTAACAGGAATGCAAATCATTTTCTGGTAACAAACAATATCGGCTCTATTCTCAGCTAACCAGTACATTCCAACCACAAGGTCAAAACTTCCCAGCTTAATCGGGATTACATCTATTCTAAAAGACTTTCAGCTGAAATCAAATTACAATCACGATAGACCTTATCAGCTCTCATTAGATTACCATTCCCTAGTTCTATAGAGTACAAGTTTACTAATGACGTGTGACGACCCGGAAATTTCCGACCAAATTTAAACTTAATCTTTATATAATTCCGACTTGATAAGCAATGAATTTTAATAAATCTTGAACCTCCAAAAAGAGTTTTACACAAGCTTTTGGTCACCCTTTTATTCCGACGATTCGCGAACGTCATAACTTGATTTAATTGTTTAATTATTGTGTATATATATGGATTTATATATATTTAACTTGAAAATATGATAATTAAATATCTCATTAAGTATATTAACAAAGTATTATATATATATTTTCATACTACTAATTTAAAGAGTTTTCAAACAATATATATATTACTATTTAAACCACGTAATTAACTTATGTTAAAATGTTATTTACATATAATGTATTACGAGTGTAAATACATCCTTACGAGTATTGAATACACTTTATAATATATCAATACATATAAAGGATAGCTATACATGTATTTCCGTTCAATTTTCTCAAAGAATTCTACTCGCATTCATACGGTATTTTTACCCGTATTATACACAGCTTCTAGAAGTATTTACTATTGGTATATACCAATAGAAATCTGCAATTATTTATGTAATATGTCATCCATGACCTAATCAATTTAATATGTCATGCATGACTTAATACAATTTAACTTATCTTAGATATTTTCACTAAAAGCCAAAATTATAAGCTTATAAATAAGGACCATTTTAACTCATTTTTACTCCACATTTTCTTAAACTAAAAACACACACTTGAATGCTCTCATATCATACTTTAATCTCAGTAACTTTCCTCTTCATAATCAAGGTGAAATACTTCTCAAAATCCTTGTTCAATTCCTTGTATAGTTGCTATCTTATTATACTTGTAAAACTTGTAAAAACTAGAACTTGTTTTGGTGAACACCAAGCTTGTTTGAAAAACTAATCTAATCTTTATAACTTAACTCTAATAACACTTATTTATATGTATTATGATGTTATATTAAGTTAATATAAAAACTTATAACTTGTACATATGAAGAACACCTTGAAACTTAACATATATCCTTTAATCTCCATTCGGTAAAAAGCGGGCTGTTTTGGGTTGGGAATTAAAAACCTATCTTAGACTTTGAGTTCGAGGCTAAGACTTTTGAAATATGTTCATATATGTAAATAAGACTTCCAGTATTTTTTTCATGATTTTAGACACAGTGGAAGTATTTTATCAAAAATCATATATTGGGTGGATGTCGGGATTTTTCCAAATCTATCCACCGACACAAAAAGAGGGTATAGCTCTAAAAATTACTACTTGGGATGAACTTTTCGAATTGGTTTTGTAAAATTTACTTCTTAATGAATCCATAGCAATTTGATTCACTTTAAACGGAGTTGTAATGAATATTTGACGAGCAAAACAAAATCTGCTAAAATTAACGTTGTATGGACGAAATTTATATTATAAAAACTATATTAACCATATCCTTGTTAACTTTTCCTATATCCTATATATATTTGGACATGTTATCAGTAGTATAACAAAATATTATAATCTTGGTTAATTCTGTAATTGTATATATGTATAATAATATTCTTGGTACGTCCTAACACAATAAGTATACAATACGTTTTGATAAATCCTAAGACAATACGTACACAATACGTCTTAGTTAATTCTAAGAGAATACGTATACAATACGTCTCTGGGTTGATGCAAAGACAATACGTATACAATACGTCGTGGGGTAATTCTAAGAATATATATATATATATATATATATATATATATATATATATATATATATATATATATATATATATATATATACCGATTATTGGACTGTTGGACTTTTCGGACTATTTTGGACTACTAACAAAGGACTACTAACAATGGACTACTAACATAAAATGTTAAAAATTATTATATAAGTATTCTATGAACTTGCTTTATTTTATTCATATGTCGTATTATTATCTGAATCGTTATTATTATTATAGGTTCGTGAATCCAAGGACGACGGTCATATTTTTAATAAGTTGAAAACTTATTATTAATATACTTTTACTACTGTGAGTATATAGTCCCATTTCTAAACTCTAAAAATATTTTGGGATGAGAATACATGCATTTTATGTTTTACGCTATGGACACAAGTACTTAAATGTAACACCGTACTTTTTTTTTATAACACAGTGGTAGTCTTATTTACAAAACGTGCCCTTACGTACAAACATAAACATAATTATTACACTTCATACATAAATATATTGTTATCAAAAACCGGTGTTACATTAATATTCAATTTCATATAGACAACATCAGAGTTCTAGACTTGTCGAACATAACTCAACACGCCCATCTTCTCCCATGTCCATAAAAGCAAAAGACCTACAATCAGCAAGGGGGAAGGTGGAGGGGTTAGCACAAAGCTAAGTGAATGGATTAATCTAACAGCTAAAACACATAGGTACAATCACTAGAACATGCAGCAACAAATTAATCAGACAGTTAATCACATAACTACTAGAACATGCAGAAACATAGCAATCTACCATTAACATACAACATAAAAGCAATACAAATACAATATCCAACAATCAATTAAATCCAAAGACCACTAAGGCATAAACACATCTTCAGCAACGGTCAATCCAAAGCAACCGTGATAACTACAAGCAATGGTCAATCAGAAGCAACCATCTGGGTAATCCGAAGTAACCCATTGAGAGACTCGGCAGCCTGGCCGGGCCAACAACCCCAGTTGATCAGTCTAGAGTCTACCAAAAACTCATAACTCTGTATCACTAGTATAAGTCTTCCACACGTGACAGATGCGTGATTCTGACTTATATTAATCATACAACATCAATGAGCCCAACCTGATCAGAAGCAAGGTTGATCTCTCCCGACCTGATCAGAAGCAAGGTCAGTCCAATAAACGCACGAGGTCATAGTCCACAACACACAACAACAAAGGTTCTAAGCATAGTAACTAGGTCAACGGTCTAGGTCATGTCACTATATGCCTTAATGGCTAGATTAACCCACTCACCGAAAACCAGCACATGAAGTACTCAGAGGTCTTATATTTCTGAGTCTTCACTTCTCCTGATCACCTGGAAACATCAGAAACAAAGTCAGTATAGTGTTCTAATCAATAATATAATTGATAAATACTATAAACTAGGTCATATTATCATATTCATCATATATAAGTCTACAACATAAACTCAGTCAATAACGACACCAAACGAGTACAGAACGAGACATACACAATAAAATCCCTTTTTCTGACCAAAATAAAGTTTGATTTAGTTTCTTAAAACCTTATCATTGGATAGTAAATTTCAAGACAAGTCCAACGATAGTTTATTCATCGAAAACGGAGTTACGGTTAGAAAGTTACAGCCTTCTCAAGTTTACCAAAAATTGACAAGTGCTCACTCGTGCGGACGAGGCCTCACTCGTGCGAGTGAGTCCTCAACCGCATGGTTGAGCCTCAAACACGTGGTCACACGTACGGGTGACCTGTCAGAAGTGTGGGAGCTGTTAGAACATTCCAGCTCGCTGATTTTTGCCATTTTGGCCTAAAAACTCGATTTTTGCAAGATCTAACACCAAAACCACTCCCAAAACATCATATAAACTATATAAAACATATTTCTAATAACAATAGACCATATCAAACACTTTAGATCAAGAATCAAGCATCAAAACCTAACTTTTACTCAAGAATACAAAAACCCAATTTGAGCAAGAATCACTACATGAATCTAAGAGATGCTTACCTTAAAATGATCACAAAATCACAGAGAACAAGAAGATGTGAATAATTTAAGCTCTAGATCAAAGATTAGATTTTAGGGTTTTGATTAGATGAAGATGAAGGTACGGGTGTGTGTTTGGGAATAATCTGGAAAGTGAGAGAAATGGCCAGCTCTAGACACTTAATTGTGGATAATTTCCACACTGTGCAACACACTGGTATTTATCAGTTATCTGATATCTTTCGTACATCATTTGGCAATCCAAACGAAGTCCAAATTAAATAAACAAATCTGTTCTGTATCCCTTGTCACGAACTGGTCTCAACTAAATAGTCAAATGACTATAAACATTCAACTAATAAAATAACAATATAAACGCACACAAGGGCAAAATGGTCATTTCATCTAGGCCCAATTATCGGGTGTTACATTAAAATATATTCTACGTTGAGTTGTACCACTTTGCATATTTTTCCCTAATAGCTTGGTAACTAATATTTACATGTTGTAAGAACATGTAAGCGCGAATCCTATTGATAGATCTATCGGGTTTGACAACCCCAACCGGGCTAGTCGCTCTAGTATCGTAAATGGTTGCATAGTACTTCATTTTTACTACACTTGGTACAGTGTAGGGAGATTTCATAATAAAGGGAATATGCCACATTAATGGTTAAGTATGGTTACCGAAGCGCTCAACAACTTATAGAATACTTTTATACACTTGCGAGTGTACATATATTTATAACTATGAAATCTTGTGGTCTATATTTATATCGATGATAAACCTATATATCTCACCAACCTTTGTGTTGACTTTTTATGCATGTTTATTCTCAGGTCCTTAAGAAAGTCTTCCGCTGTTGCATTATCTGAGCAAGCTGTGCATGGAGTCTCATACTTTTATTTAAATAAAGTGTTGCATTCAATAAAATCTTTGTCATGTATTATATTCGACTGTTACGTCACGTGTGTAGTATTTGGAAACCGATGTATTTTGGGGATTATTTCTTAAATAATCGCCCACTTGTTTAAAACATGCATTATGTATAATAATGATGTGCTTTTTATGAAACGAATGCAATATTTTCTAAAACGTATCATATAGAGGTCAAATACCTCGCTATGGGACCAATGAGAACGTACTGCGTTTATAGTAATATGGACGGGTCGTTTCATGACGATACATGATTCTTAAGATTATGGCAAAAATCTCTAGACACAAAACTCCTATCAGCACCAGAATCAAAAAGTACATAAGAATGATGATTGTCGAGTAAAAATGTACCCATGACTAACTTAGGATCATCACGAGCTTCATTGGAGTCGATGTTGAAAGCTCTGCCCCTAGCAGGTTCAGTATTCTTATTCGCAGTCGGACAGTACTTTCTAAAATAACCAGTTTTTTCGCATCCATAACAAACATCTGTACCAGCTTTACACTCCGAGGCTATGTGTTCATTCTTCTTACACTTATCACACACCTTGTTGCAATGTCCCGGGTGATGCCAGTTGCATTTAGCACATAACGGATACCTTCCCTTATAACCAGAGTTGATATTCAGGGCAGCAGTGTTACCCTTGACTGTATCCTGTTTCTTATAACGGATACCTTCCCTTATAGGGCTGCTGGTTGTAGTTCTTTCCAGAGTTGTTGTTATTCCACTTTATCTTGTTGTCAAAAGTTTTTGTCTCAGATGATGCAGGAGCCTTTCCTCGCTGTTCAATTTGATCCATTAACTCATGTGCCATTTCAACGGCCTCCTGAACCGTCCTTGGCTTTGAAGTAGTCACACCGCCCTGGATGTTCTCAGTTACCCTTTCACGTACAAGTGATCTTTCGGCGCTTAAGAGTAACCATATTTGGACATATAAGAGCAAGCTCAAAGAATCTCTTATTATAGTTGGCTAAATCAGAGCCAACCATCTTCAGGTTCTAATGTTCCCGCTCCATCTTAACAATCTCATTATAAGGGCAATACTCTTCGATCATTCTCTGTTTCAAGTCCTCCCAAGTAGTTTCAAACACCTGATCCATACCTACAGAATTCGCATACGTATTCCACCATGTTAAAGCACTATCTAACAGCTTACAGGACGCAAACTTCATCCTATCAGCATCTCTACAGCCGCTAATACGAAAAACAGACTCGAGCTTCTCAAACCAATAGTTCAAGCCTACCGGGTCTTCAGTATCAGTAAACGAGTGTGGTTCACAGCTCAAGAAGGTCTTATACATGCATCATCCTTGATTAGTGTTGGTGTTGGTAGTATTCTTGGTGTTGACATTGTTGGTTTTCTGGTTGCTGGTGTCATTATTAGTGTTGGTGGTATCTTGGTTGTTGTTGTTATGAGTATTGGTGGTGTCCTAATTGTTCTGGTTCTGCTGATTACCAGTGTTGTTAGTGTTGTTGCTGTTGGTTCCATTCCGGAGTTCAGCCACAGCTTCAGTTAGACCTTCGGTGATCCACCGATGGACATCAGCTTGGGTAATCTTCTTTGGTGGCATTATCTGTCTGGGCAAGATAACACACCAGATTAGCGTCAATGAAATCAGTCGTAAAAATATACTAGCAACGAGTAGTGATGCATAGTAAATAATATTAAATCGTAAAGATTCTAGTAGTGATAGTAGTAAGTAGCAGTGGTATGTAATGCGTAGGAGTGAAAGTAGTGATGAAAGTGAATAGTAGCAGTATCAACACTAAGTAGCAATAAAAAGTGATAACAGTAGTGATAATAAGCAATTCACAACAGTTATTAATAACTCATTATACATCACAGAATAATAGTAAACCAACCACCTTAGGTAACGAAATTTTTCATTCATTATTCATGCATTAATAATAAAATATCCCAAAAGTCATACGTAAAAACCATGAATAGTAGAAAAACCACATCAAGCAATGTATGGGCGGACACCAAGTAATAAGTAATAATATGAAATAGTATCTAGAAAAGTGGAACAAGTTCAATAGAGCATTTCTTGTATAGATTTCTGGAGTTCCTTCAACAGGTACTCGGCGATCCTTTCCAAATTCTCAACTCTCAGTTTAGGGTCGTCGGAACCATTTTCATTTGTAGCAACAGTAGAGGTGCTAGGTTTGGAAGTAGAAGCATCATAGGGATGGAAACGATGGCATTCTTGAAGTGTTCGGTTATCACGTGAAAAGTTTTGCCAAAATGGGTTCATGTTTTGTGCGGGTCCCTTTGGTGTCCTACCGGATTTAAGTCCGTAGGGGTTTTCATAGTTTGGGTGTTTGAAAGGTGATTTGGTGCCAGTAGGTGAAACAGGTAACTCAGGTTCGGATTCGGATTCTGGTTCCTCTTCAGGGTCCTCCTCAGGTTCCTCCTCCGGATCCTCCTCCGGTTGCTCCTCAGGTTCCCCCTCCGGATCCTCTTCCGGATCAGACTCATCATAGGTTCTGACATAACATTGTCCTCGATCTTAGGTACATGGCTCCCTTGTGCCTGCACCGTCTCTTCAGATTCCGTGTCGGAGTCAGTAAGAATGATGGGATTGGAAGAAGTCATCTAACACTCAAAAGAAACACAAAGTTAGTATACTAGAAATTATATCATTTAAGTTAGATATGAAATCAAGTAAAGCAGTAAGTAGTGTAACTATAGTCTATATAGCTCAAACTAGTCTATGGTTACAGTTTAGACTCAAAAGGTGTCCTAAGGTCCGACACTCGAATGCAGCCTAATCCTAGGTAACCTGGCTCTGATACCATATGTAATACCCCGTCAGAATTGACTAACGGCGTATTAACTCTGGTCCCACAGTTAACCGTCATGCCCTCTATATGAGATGTTTCCGAAAAGCCTAGTCATGCCCTCATACAATGTCTACAAATCGGGTTTCAGATAAGGTCTAGTTAAGGTTTACCAAATCAGTTTCAGCATGCGCAGCAGTTTTTGAAAAATTCTCATTTAATTTTGAAAAATAGCAATTAATGAACGGTCAATTGGAAATGACTCTAGATACTCCAAATTTTCAATGATAAAATAACCAAAGACTTTCATGTAGCCATTTTGTACAGTTTATTCTTTTAAGTCAGACATTCTGTTTTGGACAGCATTCAGACATATCATTTGGCGATGCATATAACACATAGCAAACAATGTTTTCAGGAGCTATCATACAATTGTAATGTGTTTAAGAACATCTATATAACAATATTCCAGAAGATCAAAGTCTCAAATAATTTCTAGTTCATGTGAGGTCATTTAGAGTGCATATGAAAATAGTTTCAGCTCAATACGAGTTACCAATATTCGTTTAATCATATCGAGAGCTATACATAACCGTTTTACATGATTCTTAAGTCTATCTTGAGTGATTTTTAACAAGGAATCCAGTGGTTAGCATTTCAATGGCTCATTTTTTTAATAAGGAATCCAGTGGTTAGCATTTCAATGGCTCATTCATAAACCATAAACACCGGAAAATTCGTATTGCATGCAAAACCCTAGCAAAAACTTCAATTGATCATAACTAGCACATCCGGTAACGAAATCATGCAAATCCAAAGTCCAAATATATTAATTTTTCGAGATCTATCCATCTAGATACATTATACAAACAGTAATTAAACTCATTTAATCAGATTCATAACAAACTAATTCGTGATTCAAACAAAATACATCAATCACACAAAATAACGACTAACAACGTATGCAATCACAACCAATTGAGCACTAGACTCTTGTACACTATGCAATTAAACAAAATTAGATTTAAAGAGATTAGGGTTAGTGATTTATACCTCAAAAACACAATTAATTGGTACTAGTGCGTGTAGAACGATCAAAGGAACAACGTTAATGCACAAGGTTTTGTCTAATTTTGATTGATGATGGTGGTTGTGGTGTGGTGATGGGCGACGGCCAAACAAAGGGGGAGGAAGAAGATGTCGTCTAAATGAGGCTAGGGAAAAAGATGCAGTGTTTTATTTACCAATTAAATTAGGTTAGGGCCTAAACCAAACCATTTAGTGACCCATTAAACCTAAATTAGTCCAGTAAGGGGGTGATGGGGTGGGTTCGTCCGTTTTGCTTATTAACTCGTATTCGCGTGGTCCGTTTCGAGTGCGTTAACCGTACCAGGTCCCCGGAACGTTAACCGGTCGTTGAAACACAATCGACAGAGTTTAATTCATTAAATAAATAATACATTAATTAAGTTTTTCATAAAGTTAATAATTATTAAAAATAATTATTTCATCAATTTTATGAGTTCCGTAAACTGAAAGGTTTTCTATGCGATTATCGTAATCGTGTCGTTTTCTAAGTGTTTCGTTATCCGAAATAAGTTAATCAATTAATATAAGCATATTAATTTAAGTAATCCACTAGGATCATGTATGCATTTAAATCATTTAAACACATAGATTTCTACGTAATCACCATTAAATAATTAACGGACAAGTAACGATAGTAACGAGAAAAGTAGGGTTGTTACATGCTTCTAGCTGTTTCTTACATTTTCCCCACAATTTAGAAAATAGAAACCGTACCTACACCTTGTCACTTTGTAAATCCGAGCTCTTGATCTTGTTAGACCGATTTAAACAAGTTATGGATTCAGATTCATGGTGATTTCGTGATCATTTCAAGGTAAGTAATACTTAGATTCATGTATTAATTTAGTTGCAATTTGGGTTTTAGATGAAATGGGTTTTGCTATATTTTTTGTAGTGACCCGAACTTTTCCATGATTATATATTAAATGAAAACTATATTTGCATGCCTAAATGTTTCCAACATGTTAAGCAATCAAACTTGTTAAGACTTGATTATTTGAAATGAGTTTCATGTAGACAAATGACCACCCAAGTTGACCGGCGATTCACGAACGTTAAAAACTTGTAAAAACTACATGATAATATATATATGGATATATATATAGTTAATATGATATTATGATAAGTAAATATCTCAAAAAGTATATTAACAAAGAGTTATATGCATAAAATAAGACTACTAAGTTAAGAAACTCGAAACGATATATATAACGATTATCGTTATAACAACATCCTACTAAATACATATGTATCATATTAAGATATTGTTACACCATATTTAACATGATAAGATGATAATTATATATATCATTAAGTATGTTAACAATGAACTACATATGTAAAACAAGACTACTAACTTAAGAATTGCAAAACGAGGCATATATGTAACGATTATCATTGTAACAAAGTTTTAATATATATATATATATATATATATATATATATATATATATATATATATATATATATATATATATATATATATATATATATCATATTAATATATATTGATACATCATATTATCATGATAATATGATAATTTAACATCTCATTAGATATAATAAACAATGGGTTAACAACATTAAATGAGATCGTTAACTTAAAGGTTTCAAAACAACACTTACATGTAACGACTAACGATGACTTAACGACTCAGTTAAAATGTATATACATGTAGTATATTAAGATGTATTAGTACACTTTTGAAAGACTTCAAGACACATATCAAAGTACTTCTACTTAACAAAAATGCTTATAATTACATTCTCATCAACAATTCTACTCGTATGCACCCGTATTCGTACTCGTACAATACCCAACTTCTAAATGAATTTAATATTGTTATATGCCCTTGTGAGTCACCAAGACATGTGGGAACCATTATTTGGCAACTAGCATGAAATATCTAACAAAAATACAAAGTAATGGAGGCTATATGACAAGCCATGATTCACGAAATTCTTCACCAACCATATCACTTTCATTTTCCAATTTTTATGCATCAAATTGATCTCTCTCAAACTCTCTCTTGATGTTCTAAGTGTTCTTCATCATCTTCATCAAAATCTACATCAATCTAGCTCTTAAATCCACACATAAACCAACTTACAAAACAACAACTTAAGAACACTTTCAAGTTTACTAGCTTACTTTCAATCTTGCAAATCCATTTCAAGTGATCATCCAATCTCAAGAAATCTTTGTTATTTACAGTAGGTTATCTTTCTAATTTAAGGTAATACTCATATTCAAACTTTGATTTAATTTCTATAACTATAACAATCTTAATTCGAGTGATAATCTTACTTGAACTTGTTTTCGTGTCATGATTCTACTTCAAGAACTTTCAAGCCATCCAAGATCCTTTGAAGCTAGATCAATTTTTGTCATTTCCAGTAGGTTTACCTACTAAACTTGAGGTAGTAATGATGTTCATAACATCATTCAATTCATATATATATAACTATCTTATTCGAAGATTTAAACTTGTAATCACTAGAACATAGTTTAGTTAATTCTAAACTTGTTCGCAAACAAAGTTAATCCTTCTAACTTAACGTTTAAAATCAACTAAACACATGTTATATATCTTTATGATATGCTAACTTAATGATTTAAAACCTGAAAACACGAAGAACATTGTAAAATCGGACATACGCCGTCGTAGTAAAACGGCGGGCTGTTTTGGGTTAGATAACTAAAAATTATGATAAACTTTGATTTAAAAGTTGTTCTTCTGAGAAAATGATTTTTCTTATGAACATGAAACTATATCCAAAAATCATGATTAAACTCAAAGTGGAAATATGTTTTTCAAAATGGTCATCAAGACGTCGTTTTTTTCGACTAATATGACTACCTCTACAAAAACGACTTGTAACCTGTATTTCCGACTATAAACCTATACTTTTTCTGTTTAGTTTCATAAAAAACAGTTCAATATGAAATCATAGCAAGTTGATTCACTCAAAACGGATTTAAAACGAAGAAGTTATGGGTAAAACAAAATTGGTTAAAAATGGTTAATTTGACTACAGGATGAATTGACAAAAATCTATACTAACCATATCCTAACTAACTTATATTATATTATACATGTATTCTAACATATATTATGTAATTTTGATAGACCATAGACACGTATACTATGTTTTGACATATCATATCGACGTCATCTATATATATTATTTGGAACAACCATAGACACTCTATATGCGGTAATGTTCGAGTTAGCTATACAGGGTTGAGGTTGATTCCAAAATAATATATATACTTTGAGTTGTGATCGAGTCTGAGACTTGTATACACTGGGTCATGGATTGATTCAAGATAATATATATTGATTTATTTCTGTACTACTAACTGTGGACAACTAATTGTGGACTACGAACGTTGGACTGTTAACTTAATAAACTTAAATCATTAAAACATAATAAAACATATTGTGAATATATTTCGATCATACTTTGATATATATATATATGTATATATTTGTTATAGGTTCGTGAATCGACCCGTGGCCAAGTCTTATTTTCCGACGAAGTAAAAATCTGTGAAAGTGAGTTATAGTCTCACTTTTAAAATCTAATATTTTTGGGATGAGAATACATGCAAAATTTTTTAAATGTTTTACAAAATACACACAAGTACGTGGAACTACATTCTATGGTTGAATTATTAAACCGAATATGCCCCTTTTAGTCTGGTAATCTAAGAATTATGGAACAGACACCCTAATTGACGCGAATCCTAAAGATAGATCTATCGGGCCCAACAAGCCCCATCCATGTCGCGGATGCTTTAGTACTTCGAATTTATCATGTCCGAAGTTGTCCCGGAATGATGGGGATATTCTATATGCATTTTGTTAAGGTCAGTTACCAGGTGTTCACCATATGAATGATTTTTATCTCTATGCAGTTTGCGAAATGCCTGATATGATATGTGTATTTATGAGAAATGAAAAGGAAATCTTGTGGTCTATTATTACGATTGATAAATATATAGGTTAAACCTATAACTCACCAACGTTTTTGTTGACGTTTAAAGCATGTTTATTCTCAGGTGATTATTAAGAGCTTCCGCTGTTGCATGCTAAATAAAGACAAGATTGGAGTCTGCATGCTTGTATAATATTGTTTTAAAACTGCATTTGAAGACTTAAGTTGATGTGTAATATTATTGTAAACCATTATGTAATGGTCGTGTGAAAACGCTATATTTTAGATTATCATTATTTGATAATCGTCGTAATGTTTTTAAACCTTTATCGATAAAATAAAGGTTATGGTTGTTTTAAAAATCGAATGCAGTCTTTGAAAAACGTCTCATATAGAGGTCAAAACCTCGCAACGAAATCAATTAATATGAAACGTTTATAATCAATATGAATGGGACATTTCATTTTTATGCTTGAATCTTGATGATTATGTGTTTGTGATGCTTGATATATGTTAGATTTATGTTCTATATGTGTTATATGATGTTTTTGAAGTGTTTTTGTGGTTAAAACAAGCAGAAATCGAGTTTTGGGTGTTAAAAACCCAAAATCAGTGAACTGGTGTTGTTCTTCAGCACCCACGCATTTGACAGATCAACCGTACGGTTGATCACGCGGTTGAGGTCTCAACCACACGGTTGAGGGGCTCAACCTTGTCAGCCCATACTTAATGACATTTCAGCATTTTGTGAAATTTGTTTTGGTCGTAACTTTCAAACCGTAACTCCGTTTTTGATGAATAAAATATCGTTGGAATCGTAACGAAGAATATTTTTTGATGGATAACTTTTAAGAAGCTAGATCAAACTATATTTGGATTGGAAAATGAGGTTTTAAAGTGTACGTCTTGTTTCGCACGCACCGGGATGTCGTTATTGATTGGAGTCATGTTGTAGACTTATCAGAGAATAAATATTTGGTGTTATGACTTATTTTATAGTATGAATTGATTATATTATTGATTAAAACGCTATACTAACTTTGTTTATGATGTTTTCAGGTGATCAGGAGAAGTGAAGACTCGGAACTATAAGACCTCTGAGTTCTTCTCGTGCTGGTATTTGGTGAGTGAGTTAATCTAGCCGTTAAGGCATATAGTGACATGATCTACACCGTTGACCTAGTTGTTATGCTTTGAACCTACGTTGTTGTGTATTGTGGACTGTGGCCTCGCGCGTTAGTTGGACCGACCTTGCTTCTGATCAGGTCGGGAGAGATCAACCTTGCTTCTGATCAAGTTGAAAATAAATAAATTAGTTGCGTTTTGTTAGTAAAATTATTTCGAGTTGAACGGTAATGATGGAGAAACTTGAATCGGAAAAAAAATTATGTCAAAAAATTGGATGGATTTTATTTAATGCTTATTATAATAAATTGAAAAGTTACATTTTAACCTCCAAGTTATTATTCGTACGTCTGAATGATTACAACTTTTATTCGTGAAGATTACACCTTTAACACTCAACTATAGGTCACTTGGCCTTTTCTTCTTTGAGCAATGTATTCCTTAAAATATAAAACGACTATAATCTTGGTGCCATTTAGTAGATATGGTTTACTTGAGCCTATTCTTCTTTGAGCAAAAGGCATTCCTTAAAATATAAAATGACTATAATATAATTTTAGTGCCATTTTTCTTATTGTTATATTCAATTGTTATATATTATATTTATTTAGTACGGAGTATTAGATAATGATGCATTTCAAACTTAATAAATTTAATATTATAGATTATTTATATACTTCATTAACGATGATTGTATCATGAAAACTTTCTAGCAAAACAATAGAAAGGTAACGAATAATAAAGGATTAATTAACTGAGTATTCCAACAATTAAAATTATGATCTCTATGTTCAATTTAATAAAATTAAAAAGAACGAATGTTAATAGGTTAAATTATGGGAAGTGATCCTCACACACCACCTTTTGAATAATATACGTCTAATTTACTATTATACTCTTAATTATATTTATAAATAAGTTCAACCGCCATATAGTAATTTAGGAGTATAGCTGTAAATTTATGATAAAAAAATGTAGATGGATCAAAAAGTATCGTATGAAGATCATTTCTCTTAAATTATCGGAAGTGATTCTTACATTAACTCATTTTTGCTATACACAACCAAACAACTTTTAAAACCATTTTATTCTTCCGCCAATAACTATTTCATTAAGTGAATTATTTGCATAATTAGTAAAATGGTAAATAAAAAAAGTAATAATGAATTGTTGCTAGAGAAATTTGCAAGAATTTTCAGGTTGGACATAAATGAAGATGCACTTGTTTCGGATCGTTTGGTAAAAGATAGCTCGTCGTGGAGATTCAATTGGGAATGGGCTCGAGATTCAAGGGGCAGAACTGCTACTGAATTACAGCAACTTCAGAGGCTGCATGGAACGTTCTCCTTTGTGAATGGTGACTCTGATAAATGGGAATGGAAACTGCACAACAAAGGTCAATTTTCGACTAATGTCTTTACATGTCTCCTTAATGAAAAGCTGCTGCGTTTGAATGCTCATATTGTCTCAACAGCCCGCAACAATTTCCTGCCACAAAAAGTGAACATCTTTATTTGGAGAAAAAAATTAAAAAGACTACCGTTTCGCGATGAGCTAGACAAGAGAGGTGTTGATCTTGACACACTCCTTTGCCCCATTTGTAGCTCGGCAATTGAATGTGTCGAACATGCCTTGTTAACGTGTCCTTTTGCCATGGATGTGTGGTCACGAGTTCGTCGTTGGTGGGGTATCCACAATCATTTCTACTCCGGGTTAGATGATATGTTTGTAGGTAATCGATCCCTCGCAAGTAATAACGCTCCATGTAAAATATGGCAAGTTATTGAGTGGGTGTGCGGCTACATTTTGTGGAAGAATCGGAATGCTAAAGTTTTCGGTAAAAATTCATGGACCGGACCTATGGCTCTTAATAAAATTCAAATCAAGACGTTTCAATGGATCTCAAGTCATCCAAGAAGCTCTCCTATTGAGTGGACCAATGTCTATCGAATCCATGTATATATGATGACCATGGTTAGGAGCGTTTAGCTAGTTTAGCTTTTTTACGTCTTGATTTTTGTAATTGTACTTCATGTCGTGTTGTAGCTCGACTTTAGTTGTTTGTTTGCTCAGGAGCATTAGTCTCAATGCTTCCATCCATTGTTGTAACGACTCGACTTTTTCGACTTGCTTTTGTGCCTTGTATTTTAGCGAAACTGCGTATCTGTGCGTACTGTGTTACTTTATTACTCTGGAACCTTGGCACACATGTTTTATATTCATATATGCTTAAAAACATGCCTTGGTGTATGTGGAATGCTTAACTTATCCATTGGATGCTTTATAACCGTTAGTGTTACTTGCCGTTACGAATAAACCGCGGACTGCGCGCACGTTTGACTTTTGTCGGAACCGGAACTTTTGGACTGCGAAATATTAATTATTATTTTATAATAATAATTACCTGGACTGTTGGATGTTTAATTTTATTTATTTAATTGCTAAAGCCCAATAGATAGTCTTGTTGGACTTTCTACCTTGTTAGGCTCAAGCCCACCCTACTCTAGCTAGTGACCCAATTAATTAGCCTAAGTATTATTACTAGTGACCCATAATAATAAATAAATAATAAATTAATTAATTAATGAGTAATACTAGCATAATGGATAAGATTTATCTAATTGTCACATGGGATTCTAGCAAAAGGACACACTTTAGACAACCATGATCCATAAAGCAACATGGTGTCTCCCTCCCCCTCCCCTCAAAATCACGGCACCAAGGGGTGCCATGTCACCAATCCATGTCATTTTATTTGCCTATAAATACTAGCCTTTAGTCCCTCATTTCCACACTTGATCATTTTGGTTTTTCACACACTTGTTCTTTCTTTCTTTCTTTCCTTTCTAGCATTACTTGTAAGTCTTCTTTTCCTTCTTCTTTTTCTTTTCAAATTCATGATCATCATCATCATTTTATGGAGATCAAAGTTCCTTTTAGCTTTGATCTTACTTATATCTTGTTGATTCAAGCATGAATCTTTCATGAACATGGAAGATTCAAGCTTTTTAGCTTGAATCTTCATATCTTTTGTAGATCTACTTCTTTTATACTTTAATCTTTCTATTTTATGATAAAGATTCAAACTTTTGTTTGTAATCTTCATGCATCTTCAAGATCCAAGCTTTATGCTTCAAGATCTTCAAGAACACTTAAAGGTTCAAGCTTTCTAGCTTTGCAACCTTGTAACTTGTGTGAAATGGATCCAAGATTTCTAGCTTAGGGTTCCATCACCTCTTTTGACTTGGATTATGCTTATACTTGTTGAATTGATGTAAAGTTTGTAGCTTTAGTTGTTATTGTGATTTGTATTAGTGTTAAGACTAAGGATATGATGTAACCTTGGTTCATCATCCATCTAACACTCATGAATGAGTTGTATTCTTACTTGGTCTTAACATATTGTGTATTGATGGTGAATCTTGGTCAAAAGTGATGCTAAACCATCAACGAGTTGTACACTTGAAGCTACAAGCATCAAGGATGAGAACCGTGATGAGCATCAAGCACCAAGAACCCCACCGGAGCACTTGTCCACTAATTTTCGTATCTGATCAGACCACCTGGGCTACTGGAAAGTTGATTTTCAGTTATTTCGGTTCGAGTATATGATTTTCTGTTTAGGCCTCGTCTTAATCCGAGTTACGGTTTAGGATTTATGGCCCTCCGATAGTCACTACACCCTATTAACGTTGTGCTGAAATTTCTGACCTACTCGCACTTAAACCGTCGCCACGGTCAAACGAAGACGAGTTGGATTCTGAAAATTGGTCAGCTGTTAGGGGACTCATATACGGAGCCATAGCCACTGACCATGCACCTTTTCGATTTATGTAGAGGTCGTAGCAGCTGACCGAAGTCAGCCTAGATCTCTATTCTCGTCAAACTTACTTAGCTTTTATGATGATGAATGATGATGATGATGACACTTAAACTTATTTTATGCACTATTAGAATTTATAAAGACAACCTACTGACCTAGTAACATTTGATTTAGGTTGACGACCTTTCGGACCGACTTACTACTTGCGTACTTTCATTACCGACTTTACCGCTTTTATCACTGTGAGTTATAGCATCCCTTTTTACTTTAACTATTTTGGGACTGAGAATACATGCGCTTTTACGTTTTACATACTAAGCACGAGTACTTAAACTTTATATGTGTGTGGGTTATATAACAGCATAAACATTCCCTTTAGCACGGTAACGTTTAGTCATTGGTTTTTGAACCGGTGAACGCGAATCTTAGATATGGATCCATAGGGTTTGACATCTCCACTCGGGCTAGTCGCGCTAGCATTTAACGGGTGTTTAATACTTCGTGAACATACGCACTCGCCAAGTGTACTTTCAGGGGGTTATAAACGTTAAGTCTAGTTACCGGGTGCCCACAGTTATACATATACTTTTCATACTGTTTTGATACGCTGTTGCAGCACTGAAATCTCGTGGCCTATCTTACGTTACTATTACAACTTAAACTATAGCTCACCAACATTCGTGTTGACTTTTAAGCGTGTATTTCTCAGGTGCCTAGAGGTTTATTGCTTCCGCTGTTAGACTTGATGTCATGCTGTTTCACTTGCTGTCATGCTGTTATTGAATTGTTGTTATGGGCCTACTGTACTAGTTATCCGCTGCATTACTAGAGATGTCTCAAATTATGAACTTATGTTTTGCATTCGTAAACTTATGTTACTTTGGAACAATGGTTTATAATAAGTCTTATGACATGTTATCTTTGTAAAACGTTATCTTTTTAATGAATGCAAATCGGTTTTCAAACATCATATAGTGTTTGACCTTGTGATGATCCTGTTGTTGATGATCCGTACACGATGGTTTTGTACGGGGCGTCACAGTTGGTATCAGAGCATTGGTTGTAGGGAATTAGGTTGCATTAGTGAGTCTAGACCGAACCTAAGTAGGATTCACTAATAGTACTAATCTACAACTAGCTTGTTTACTTGTTTCTGCGAAACTTACTGCATGCTTTTGTCTACTTTTTCATCTGTATGATCTTACTGCATTCTATTGCTTATCTTCACTGCCATGCGAACTTGTTGTATGCTTATTTCCGCTATTGTATGATTACTATCTGCCTTCACATGTTATTTCTGTTTAGCACTGTTATTATTACTGCCATGCTAGGTTACTGTAGTGCCTAATACGTGCTTGCTTTATGACTTAATGACATGAAAAGTTATTTTTCCTTGTTCAGATGTCGGATATTCCACCTGTCATCATTTTGGACAGCGATTCAGACCCGTCAGCCACCTCACTTACTGCTGCTATCGACACACGGATACCGTTAACCAGTGACCCCGGCGCTTCATCCTCCGGAACCAGCAGCCATACACATGTACCAGCGGTTACCGCAGTCGGAGCCCAGGACCCTCCGGAGATTCCAACTCCAGTTGCCCCGGTACCTCAGAAGCCACAGCCCCGCCCCGGTGGTGTTGTGATTCCCGGGGAATACGGGGACGTTCCATTCTGTAATGAGCATAACCATTGGTGCCGACGCCTTCCTGATGGACGTGTCATACCGATCCCACCTTTCAGATACCGGATCATGACTACCGGTCGCCGATCGCCGCCACCCCCAGCTGATTCATCATCCGAAAACTCATCCACAGATGACACTAGTGACGACGACTCCGACGAGGAGAACCTTGATGATACACCTGTGCAGCCACCCTCCACCCCGCCGAAGAAGCGGTACCGTTTCGATGGCACCGTTATTCTGGGGATCAACGGAGGTCGAGCGTTCACTAACACACATGGTCAGCGTCGTAGGGTTACCGCCCGTAAGCGGGTCGTGCCTTACCGGACTGATCCGTTCGTCCGTAAGCCTTACCGCCGTGCAGCATCTACCTCTGGAGCCGGACCACCTGCACCACCTGCACCAGCAGCACCGCCTGCTCTACCAGCCCCTCCCTCTGTCGAGGAACTGGCGAGGGAGGTGGAGATCCTCCGTGCTCGGGTGACTGAGCTCGAGGAGCAGATGTCCCATGTGCTGGACATCCTTTACCCACCGTCACCATAGAGCTTTGTAGTAGGTTTCATTTTGTAATCTCGTTTGTAGTTCCGGTTTTCCTTATGTATTGTACGAACTTATGTATGCAACTCTTTATTAATGGAACTTTGCGTTGTTTAATCCTTGCATAGTATTCTATTTAAATTACTGTATGTTGGTTTTGCGGTATTTATACCTGGTTGCGTTACTATATTGGCATGCGTTGTGTTGTTTCCGTGTTTACTATATATTGTATTATTGTATGTTGTATGCTAGATTTTGACTTAAGTCAAAATTTCTGTTTCGAAGGGCAATGGCAAACACACGAACAACACCCACAGCAGCTCAAATCGAAGAGATGATTAATGAACGAGTCGCTGCAGCCTTGGCGGAAATGAACCCTCAAGCTGAACCACCGCCGGTTATCCAACCCGTTCGAAACGGGTGCACCTACAAGGAATTCCAGAGCTGTAAACCACATAACTTCAGCGGAACTGAGGGGCCTGTTGGTCTCACGAGATGGTTTGAAAAGCTTGAATCAGTATTCCGAGTCAGCAACTGTTTCGAGTCTAACAAAACCAAATTTGCTTCCTGCACGCTATCTGATGGCTCCCTCACGTGGTGGAACACCATGGCTCAGGCACAAGGTATTGATGAGGCGTATGCTACGCCATGGGAGGAGTTCAAAGCGGCTATGATTGATGAGTATTGTCCGAGAACCGAGATACAAAAGATGGAAATGGAGTTTATGCAATTGAAAGTTGTTGGCAACGATCTCGATGGGTACAATCGGAGATTTCTCGAGTTAGCTCTTATGTGTCCTACCATGGTCACCCCGGAATTCAAGCGTATGGAGAGATACTTTTGGGGACCCCCTAAGTCCATCAAGGGTAATGTCACCTCGTCCAAGCCACCGAATGTTCCCGAAGCAATGCGCATGGTGCATACACTCATGAATCAGATTCTCATCGATAAACCGGAGAAGTCCAAATCTGAAGCGGGTAGTAGTGACAAGCGAAAGTGGGATAACATTAAGGGGAGGACCTATGATCAAACCCCCGCTAAGAGACACAACAACGATGGAAACCCCAACCCCGACACAAGCTCCAAACCGAACTACAAAGGTACCCAACCGCAATGCAAGAGGTGTTACAAACACTACACTGGGTATTGTAATGCGGTATGTGAAAAGTGCAACAGGATTGGACATGTTGGTAAGAACTGCAAGATTCCCGTCCCAGCTGCAAGGACAAACCCAAATGGGCCAAGGAAATGCTATGAGTGTGGACAGCAGGGCCACTTTAGGAATGATTGCCCCAATAAGAAGAAGGACGGCGGACCACCGCGTGGTAGAACTTTTAATGTTAATGCAAGGGATGCACGTGAGAACCCTGACTTGGTTACAGGTATATTCACTATCAACAATCTTTTAGCTTCTGTCCTATTTGATACTGGTGCCGATAGAAGCTATGTATGTAGACACTTTTGTGATAAGATAAATTGGTCATTAGTTCCTTTAAAAGAAAGTATGCTTGTCGAGGTAGCCAACGGTAAACTTGAAAAGGTTGACCAAATTGGCCGAGGAGCTATTATTAACATAGCTGGTGTGGATTTCAAAATTGACTTGATACCCATCAAATTGGGAAGCTTTGACGTGATTGTCGGCATGGACTGGTTGACTAAAGTAAGGGGCCGATGTTATCTGTGGAGATAAAGCTCTTCGTATACCACAAGGATATGGTGAGCCACTGGTTATATACGGAGAGAGATGTAGTTCGAAACTGAATCTCATTAGTTGTATGAAAGCGCAGAAGATCATGAAGAAAGGACAACTTGCCGTTTTAGCACACGTGAAGGCTTTAGAATCAGAGGAGAAGAGTGTGAATGACGTGCGAATCGTGAATGAATTCCCCGATGTCTTTCCGGAAGAGTTGCCTGGATTACCGCCACCCAGAGCAGTGGAGTTCCAAATCGATCTAGTGCCGGGAGCTGCACCCGTAGCTCGTGCGCCGTATCATCTGGCACCTTCAGAACTGCAAGAGTTGCAGAGTCAACTGCAGGAATTGCTCGATCGAGGGTTTATCCAACCGAGCTTGTCTCCTTGGGGCGCACCTGTTTTATTCGTGAAGAAGAACGATGGATCCTTCCGCATGTGTATCGATTATCGTGAGCTGAACAAGATGACGATCGAGAATCGATATCCTCTTCCCAGAATTGACGATCTTTTTGATCAGCTACAAGGATCAAGCGTTTATTCTAAGATCGATTTGCGATCATGTTATCACCAATTGAGGGTGAATGAGAGTGATGTGATGAAGACTGCGTTTAGAACCCGCTATGGTCATTATGAGTTTCTCGTGATGCCATTCGGTGTAACCAATGCACCCGTTGTATTCATGGACCTCATGAATCGTGTCTGCAAGCCATACCTGGATAAATTCGTTATCGTCTTCATAGATGATATCCTCATCTACTCCAAGAGCGAAGAAGAACATGAGCAACATCTTCGGTTAGTGCTTGAACTCTTGAGACGAGAGCAGCTTTATGCCAAATTCTCCAAGTGTGAATTTTAGCTGAAGGAAGTCCAATTTCTGGGTCATATTGTGAGTGATCAAGGTATCAAAGTTGACCCCGCCAAGATTGAAGCTATCAGCAAGTGGGAGACACCCACTACTCCGACTCACATCCGCCAATTTCTAGGTCTTGCCGGTTACTACTGAAGGTTCATTGAAGGTTTCTCTTTGATTTCGCGTCCTTTGACTGCATTAACTCATAAAGGGAAGAAGTTTGTTTGGGAAAAAGAACAAGAAGCAGCATTTCAAACCCTGAAGCAGAAGTTAACCACCGCACCTATCTTATCTCTTCCTGAAGGCAGTGACGACTTCATTGTGTACTACGATGCTTCGAAGAATGGTTTTGGTTGTGTATTGATGCAAAGAACGAAGGTCATTGCCTATGCATCTCGTCAACTGAAAGTCCACGAGTGAAACTACACTACTCATGATCTCGAACTTGGAGCCGTCGTCTTCACATTGAAGCTGTGGAGACACTATCTTTATGGAACAAAGAGTACTATCTTTACCGATCACAAGAGTCTCCAACACATCTTCGATCAGAAGCAACTGAACATGAGACCGCGTCGATGGATTGAGACGCTAAACGACTATGATTGTGAACTTCGCTACCATCCGGGCAAGGCCAATGTTGTAGCTAACGCCTTAAGTCGAAAGGAGAGGACGGTACCTCTTCGCGTTCGGGCTCTGAACATCAACATCCATTCGAATCTTCACAGCCAGATCCGAGTAGCCCAAGAAGAGGCTCTCAAGGAGGATAACATATCTCGTGAATACCTAAACATCCTCATCTCTAAATTTGAGGTTAAGGAGTCTGGACTCCGATGTTATGCCAGAAGAATTTGGGTACCTCGTTATGGAGATTTACGAATCCTTTTACTTGATGAAGCCCACAAGTTAAGATATTCAATTCATCCAGGAGCCGGAAAAATGTACCACGATCTCAAGGAACAGTATTGGTGGCCAAATCTTAAGAAGGATGTTGCAACTTATGTTGGAAGGTGTTTAACTTGTTCGAAGGTTAAGGCTGAACATCAGAGGCCATCTGGATTACTTCAGCAACCAGAAATCCCACAATTGAAATGGGAAGCAATTACAATGGATTTCATCACGAAGCTACCAAAGTCGGTGGGCGGATACGATACAATCTGGGTTATCGTTGACCGTCTTACCAAATCTGCTCATTTTCTAGCGATGAAAGAAACAGACACAATGGAGAAACTTGATCAACTGTACATCAAAGAAGTTGTATCTCATCATGGTGTGCCTCTATCAATCATCTCAGATCGCGATCCCCGTTTTGCTTCCAGATTCTGGCGTTCTTTGCAAGAAGCCTCGGGAACCCGTCTCGACATGAGCACCGCGTATCACCCCCAGACCGACGGCCAGAGTGAACGAATGATTCAGACTTTAGAGGACATGTTACGTGCCTGTGTTATTGACTTCGGAAAGTCTTGGGAAAGGCATCTGCCGCTAGCCGAATTCTCTTACAACAACAGTTATCATTCGAGTATTAAAGCCGCGCCTTTTGAAGCGTTGTATGGCCGCAAGTGCCGTTCTCCCATTTGTTGGGCTGAGTTAGGCGAAGTGCAAATCACCGGACCCGAGATAGTCCATGAAACGACGGAGAAGATTTCTCAGATTCAGGCAAGACTTAAGACGGCCCGCGATCGCCAAAAGAGTTATGCTGATCTTAAACGTAAAGACTTCGAATTCAACGTGGGTGACCGAGTAATGTTGAAGGTCGCACCTTGGAAGGGTGTAATCCGTTTTGGAAAGCGCGGAAAGTTAAACCCGCGATATATTGGTCCTTTTGAAATTTTGGAACGTGTTGGACCCGTTGCTTACCGTTTGGATCTTCCGACTCAGTTGAGTGCCGTTCATCCTACCTTTCATGTATCAAATTTAAAGAAATGTCTTGCTCCACCGGAACTTATCATACCATTGGAAGAACTTACCATTGATGACCAACTCCACTTCGTGGAATAACCTGTCGAAATTATGGACCGTGAGGTCAAAACCTTGAAACGCAATAAGATTCCAATTGTCCGAGTACGATGGAATACCAAGCGTAGACCTGAGTTTACCTGGGAACGAGAGGATCAAATGATGCAGAAGTACCCTCACCTTTTCCCAACTCCAACACCTACCCCAGCTTAAATTTCGGGACGAAATTTCCAATAACAGGTGGGTAATGTAACGACCTGACTTTTTCGACTTGCTTTTGTGCCTTGTATTTTAGCAAAACTGCGTATCTGTGCGTACTGTGTTACTTTATTACTCCAGAACCTTGAAACACGTGTTTTATATTCATATATGCTTAAAAACATGCCTTGGTGTATGTGGAATGCTTAACTTGTCCATTGGATGCTTTATAACCGTTAGTGTTACTTGCCGTTACGAATAAACCGCGGACTGCGCGCACGTTTGACTTTTGTCGGAACCGGAACTTTTGGACTGCGAAATATTAATTATTATTTTATAATAATAATTACCTGGGCCGTTGGATGCTTAATTTTATTTATTTAATTGCTAAAGCCCAATAGATAGTCTTGTTGGACTTTTTACCTTGTTGGGCTCAAGCCCACCCTACTCTAGCTAGTGACCCAATTAATTAGCCCAAGTATTATTACTAGTGACCCATAATAATAAATAAATAATAAATTAATTAATTAATGAGTCATACTTGTAGTGACCCGAACTTTTCCATGTTTATATATATTAATTGAGATTGATATTTACATGATTAAATGTTTCCAACATGTTAAGCAATCAAACTTGTTAAGACTTGATTAATTGAAATATGTTTCATATAGACAATTGACCACCCAAGTTGACCGGCGATTCACGAACGTTAAAACTTGTAAAAATGACATGACGATATATATATGGATATACATATGGTTAATATGAGATTATGATAAGTAAGTATCTCCATAAGTATATTAACAATGAGTTATATACATATAAACAAGACTACTAACTTAAGGATTTCGAAACGAGACATATATGTAACGATTATCGTTGTAACGACATTTAAATGTATATATATCATATTAAGATATATTAATATATCATAATATCATGGTAATATAATAATTTAACATCTCATTAGATATAATAAACAATGGGTTAACAACATTCATTGAGATCGTTAACTTAAAGGTTTCAAAACAACACTTACATGTAACGACTAACGATGACTTAACGACTCAGTTAAAATGTATATACATGTAGTGTATTTAGATGTATTAAAATACTTTTGGAAGACTTCAAGACATATATCAAAACACTCATACTTAACGAAAATGGTTACAGTTACTTTCCCATTCTTTTCTTTCATCAAGAATTCTAGTCGTATTCTTACCCGTATTATACACAGCTTCAAAACGTACTTACTATGGGTATATACCAATAGGAACTATCATGGGATTCCACTCTTGATTATGTCATGTATGACTAATCAATTTTAACTTCTACCATGAGCTAGTCAACTAACTAGAACTCCTTTTAACCCCACTCACCACTCACCAATTACCACTCATCATTCACTCCATTTCACTTCCAATTCTCTTTCTAATTCTCTCTCAACACACACACACACACACACTATTATGAACGTATTTTTCCAGTAGTTAATCATCATCTTCATCAAAAATCACTTCAAGAATCAAGCTATAATCATCATAGGAAGAACACTTCAAGAACACTTCAAAAATCCCTTCAAGTTTACTAATTTACTTCCAAGCTTTCTAATCCATTCCAAGTAATCATCTAAGATCAAGAAACCTTTGTTATATACAGTAGGTTATCTTTCTTATTCAAGGTAATATTCATATTCAAACTTTGATTCAATTTCTATAACTATAAACTATCTTAATTCGAGTAAAAATCTTACTTGAACTTGTTTTTGTGTCATGATCCTACTTCAAGAACTTTCAAGCCATCCAAGATCCTTTGAAGCTAGATCATTTCTTGTCACTTCCAGTAGGTTTACCTACTAAACTTGAGGTAGTAATGATGTTCATAACATCATTCGATTCATATATATAAAACTATATTATTCGAAGGTTTAAACTCGTAATCACTAGAACATAGTTTAGTTAATTCTAAACTTGTTCGCAAACAAAAGTTAATCCTTCTAACTTGATTTTTAAAATTAACTACACACATGTTCTATATCTATATGATATGTTAACTTAATGATTTAAAATCTGGAAACACGAAAAACACCGTAAAACCGGATTTACGCCGTCGTAGTAAAACCGCGGGCTGTTTTGGGTTAGTTAATTAAAAACTATGATAAACTTTGATTTAAAAGTTGTTATTCTGAGAAAATGATTTTTATTATGAACATGAAACTATATCCAAAAATTATGGTTAAACTCAAAGTGGAAGTATGTTTTCTAAAATGGTCATCTAGACGTCGTTCTTTCGACTGAAATGACTACCTTTACAAAAACGACTTGTAACTTATTTTTCCGACTATAAACCTATACTTTTTCTGTTTAGATTCATAAAATAGAGTTCAATATGAAACCATAGCAATTTTATTCACTCAAAACGGATTTAAAATGAAGAAGTTATGGGTAAAACAAGATTGGATAATTTTTCTCATTTTAGCTACGTGAAAATTGGTAACAAATCTATTCCAACCATAACTTAATCAACTTGTATTGTATATTATGTAATCTTGAGATACCATAGACACGTATACAATGTTTCGACCTATCATGTCGACACATCTATATATATTTCGGAACAACCATAGACACTCTATATGTGAATGTTGGAGTTAGCTATACAGGGTTGAGGTTGATTCCAAAATATATATTGTTTGAGTTGTGATCAATACTGAGATACATATACACTGGGTCGTGGATTGATTCAAGATAATATTTATTGATTTATTTCTGTACATCTAACTGTGGACAACTAGTTGTAGGTTACTAACGAGGACAGCTGACTTAACAAACTTAAAACATCAAAATATATTAAAAGTGTTGTAAATATATTTTGAACATACTTTAATATATATGTATATATTGTTATAGGTTCGTGAATCAACAGTGGCCAAGTCTTACTTCTCGACGAAGTAAAAATTTGTGAAAATGATTTATAGTCCCACTTTTAAAATCTAATATTTTGGGGATGAGAATACATGCAGGTTTTATAAATGATTTACAAAATAGACACAAGTACGTGAAACTACATTCTATGGTTGAATTATCAAAATCGAATATGCCCCTTTTTATTAAGTCTGGTAATCTAAGAATTAGGGAACAGACACCCTAATTGACGCGAATCCTAAAGATAGATCTATTGGGCCTAACAAACCCCATCCAAAGTACCGGATGCTTTAGTACTTCGAAATTTATATCATATCCGAAGGGTGTCCCGGAATGATGGGGATATTCTTATATATGCATCTTGTTAATGTCGGTTACCAGGTGTTCACCATATGAATGATTTTTATCTCTATGTATGGGATGTGTATTGAAATATGAAATCTTGTGGTCTATTATTATGATTTGATATATATAGGTTAAACCTATAACTCACCAACATTTTTGTTGACGTTTTAAGCATGTTTATTCTCAGGTAATTATTAAGAGCTTCCGCTGTCGCATACTTAAATAAGGACGAGATTTGGAGTCCATGCTTGTATGATATTGTGTAAAAACTGCATTCAAGAAACTTATTTTGTTGTAACATATTTTTATTGTAAACCATTATGTAATGGTCGGGTGTAAACAGGATATTTTAGATTATCATTATTTGATAATCTACGTAAAGCTTTTTAAACCTTTATTGATGAAATAACGGTTATGGTTTATTTTAAAATGAATGCAGTCTTTGAAAAACGTCTCATATAGAGGTCAAAACCTCGCAACGAAATCAATTAATATGGAACGTTTTTAATCAATAAGAACGGGACATTTCAGTTGGTATCCGAGCGTTGGTCTTAGAGAACCAGAATTTTGCATTAGTGTGTCTTATCGAGTTTGTTAGGATGCATTAGTGAGTCTGGACTTCGACCGTGTTTACTTGAAAAATGATTGCTTAACAAATTTTGTTGGAAACTATATATTTTTAACATGTGAATATTATGTGATATATTAATCTCTTAACGCGTTTGATATTATGTGATAGATGTCTACCTCTAGAACAAGTCCCATTGACTCACCTAATAATAATGAAGAGTCAAATGTAAATTGGAATGATTCGTGGACTGATTCACAAGTTCCCGAAGAGGAACCAGAAGAAGAGTCGGAACCAGAAGAAGAATCGGAATCGGAAGAAGAATCGGAACCGGATGAAGAAATAGAACCGGTGGGGGAAATAATAAAACGGTTAAGTAAAAGAAAATCCTCAACCAACCGACCAAGGTTAATTATGGTCAATGGTGTTTCCGCTAAGGAAGCAAAATATTGGGAGGATTACCAATTCTCCGATGAATCGGATTCTTACGAGAATTCCGATGATGTTATAGAAATTACCCCAACTGAATTTAAAAAGGCAAAAGAAAATAATAAGGGAAAGGACATAAAAATAGAGAAATCTAATTCCAACCCCGATGAACTTTATATGTATCGTCAACCCCCGAAGTCCTTAAGTTGTAACAATGACCCGGAAACCTCTAAACCACCAGGTTTTTCTAAACCAATGTGGAAAACGACGGCTCGTATTAGGGGAACATCATATATCCCTAGAAACTTGGCAAAACGAACCAAAACCGAAGAAGAAGAAACAAGCGAGTCGGAATAAGATAGTTGTATTCGTGTGGTGTAATATATGTAATATAGTGTGCTTATGCTTTATGATATATGTAAAAATTGCTTGTATTAATAAGTATTTTTTTTATGAATCTAACTCTTGTTCTATTTTACAGTATAAAAACACAAAATGGATAGACAACCCAATATTTTAAGAGACCTACCCGGAGACATGATTGATGAAATCTTGTCTAGAGTCGGTCAGAATTCTTCGGCACAACTATTTAAGGCGAGATCAGTTTGTAAGACATTCGAAGAACGTTCCAAGAATGCCTTGGTTTATAAAAGGCTTTCGTTTGAAAGATGGGGGATATCACATTGGGAAATCCATAAGTTACGATGTGTTTACTTTGACGCATATATTGCGGGGAACCCAAATGCTATTTTACGCAATGGGTTAAGAAATTATTTTGACTCAATATATCCGAATATTGGACTTCGTGATTTAGAAAAAGCGGCTAACATGCAACATAAAGAAGCATGTTATGCTTACGGATTAGTAATGTTCGCTTCTCACCAAAGTGAGAACAAGAACATCGGGCTACAACTATTAAACAAAACGTTCCCATAAGTGACGGAGTCGGTAATTAGGGTAAGAAATGAGGTTTTTAGATTGTTACGGGACTGTTGGATATTACGTAACCCTCGTCCCTTTGACGACGTTACAACACGCTGTCTTATCAATGGCCATAACAGTTATGTTCCACAAGACCAAGGATGGGAAGTAATCCTAGTAAAACCAGAATGCATGACTTGTTTCTGGACGTATGAATTACGTGTCTTTATTGCCTTTGCTGAATGACTTGTGTACTAGCTAGAATTATCTTCAAAACCATCTTGTATCAAATTTATTGTGTGCTATATTTCATGCTATATGTAAAATAAGCGGTATTGTAAGTTTGTAAAATATTGTGTAAAAGTTTGAACGCGAAATATTATTATAATCAGTTTTTCATATAGAATTGTAGTAGTTGAATTGTATATTAGCTACTAAGTATGAACTTAACGGGTAGGTACTACCCGAATTTAAACTTATAAAACGCTAATATGAAGAAAAAGCTTTTATAAATGAGTTCATATTATGCTACGAAATACTATTAACTACTCTTAATATTCTGTATGATTAACTTGTTCCATTTGACTATTTTGAAGGAAATGGCACCGACTACTCGACACACCGTGAATATGAATGAAGAGGAATTCCGTACTTTTCTAGCTTCAAACATAGCCGCAGTACAGGCTGCGCTACATACCAACAATAACCTTGGATCTAGCAGTACAGGAAATCGTGTAGGATGCACCTACAAAGAATTCACTGCCTGCAAACCTTTGGAATTTGATGGAACTGAAGGACCGATCGGATTGAAACGGTGGACCGAGAAGGTCGAATCGGTGTTTGCCATAAGTAAGTGTACTGAAGAGGACAAAGTAAAGTACGCTACGCATACCTTCACAGGTTCTGCGTTAACATGGTGGAATACCTATCTAGAGCAAGTGGGACAAGACGATGCGTACGCACTACCGTGGTCAGCATTCAAGCACTTGATGAACGAGGAGTACCGTCCCAGAACCGAGGTCAATAAGCTCAAGACAGAACTTAGAGGGTTACGAACCCAAGGATTTGATATTACCACGTACGAAAGACGATTCACAGAATTGTGCCTATTGTGTCCGGGAGCATTCCAAGATGAGGAAGAGAAGATCAACGCGTTTGTGAAAGGATTACCGGAAAGAATCCAAGAAGATATAAGTTCACACGAGCCCGCCTCCATACAACAGGCATGTAGAATGGCTCACAAACTAGTGAACCAGATTGAAGAAAGAATTAAAGAACAGACTGCTGAAGAGGCCAATGTGAAGCAAGTCAAAAGAAAGTGGGAGGAAAACGGTGATAAGAATCACCAATACAACAACAACAGCAATTACAACAATAATCGCAACAATTATCCCAACAATCGCAACATCAATCGCAACTACAACAAATGGCCCAACAACAACAACAACAACAACAACAACAGCAACTACAACAATCATCCCAACAACAATAATAACCGCAACAACAACAACAATCAGAAGCAGCTATGCTAAAGGTGTGAAAAGTATCACTCGGGGTTCTGCACCAAATTTTGCAACAAGTGTAAAAGAAATGGTCATAGCGCGGCGAAGTGTGAGGTCTACGGACCAGGGGTTAATAGAACGAAAGGAACAAATGGTGTCGGAACGAGTAATGGCGGAGCAAGTAGTGTCGGAGCAAGTTATGCCAATGTAGTTTGTTATAAATGTGGAAAACCGGGCCACATTATTAGAAATTGCCCGAACCAGGAGAACACGAATGGACAAGGCCGCGGAAGAGTTTTCAATATTAATGCGGCAGAGGCACAGGAAGACCCGGAGCTTGTTACGGGTACGTTTCTTATTGACAATAAATCTGCTTACGTTTTATTTGATTCGGGTGCGGATAGAAGCTATATGAGTAGAGATTTTTGTGCTAAATTAAGTTGTCCATTGACGCCTTTGGATAGTAAATTTTTACTCGAATTAGCAAATGGTAAATTAATTTCAGCAGATAATATATGTCGGAATCGAGAAATTAAACTGGTTAGCGAAACATTTAAGATTGATTTGATACCAGTAGAGTTAGAGAGTTTTGATGTGATAATCGGTATGGACTGGTTGAAAGAAGTGAAAGCAGAGATCGTTTGTTACAAAAATGAAATTCGCATTATACGAGAAAAAGGAAAACCCTTAATGGAGTACGGAGAAAAGGGCAACACGAAGCTACATCTTATTAGTAATTTGACAGCACAAAAACTAATAAGAAAAGGTTGCTATGCTGTTCTAGCACACGTCGAGAAAGTACAAACTGAAGAAAAGAGCATCAATGATGTTCCCATTGCAAAAGAATTTCCCGACGTATTTCCGAAAGAATTACCGGGATTACCCCCACATCGATCCGTTGAATTTCAAATAGATCTTGTACACTAATAGCTCGTGCTCACAGTTCAATTACAAGAACTTTTAGAGCATGGTTTCATTCGACCAAGCACATCACCGTGGGGAGCTCCTGTTTTGTTTGTCAAGAAGAAAGATGGTACATTCAGGTTGTGTATCGACTACCGAGAGTTGAACAAATTTACCATCAAGAACCGCTACCCACTACCGAGAATCGACGACTTATTTGATCAACTACAAGGCTCGTCTGTTTATTCAAAGATTGACTTACGTTCCGGGTATCATCAAATGCGGGTGAAAGAAGATGATATTCCAAAGACTGCTTTCAGAACACGTTACAATCATTACGAGTTTATGGTCATGCCATTTGGTTTAACTAATGCACCAGCTGTGTTCATGGACCTTATGAACCGAGTGTGTGGACCATACCTTGACAAGTTTGTCATTGTTTTCATTGATGACATACTTATTTACTCAAAGAATGACCAAGAACACGGTGAACATTTGAGAAAGGTGTTAGAAGTATTGAGGAAGGAAGAATTGTACGCTAAATTTTCAAAGTGTGCATTTTGGTTGGAAGAAGTTCAATTCCTCGGTCACATAGTGAACAAAAAAGGTATTAAGGTGGATCCGGCAAAGATAGAAACTGTTGAAAAGTGGAAAACCCCGAAAACTCCGAAACACATACGCCAATTTTTAGGACTAGCTGGTTACTACAGAAGGTTCATCCAAGACTTTTCCAGAATAGCAAAACCCTTGACTGCATTAACGCATAAAGGGAAGAAATTTGAATGGAATGACGAACAAGAGAAAGCGTTTCAGTTATTGAAGAAAAAGCTAACTACGGCACCTATATTGTCATTGCCTGAAGGGAATGATGATTTTGTGATTTATTGTGACGCATCAAAGCAAGGTCTCGGTTGTGTATTAATGCAACGAATGAAGGTGATTGCTTATGCGTCTAGACAATTGAAGATTCACGAACAAAATTATACAACGCATGATTTGGAATTAGGCGCGGTTGTTTTTGCATTAAAGACTTGGAGGCACTACTTATATGGGGTCAAAAGTATTATATATACCGACCACAAAAGTCTTCAACACATATTTAATCAGAAACAACTGAATATGAGGCAGCGTAGGTGGATTGAATTATTGAATGATTACGACTTTGAGATTCGTTACCACCCGGGGAAGGCAAATGTGGTAGCCGATGCCTTGAGCAGGAAGGACAGAGAACCCATTCGAGTAAAATCTATGAATATAATGATTCATAATAACATTACTACTCAAATAAAGGAGGCGCAACAAGGAGTTTTAAAAGAGGGAAATTTAAAGGATGAAATACCCAAAAGATCGAAGAAGCATCTTAATATTCGGGAAGACGGAACCCGGTATAGGGCTGAAAGGATTTGGGTACCAAAATTTGGAGATATGAGAGAAATGGTACTTAGAGAAGCTCATAAAACCAGATACTCAATACATCCTGGAACGGGGAAGATGTACAAGGATCTCAAGAAACATTTTTGGTGGCCGGGTATGAAAGCCGATGTTGCTAAATACGTAGGAGAATGTTTGACGTGTTCTAAGGTCAAAGCTGAGCATCAGAAACCATCAGGTCTACTTCAACAACCCGAAATCCCGGAATGGAAATGGGAAAACATTACCATGGATTTCATCACTAAATTGCCAAGGACTGCAAGTGGTTTTGATACTATTTGGGTAATAGTTGATCGTCTCACCAAATCAGCACACTTCCTACCAATAAGAGAAGATGACAAGATGGAGAAGTTAGCACGACTGTATTTGAACGAAGTCATCTCCAGACATGGAATACCAATCTCTATTATCTCTGATAGGGATGGCAGATTTATTTCAAGATTCTGGCAGACATTACAGCAAGCATTAGGAACTCGTCTAGACATGAGTACTGCCTATCATCCACAAACTGATGGGCAGAGCGAAAGGACGATACAAACGCTTGAAGACATGCTACGAGCATGTGTTATTGATTTCGGAAACAGTTGGGATCGACATCTACCGTTAGCAGAATTTTCCTACAACAACAGCTACCATTCAAGCATTGAGATGGCACCATTTGAAGCACTTTATGGTAGAAAGTGCAGGTCTCCGATTTGTTGGAGTGAAGTGGGGGATAGACAGATTACGGGTCCGGAGATTATACAAGAAACTACCGAGAAGATCATCCAAATTCAACAACGGTTGAAAACCGCCCAAAGTCGACAAAAGAGCTATGCTGACATTAAAAGAAAAGATATAGAATTTGAAATTGGAGAGATGGTCATGCTTAAAGTTGCACCTTGGAAAGGCGTTGTTCGATTTGGTAAACGAGGGAAATTAAATCCAAGGTATATTGGACCATTCAAGATTATTGATCGTGTCGGACCAGTAGCTTACCGACTTGAGTTACCTCAACAACTCGCGGCTGTACATAACACTTTCCACGTCTCGAATTTGAAGAAATGTTTTGCTAAAGAAGATCTCACTATTCCATTAGATGAAATCCAAATCAACGAAAAACTTCAATTCATCGAAGAACCCGTCGAAATAATGGATCGTGAGGTTAAAAGACTTAAGCAAAACAAGATACCAATTGTTAAGGTTCGATGGAATGCTCGTAGAGGACCTGAGTTCACCTGGGAGTATGAAGATCAGATAAAGAAGAAATACCCGCATCTATTTCCAGAAGATTCGTCAACACCTTCAACAGCTTAAAATTTCGAGACGAAATTTATTTAACGGGTAGGTACTGTAGTGACCCGAACTTTTCCATGTTTATATATATTAATTGAGATTGATATTTACATGATTAAATGTTTCCAACATGTTAAGCAATCAAACTTGTTAAGACTTGATTAATTGAAATATGTTTCATATAGACAATTGACCACCCAAGTTGACCGGCGATTCACGAACGTTAAAACTTGTAAAAACGACATGACGATATATATATGGATATACATATGGTTAACATGAGATTATGATAAGTAAGTATCTCCATAAGTATATTAACAATGAGTTATATACATATAAACAAGACTACTAACTTAAGGATTTCGAAACGAGACATATATGTAACGATTATCGTTGTAACGACATTTAAATGTATATATATCATATTAAGATATATTAATATATCATAATATCATGATAATATAATAATTTAACATCTCATTAGATATAATAAACAATGGGTTAACAACATTAATTGAGATCGTTAACTTAAAGGTTTCAAAACAACACTTACATGTAACGACTAACGATGACTTAACGACTCAGTTAAAATGTATATACATGTAGTGTATTTAGATGTATTAAAACACTTTTGGAAGACTTCAAGACATATATCAAAACACTCATACTTAACGAAAATGGTTACAGTTACTTTCCCATTCTTTTCTTTCATCAAGAATTCTAGTCGTATTCTTACCCGTATTATACACAGCTTCAAAACGTACTTACTATGGGTATATACCAATAGGAACTAGCATGGGATTCCACTCTTGATTATGTCATGTATGACTAATCAATTTTAACTTCTACCATGAGCTAGTCAACTAACTAGAACTCCTTTTAACCCCACTCACCACTCACCAATTACCACTCATCATTCACTCCATTTCACTTCCAATTCTCTTTCTAATTCTCTCTCAACACACACACACTATTATGAACGTATTTTTCCAGTAGTTAATCATCATCTTCATCAAAAATCACTTCAAGAATCAAGCTATAATCATCATAGGAAGAACACTTCAAGAACACTTCAAAAATCCCTTCAAGTTTACTAATTTACTTCCAAGCTTTCTAATCCATTCCAAGTAATCATATAAGATCAAGAAACCTTTGTTATATACAGTAGGTTATCTTTCTTATTCAAGGTAATATTCATATTCAAACTTTGATTCAATTTCTATAACTATAAACTATCTTAATTCGAGTAAAAATCTTACTTGAACTTGTTTTTGTGTCATGATCCTACTTCAAGAACTTTCAAGCCATCCAAGATCCTTTGAAGCTAGATCATTTCTTGTCACTTCCAGTAGGTTTACCTACTAAACTTGAGGTAGTAATGATGTTCATAACATCATTCAATTCATATATATAAAACTATCTTATTCGAATGTTTAAACTCGTAATCACTAGAACATAGTTTAGTTAATTCTAAACTTGTTCGCAAACAAAAGTTAATCCTTTTAACTTGAATTTTAAAATTAACTACACACATGTTCTATATCTATATGATATGCTAACTTAATGATTTAAAACCTGGAAACACGAAAAACACCGTAAAATCGGATTTACGCCGTCGTAGTAACACCGCGGGCTGTTTTGGGTTAGTTAATTAAAATCTATGATAAACTTTGATTTAAAAGTTGTTATTCTGAGAAAATGATTTTTATTATGAACATGAAACTATATCCAAAAATTATGGTTAAACTCAAAGTGGAAGTATGTTTTCTAAAATGGTCATCTAGACGTCGTTCTTTCAACTGAAATGACTACTTTTACAAAAACGACTTGTAACTTATTTTTCCGACTATAAACATATACTTTTTCTGTTTAGATTCATAAAATAGAGTTCAATATGAAACCATAGCAATTTGATTCACTCAAAACGGATTTAAAATGAAGAAGTTATGGGTAAAACAAGATTGGATAATTTTTCTCATTTTAGCTACGTGAAAATTGGTAACAAATCTATTCCAACCATAACTTAATCAACTTGTATTGTATATTATGTAATCTTGAGATACCATAGACACGTATACAATATTTCGACCTATCATGTCGACACATCTATATATATTTCGGAACAACCATAGACACTCTATATGTGAATGTTGGAGTTAGCTATACAGGGTTGAGGTTGATTCTAAAATATATATAGTTTGAGTTGTGATCAATACTGAGATACGTATACACTGGGTCGTGGATTGATTCAAGATAATATTTATCGATTTATTTCTGTACATCTAACTGTGGACAACTAGTTGTAGGTTACTAACGAGGACAGCTGACTTAATAAACTTAAAACATCAAAATATATTAAAAGTGTTGTAAATATATTTTGAACATACTTTAATATATATGTATATATTGTTATAGGTTCGTGAATCAACAGTGGCCAAGTCTTGCTTCTCGACGAAGTAAAAATCTGTGAAAGTGAGTTATAGTCCCACTTTTAAAATCTAATATTTGTGGGATGAGAATACATGCAGGTTTTATAAATGATTTACAAAATAGACACAAGTACGTGAAACTACATTCTATGGTTGAATTATCAAAATCGAATATGCCCCTTTTTATTAAGTCTGGTAATCTAAGAATTAGGGAACAGACACCCTAATTGACGCGAATCCTAAAGATAGATCTATTGAGCCTAACAAACCCCATCCAAAGTACCGGATGCTTTAGTACTTCGAAATTTATATCATATCCGAAGAGTGTCCCGGAATGATGGGGATATTCTTATATATGCATCTTGTTAATGTCGGTTACCAGGTGTTCACCATATGAATGATTTTTATCTCTATGTATGGGATGTGTATTGAAATATGAAATCTTGTGGTCTATTATTATGATTTGATATATATAGGTTAAACCTATAACTCACCAATATTTTTGTTGACGTTTTAAGCATGTTTATTCTCAGGTGATTATTAAGAGCTTCCGCTGTCACATACTTAAATAAGGACGAGATTTGGAGTTCATGCTTGTATGATATTGTGTAAAAACTGCATTCAAGAAACTTATTTTGTTGTAACATATTTGTATTGTAAACCATTATGTAATGGTCGGGTGTAAACAGGATATTTTAGATTATCATTATTTGATAATCTACGTAAAGCTTTTTAAACATTTATTGATGAAATAAAGGTTATGGTTTGTTTTAAAATGAATGCAGTCTTTGAAAAAGGTCTCATATAGAGGTCAAAACCTCGCAACGAAATCAATTAATATGGAACATTTTTAATCAATAAGAACGGGACATTTCAATACTAGCATAATGGATAAGATTTATCTAATTGTCACATGGGATTCTAGCAAAAGGACACACTTTAGACAACCATGATCCATAAAGCAACATGGTGTCTCCCTCCCCCTCCCCTCAAAATCACGGCACCAAGGGGTTCCATGTCACCAATCCATGTCATTTTATTCGCCTATAAATACTAGCCTTTAGTCCCTCATTTCCACACTTGATCATTTTGGTTTTTCACACACTTGTTCTTTCTTTCTTTCTTTCATTTCTAGCATTACTTGTAAGTCTTCTTTTCCTTCTTCTTTTTCTTTTCAAATTCATGATCATCATCATCATTTTATGGAGATCAAAGTTCCTTTTAGCTTTGATCTTACTTATATCTTGTTGATTCAAGCATGAATCTTTCAAGAACATGGAAGATTCAAGCTTTTTAGCTTGAATCTTCATATCTTTTGTAGATCTACTTCTTTTATACTTTAATCTTTCTATTTTATGATAAAGATTCAAACTTTTGTTTGTAATCTTCATGCATCTTCAAGATCCAAGCTTTATGCTTCAAGATCTTCAAGAACACTTAAAGGTTCAAGCTTTCTAGCTTTGCAACCTTGTAACTTGTGTGAAACGGATCCAAGCTCTCTAACTTAGGGTTCCATCACCTCTTTTGACTTGGATTATGCTTATACTTGTTGAATTGATGTAAAGTTTGTAGCTTTAGTTGTTATTGTGATTTGTATTAGTGTTAAGACTAAGGATATGATGTAACCTTGGTTCATCATCCATCTAAGACTCATGAATGAGTTGTATTCTTACTTGGTCTTAACATATTGTGTATTGATGGTGAATCTTGGTCAAAAGTGATGCTAAACCATCAATGAGTTGTACACTTGAAGCTACAAGCATCAAGGATGAGAACCGTGATGAGCATCAAGCACCAAGAACCCCACCGGAGCACTTGTCCACTGATTTTCGTATCTGATCAGACCACCTGAGCTACTGGAAAGTTGATTTTCAGTTAGTTCGGTTCGATTATATGATTTTCCGTTTAGGCCTCGTCTTAATCCGAGTTACGGTTTAGGATTTATGGCCCTCCGATAGTCACTACACCCTATTAACGTTGTGCTAAAATTTCTGACCTACTCGCACTTAAACCGTCGCCACGGTCAAACGAAGACGAGTTAGGTTCTGAAAATTGGTCAGCTGTTAGGGGACTCATATACGGAGCCATAGCCACTGACCATGCACCTTTTTGATTTACGTAGAGGTCGTAGCAGCTGACCGAAGTCAGCCTATTGTTTCGATCTCTATTCTCGTCAAACTTACTTAGCTTTTATGATGATGAATGATGATGATGATGACACTTAAACTTATTTTATGCAGTATTAGAATTTATAAAGACAACCTACTGACCTAGTAACATTTGATTTAGGTTGACGACCTTTCGGACCGACTTACTACTTACGTACTTTCATTACCGACTTTACCGCTTTTATCACTGTGAGTTATAGCATCCCTTTTTACTTTAACTATTTTGGGACTGAGAATACATGCGCTTTTACGTTTTACATACTAGGCACGAGTACTTAAACTTTATATGTGTGTGGGTTATATAACGGCATAAACATTCCCTTTAGCACGGTAACGTTTAGTCATTGGTTTTTGAACCGGTGAACGCGAATCTTAGATATGGATCCATGGGGTTTGACATCCCCACTCGGGCTAGTCGCGTTAGCATTTAACGGGTGTTTAATACTTCGTGAACATACGCACTCGCCAAGTGTACTTTCAGGGGGTTATAAACGTTAAGTCTAGTTACCGGGTGCCCACGGTTATACATATACTTTTCATACTGTTTTGATACGCTGTTGCAGCACTGAAATCTCGTGGCCTATCTTACGTTACTATTACAACTTAAACTATAGCTCACCAACATTCGTGTTGACTTTTAAGCGTGTATTTCTCAGGTGCCTAGAGGTTTATTGCTTCCGCTGTTAGACTTGATGTCATGCTGTTTCACTTGCTGTCATGCTGTTATTTAATTGCTGTTATGGACCTACTGTACTAGTTATCCGCTGCATTACTAGAGATGTCTCAAATTATGAACTTATGTTTTGCATTCGTAAACTTATGTTACTTTGGAACAATGGTTTATAATAAGTCTTATGACATGTTATCTTTGTAAAACGTTATTTTTTTAATGAATGCAAATCAGTTTTCAAACATCATATAGTGTTTGACCTTATGATGATCCTGTTGTTGATGATCCGTACACGATAGTTTTGTACGGGGCGTCACAATTGTACTATTTCTTCTATCTTTTAATGAAATTGTTTTGCCTTTTAGAAAGAGGGAAAAAAAAAAAAAAAAAAAATTTATGTAATAGCGTGTTGCAACAATGTGGTTGTAAAAGCATCATCACCATCTAACATAATAAATTATTTGTTTCGTAAATAAATATAGTTACTACTTATTACACCTACCAATTTACTCCAATATAACTCTACAAATAATCATAAGTTTATTTGTGACATATATTTGTGAAACATGAATGAGATACTTATTTTTATGTACCATATTAATATTAACTATCGATCGATTAATTCTCGAATCTTATGAAAAAGAAGATATGTGAGTGGTTTGGTTGCAAACCACCATTTTATGCAACTTTAATATTTGTGATCAACATAAATTCACAAGTCTCATTCTATATTCTATATTTCTCCTAATTTTAACTACTGATGCACATGCCTTCTCTTTAATTTGACCTTTTTAAATGGGACAATTCAATGTCTTAGCATGAGTAGAATAGGTATAAATTTAGAGGTATCTTTTATCCTTGGATTTAATTAAATGATTATTCCTCAATGATTAAGAAGAAAAAAATCAAAGTTTTTTTTTTTTTTTTTTTTTTTGAAGGCAAGCTTGCATCAGTCAGGACCGAAGTCTAGTCATCATTTGCACACACACACGCGCTTTCGGGCAGGAAACCCGAACCACACTCTGAGGATCCGACCCTTAAACCATCCCGAGGGGCAGGCGGGCCGAATCTTAGTCCCGGAGCGGGTCGGTAAAACCTTCCCTTTGGGCCACCTTCAAGGAATAATGTTTCAATTCCTAGAGCGGGTGACGAGGTTAGAACCAAAGACCTCTAGCCATGCGAGTACACAAGTGTAACCGCGGTACCATTGAAGCAATGCTTCGTTGGTGAAAAAAAAAAAAAAAAAAAAAAATCTAGTCTAGTAATGTTTTATAATGACGTTCTGTAATGACGGTTGCTTAGTTCTATAATGTCGGTTGCTTAGATTTACCTTTTCATCGCTTGCAAACTTGTTTCACTTATATGGCGTGGTCTTTTAACTGGTAAAATATCACAGATCGTATTTAAAATGGTCCCTCTAATGCAAAAAACTTTGCTAGCTTATGTATCGGCTTGAAAGAATTGTGATTGTGATTGCTAGCTTAATCTCGTATTGATCCTCCAAGTTCTCTTCTAGTCTAGTGTGTTGGCACATGGATCCTAGAGTTGTGATTGTG